>NC_057350.1:83200536-83503566 GCF_016509475.1 Prionailurus bengalensis | reverse complement strand
AGCTTCACTGTCTGAGGACTTTGCTGGAGGTGGGTCTGAGGGGGTCCTTCTGACCCTCACCCGCACCCCCCTTGTCGCCCAGCCCTCCATACTGGTGGCGGCCCCAGCCCAGTTCAGGCAAATAGGGCAGTTTCTTGATCCGGATGATGCTGTCATAAAGTGAGGGCTGTAGGCTCTGGGCAACGGCGTTGGCCAGGATGACGGCAATCATGACGGGTAGGATGTGGGCAATCTGGCCTGTGAGCTCGAACACGATCACAGCCGTGGACACTGTGTGTGTCACTGCTCCTGCCAGTGCAGCTGCCCCTGGAGGTAGCCATCTTCAGTCACCTCAGGGTGCTCAGGTCCCAGATGACCCTCCCCATCCAGGGATGGTCCTCTGGGGGCCTTTCAGGTCGCCCAGTACACTACCGGGGACCTGCCAGGCCGCCCAGTACACTACCCGGGACTGGCTTCTGCATCTGAGCGAAGCCGGGTTCCTGCCAGCAGGGGGCACCAGAACCTCAGACCCTGTGGCCAGGGGTCTTGGGAGACAGATGGGGACCTGGAGCACTTACCCACCACTGCATAGCCACCAGGCACAATCCGGTAGGTGCTGCCGTCAGTGTGAATCCCATCTGGAAACCAGGCAGCCATGCTTTCGCCCACCAGACGCCCAAATGCTGCTCCTTCAGGGAGGGGGGTGGGAAGAGAAACAGGTAGTGGAGGGGGAGGGTGGGGGCACTAGGAAGAGAGAGGGTCAGAAGGTGGGGGAGGGGCCAGTGGGTCATTCAGTACAGGGGACAGTCAGGGGGTGGGGTTGGGGCTGAGGCTGGACCAAAACCCACTCCCAGGCAGAGAGGGGACGGCGAGTGGGTGGGAAGGTTGAGGCTAGGAGAATAGGCAGCTGAAGACTCACCAATGACAAAGACTGGCATGAAGGCCCCACAGGGCACTGGGATGGTGGTGGCCAGTGCAGACATCCAGAACTGCAGGCAGGAGGTGGTTCAAACAGGTAGAGGCACTGCCAGGCCCCAGGCAGCCCCCAGCTTCACCCTGGGGCGTCTACCTTCCTTATCAATCAGGCACAAGCTCCCAGCTATCCCAGAATCCCCCAGGATCAAAGAAAGGAAGACTCCAGAACCAGATGGCTTGGGTTCAAATCTTACTCTGCGGTCTAGCTCTGGGACAATTATGTAACCTCTTTGTGCCTTGACTTCCCATCTTAAAAAAAGGGCTACTGATAGTACCTTTCTCATAGTGTTGTGAGACTTGAATGACTATATGGAAAGTGCTTAGAACAATGTCTGGCACCTAGGAAGCCCAGGTTGGCATTAGCTCTACACATGTAAGAGCCCTACCTTCATGAGAATGAAGATGACCAGGGTGAGGAAGACGTTGGCACGTGGTGGGCTCCAGGCCTGTGAGGTTCCTGGTGGCTCTAGCTCCTCTACCAGGCCCTGGCGGACCCACGTCCGGTTGTCAAACAGGGTGACCAGAGTCTCTTTCTGTGAGAGCTGTAGGTGAACACGGTGCCTCAGGCTGGGGAACAGCCAGGATGAAGGGAAGGGGCCCAAAGGAGGGCAGAGACTGTTGGCTTTAGAGGGGATATATCCCAAGGGAAAGCACGAGTGTCTGTTCTGCCTGGAGTTACCTGTCCGGCCATGAACTGTCCAAACCCAGGGGGGAAGGTCAGAGTGGAGATGAGCAGGGTCACCAGAGCTGGGAAGAGCAGGCGCCTAGAGATATAGGTTTCACAACATCAAACATGGGTGGTGTACCTACTACAGACTGGTAACAGTCTGGGTGCCCTCACATACCTCAGGGCTGAGGTCGCAGCAGAGCCTTGTGCTTACATAAAAGCACACAGTTCTGAGAGAAGGTCCCTTTTGCTGTTCGTGATATGATGGACCCAAGGGTGATGGCTGTCTGGGGTTATTATAAGCCCAAATGCCTTTCTGTTGGCCCTCGATTCCCCAAGTAGGTAGCAGAAATCCAACCCATTCCAGCCCTCTCTTGGACACTTCTGAGCTGTGACTCCTCTCTATGCTCTCAGAAGCCCAGCCAAAGGGCACACTGTGTGACAGTATGGAGAAGTTTATGCCTTTGTTTCTCTCTGGTGACTTAGAGTGAAGGTCAATGTTGGGAAAAGCTACGGTCACTCATGAAGTTGACCAAAGGTGCCAGAGGGAACAGGTTTAGTGGGCTGCCCTTTCTCTGAAAGACATCAGTCCCAAAAGTCCCGTCTCGGGCCTTCCCGCTCCCAATCCTCAAGTTCACAAATGAGAGAGTTAAGCTCTGGAGATTAAAAAATCTCACCCATTTCTGTGCTTCAACGGGGTGGGGGTGGGGGGGGGAGAAACTAAGGCTCAAACACTCTCCAGGGAGCAGTGCCATCTGTCCAGGCCAAGGGCCTAAGGAAGCCTTAGGGTTTTTGTTGTTGTTGTTGTTTAATGTTTATTTTTTTTGAGAGTGTGACTGGAAAAGGCAGAGAGAGATGGAGACACAGAATCTGAAGCAGGCTCCAGGCTCTGAGTTGTCAGCACAGAGTCCAATGTGAGGGTCAAATTCACGAGCTGTGAGATCATGACCTGAGCCGAAATCAGATGCTTAACTGACTGAGCCACCCAGGTGTCCCGGAAGCCTTAGTCTTTTCAAAAAAAAAAAAAAGAAAAAAAAAATATATATTTAAATATTTACTTATCTGTTTGTTTATTTTTTAAGAGACAGAGCACAAGTAAGTGAGGGGCAGAGAGAGAGAGAGAGAGAGAGAGGGAGAGAGAGTGTGGAGCCTGGAGTGGGGCTTGAGCTCATCTGATGCGGGGCTCGAACTCAAGAACCATGAGTTCGTGACCTGAGCTGAAGTAGGATTCTTAACCGACTGAGCCACCCAGGTGCCCCTTTAAATTTTATTTTTAAATACTCCCTACACTCAGTGTGGGGCTCAAACTTACAACCCCAAGATCAAGAGTCACATGCTCTCCCGACTGAGCTAGCCAGGTGCCCCATGGAAGTCTTAATCTTTGATGTGAAGTGCCTTGACTAAAAATTCAAAAGTGCCAATTTTGAGGTAATTCATATAAAAGCCAAAATGTTCAATCGTTCCGGAAAACACCATTGGCTGATTTTCTCAATGAAGTGCTATCTTTAACTGGGCTACTCTTTGCCACAGTAGGGTGGCCCTCTCACCCTACTGTGACCATCGCACAACTCAGAGAGGAGCCCAGGTCCAACTCACTTCTTCATGAGGAAGCGGTTGATGGTTTTCTGCTTCCGCATCACCTGGACAATCTTCCGGTTCAGGTAGACAAAGAGCGCTCCCCCAAAGCCACTAGCAATACTAGAGAGGGGAGAAGTACCAGGGTGAAAGGGGGTCTTCCCTCTTCTACCGCCTCCTCTCCGATGCACCCCAGCTCCCTGAGCTCCCCTCACCCAATGACAGCAAAGGCCGGCAGCTCCTGGAGGTCAAAGGGGAAGTCAAGCCGGAATCGGGTTTTGAAGAGAGCCGTAATTGTCTCTGAAAGGAAAGCAGAGTAGCAAAGGGAGGCAGGTGTAGTGTTGAGGGCCCTCACCTGAGCCATCTCAGGGGTTCCTCTCGTCCCCCAGGTCTCCCCCACCTTCATCACGGTTCCAGACCGCCAGGACCCGGAAGATGAAGGCACTGAAGGTGGCAGCAAAGAAGCCTCGCCAGTAGTTCCGCACAGCGAAGAAGGTGGAGGTGACCTCAATGCTGAATAGGACGCCTGTGAGGGGGCAAAGCAGAGTGCCACATGAGGCCTGGGCCCTGCCTGAGGACTCAGACCCAGATGAGAGGGGCAAAGGAGGTGAGGCCAGGGGCAGGGCTGAGGGGCTGGACTGACCGCCTACCTCCAATAGGTGCTGCAAAGCAGCAGCCTACTCCCACGGCACAGGCAGCAGCCAGCATCTCTGTGTTCCGGGATTCATTCTGGCAAGAGTGGTGGAAATGGGTGTCAGCGTGGCCTCAGCAGCCTCCCCTCCCCCTCTGCTTTCCCCCAGGGTCTCCCTTACCTCATAGATGCCCCCAAAGAGGGAGAGGAACTTGCTGAGCAGGGCAGCACACATGCTGGCGATATGCACAAAAGGGCCCTGGGGGTGTGGGAGCAAATGGTGAGTGGGGAAGGAGCACACCTTGACCTTGGCCTATCTTCTTCCCCCACTGGGTCAGACTCCTTCTATCCCCAATCTGGAGTTACCTCTTTGCCAAGGGGCATCCCGCTGCCCAGGGCACAGGTCAGTCCAATGACCTTAGCTACAAAGGTCTTCAGGGTGAGGTATTCCTTCAGCACCACTCCTCGCAAGATGGTCTTCATCTCAGGGATGCCAGACCCTGGAGAAGTTATGGTCCCAGGAGAGTCATTTGATGTGCCCATTTCAGGAGGTCCCATCACTGCCCTCCCCTTCTTTCTTACTGTACCGACAGCCTGAGGAGCCAGGATCTGTGTGAATCCAGCTGAGAAAGTGATGAGAACGATGGGGTAGGTGACCCAGGCCAGGTACTGGAGCAAGAGGCTGGTGTTCAAGCCTCGGGACATCCACTGTTGAGCTGTGGGGAGATGAGCTGCTGGACCCTAGATGCACACACCCAGTCCCCACCTAGCCACTGGGACACACTGATATGACAAGCTGTCCCAGGGAGAATCGATCCATCACAGACAGCCTGGGCAAGAGGGGTAGGGAGGCGGCCTTACAGGGCATTCATTGGGACAAAGATCACAACAGGGAAGAGGGGCAGTTCGAGAAGGGAGGCAAGAAGTTGTGGCCTATGGGAGTGGCAGTCATTATGCCTGAAGAGGAGGCAGTCAGGCTGGCTGGGGAAAGTGGTCAGTGGCCAAGTAGCCAAGATGCTTGGACAAGTGTGGCATGGAGAGAGCAGGTTGGTTCTTCCCAGCCTTCCCCTTGCCAGCCCTTGTCCTTACCCTGCAGACAGGCAGCGATGGCATAGTCCATGGCCCAGCTGACCAGAGCCATGAGGAGCCCCAGCAGGACCAGGAAGATCCAGTCTTCACCAACCCTGGACACTAGGAACTTATGGCAGCGTACGGAACAGACTGGGAGCAGGGAAGGGAAGAATGGAGCGGGGATGGGGGGGAGGCTAGCACCAAAGTATTCCCACCTCTGCTCCCCAACCCTCAACCTCCCAATGGGTAGCTCTAATGGCCTCTGTCCCCCTTAGCACAGCACAGCACAGCACAGCACAGCACAGCACAGCCAGGTCTCCTGCCCCAACCCAGGTCTCACTGCGGCATCGGGCGCAACGGCTCTGTCCATATTCCAGGAGCTCTGGGGGAGCCCGAGGGGAAGGTGGACCCCTCCAGGTCTCGGGCCCTCCCAGGCGAATCCGAGCAGCTTCCTCTTTGGCAAAGGCCCCAAGGTCCTGAGTATACCGGCCATACATCTGAGGAACAGGGAATATGGGGACATTAGCAGATGTGCGCTGAGTGGGGACCCCTGCATCAATTCCCCTTCTCCCAGACTCTATATTATATGCCCCTTCTTGAACCCACAGTTTCCACTTTGGCTTGGGGTGTGGAAACAATGCACATTACAGACTGTGGGGGCTGTCCTGGCCAGAGTAATGGGGACAGCCAAGGTACAGGGCACAGCACTGGGGGTGGCAGAATAATCGTCCTCTTCTCACAGGCCTGCCCAGGGAGCATGGAGGAGGAGGAGTGGGAGGGAAGGCCCCAGAGGAGGAAAAGATGGAAAAACCTAAGGCAGTCTGAAAGTGGGAGGAAGGAAGGTCAGAGAATAAGGGATGGTCAAGGACGGAAGGGTAACAATGAGGGCCTCATGGAGCTGGGGGCAGCTGAGTTGGGCCTAAGAGCAGGCGGGGCCTCAATCCTTATCACGTTCCCGCTTGGCCTCTAGCCTGTGACCAACTCAGCTGCACCCTTCCCATCCACCGTAATCCCCTTGTCCCCATTCTCCACCCCTAACCACCCCCCCCTCCCCAGCCTGCCAGTCCAGCTGGGAGTAGAGTCTCTGGGTGGGTGGAGAATGCTGGTGGCTTCAGTCCCACTCTGGAGCTGCCCTGAGTCCAGTGGTGGGTTGGGGCCGGCAGAAGCTGATGGCTGGGCTGTGACTGGGGATGTTGGGGTGCTGGGATGGGAGAGTGAGAGTCGCTGAGCCTCAGCTAGACCTGCCAAGCTGGGCGTGTGTTGGGGGGTGGGGAGGAGTAGATTCCGGCTGCCACCCGCAGAGCTTCGGGACACAAAGGGCTCCTGTTGGGGCTGGGGTTGGTGGTGGGGGGGAGGGAGGGAAAGATAGAGACAGAGCAAGAGAGTGATAGAGAATGAGGAAAGGGAGGAGAGGGAAAGGGAAAAAGAGAAGCCAGGGGAAAGGCAGAGAAGAGAAAGGAGAAGAGAGGGGAAGAAGGAAGGAGGAAAAGAGAGAAAGAAAGTAGAGTACAAAGAGGCAGACACAGTGTAGGAGGGGGAGGTGAGTGTGTGTGAGAAAGACAAAGGGATTAGAAGGAGAAGGGGGAGAGGCTGGAGCAGAGAGTGTTCGGGAGACAGCATGACCCTGAGGATTCGTTCCAGAGATAGAGACCAGGCAAAGGAGGTGGAGATGTGGCTGGTGCAACAGATAGACACCATTTCAGAGGTCAGGTGCCTGGCTTCTTTGACCAAAGCCCCATTCTCAGCCAGGACAGATTGACAGACACCTCCCCCACAATGCGAAGGCTTGCCCCTCTCCCCTGGCTCCACCCCCGCCCCTGCCACCTCTCCCTGTCATCCTGTTTCATCCAGTCTCTCTCTTATAACAGGGCACCTCCCAGCCCCAGCTACAACCCAGGACCCCTCCTCCTGGAGAGGCTCCCTCCCAGCCTCCTTCCAGAGCAAATTCCAACCCAAGCTGGTAAAAAGGAGCCACGGGCCCACTCCCTTCCCTAGAGTTTGGGTCCTCCGCCTAGTGACACAAGAAGGGGCAAAAGGCTTCTCAAATGCTAAGTTGTAATGGTAGCCATGAGTCAGCTCACAGCCCCAGGACCCCTGCTTTTAATGAGGTCAAGGGACACCCCTGAAGTGGGTGGGGGCTGGATACCCAGTCAGCATGGACAAAGGTCCCAATTCCCACACCCATTCTCGCTTGACCCATCCTCCCTAAAGCTCCTGTACCAAGAGTGGGGGGGCGGTGTACAGGAAAAGCTCTTTCCCCCCAGAGAATCCCCTGAGGGCTTCTTGCCAATGCTGGGTTGCCAGTCCCCCAGGGGTAAGGGCTGGGGGCTAGGTTTGGGTCTGAGCCATCTTTCCACACAGTCTTGTTTCTAATTCTAGTACAGTGCCACACACTTAGTGGGGATAGAGGGAATGTCTTGGATGGTGGAGATAGGAGGGTAGAGAGAAAAAGTTCAAGGGTGTGAGTGGTGCTGGGGAGGGACAGTGGGGTGCTGAGACTTCAGTCCAGGAGGAGCAGAGAAAACGTGTGTATGTGGGGGTGGTAAAGAGAAGGACACCTGGGACAAGCACCTGATGTCCTTGTCCTCTGCAGCCCCCTCCCCACCCCCCACCCCCCTTAGCTCTCCAGCCTCTCAGGCCCTCGAGCCTCAGTTTCCCCAGCTCACTTCTGGGGCGGGCTTAGGGTAGGCCCCCGGGCCTCGCGCTTCCAAGGAGAACCCAGAGCAGCGGTACCGGAGTGCACTCCTGAGGGTTCCGCTCGGCTTCACTTACCAGGGTCTGCTCGTACTGCAGCGCCCGCGGCTCCATCCCTTCCGCCACAGTCGCGGCCGACGCGGCCGCCATCTCCGCCCACAGTCCTCTGGCCTCCCGGTGCGGCTCGGGCTCGGGCCCGGACTCGGCTCCCGGCCGGCAGAGCCCGCGCCGGCACCCGTCCCGTCCCCGCCGCCCGGGCGGCCGAGTGCAGAGTGCGGCGGGCCCCGTGCAGGCGCTTCGGGCTCAACCTCCAGCTCGCGTCCCCTCCTCGGCGGGCGGGCCGAGGGCGGTGCCCTCTTGTGCTGCTCCGCCCGCCGGGCCATCCACAGGGGCCGGCCCAGCCGGGCGGGGGTCTGCGTTGAGGCCGCCTCCGAGGCTCCGGGGAGGCGGCAGGGG
The DNA here is from genome assembly GCF_016509475.1 of Prionailurus bengalensis. NCBI lineage: Eukaryota > Metazoa > Chordata > Mammalia > Carnivora > Felidae > Prionailurus > Prionailurus bengalensis. Next base: position 83,495,518 of record NC_057350.1, on the reverse strand, counting down.
GCGCTTGGAACGTGCTAACCTGCGCTCCCTCTGCTCAAAGGCCGGGAACTGAGAGGGGCAATTGGGGCCAAGCGGGGGCGGGTCCGCTGGCACGTGGAAGGGCCGGGCCAGGCCCGCGGCGCCTAGTGCCGGAGCAGGAGGAGCCGGAGACGCTGGGGCTCAGCAGGGCCTGGGGCCGGGGTCTGCTGAACCGTTTAATCAGATTCTTTGCGCTCAATCTCTCAGGAGTGGCGCCCTCTCTTGCTTCTCCGGAGGGGCCAGACGGGCCTGGCAAGGCCCTTCTGCTCCGTCGAGGGTGAGAAGCAAAGCTGAAGGGACTCGTTGGGAGACGCCAGGCCCAGACAGCGGGCGTGAGGGGGTGATGCTCGGAACTGAGACTCTCGATCTCTTTCATCCTCTTTCCTCCTCCTTCCCTTACCTGCTGGTCCTCTTGGGAGTCGCACCTGGAGTAACCCGGCCTGTGGGGTGCACCAGGGTGGAGGTGGGGAGGGAAGGTGACGGGCTGAGGCCGGAGGGAAGAGATGTCTAGGTGCCGGGAGGCCGCTCCTGGGAGGAGGGTGTGGGCGTACAGAGGTCGCTTTTCCTTGGCAGGTCCCAAGGAGAAACTCGAGTAGCTACTGACGTCTCACCACCATGGGGAACAGCCTGCTGGGGATCTGCATTCTCTACCAGGGTCTAAAGAAGGATAGAGCAGAGGGTGGGGTGAGCACAGAGTGGATGGGCAGTGTAAGAGATTGTGTCAGGGGAGAGGCTCGGGCCCAGGAAACAGGCAGTGTGCGGGAGAAGGCAGGATCAGGATGAGGGGGCATGTGGGAGGCACAGGCGGTGCCCAGGAGGGAGGACGGTGCCCAGGAAGAGGGCAGTGTGAGAGGAAGGGGCAGTATAAGGGAGGAGCTGGTATTCGTGGGAGAGGATAGCGCCAGGATGAAGGGGCATGTAGATCAGCGTCTGGAGGGAGAAGGCAGTGGTGGGGCAACAGGTAGTACCAAGCGGAAGGGGCAGTGCTCCGGAGGAGAGCAGTGTGATGAGGTTAATGCCAGGCTGAAGAGATCCTGTGGAAGAGAGTAGGTCCAGGGGAAGAGGGCAGTGGTAGGGAGGGTGCGGTACCAGTGGAGGGGACAAGTGCAGGCTTTCCTTTTCCCCATAGTGACATCATGGCAAATTCCCAAACTGTACAAACCCGGCTCAGGTGACATCCAGCAGGGCCAAGTCAGCCGGGGCCGGGCTGGGGGACCTCGGTGCCAGCTGGAGGGACTGGGCCCCGCGCTCTGCAGGGTCAGCGCGCTGGGGGCGGGGTTCTGTTCCTCCTGCCCTCCGCGAGGACTGTGCCCTCGGCGGGCACGCGGACCAGCAGGATAGGGCTAGGGCCGGGGTTCTCTGGGCCAAGGATCAAGGTCCCTGGCTGGGGTAGGCTCGCAAGCATTCTGGTCTTCCCAACCCGGACTCTCAAGAGGGCGCAATAGAGCCTCATCAGGGAGCGAGAAACCGCGCCACCACAGCCGGAGGTGGGACTAGTCGTGTCCCCGCCCTGGGGCGGAGTTATATGGCTCTGAGGCCCGCCCTAAATCCTGAGGACTCTCGGAAGCAATCGTTCGGGGCGGAAGTTAGGAAGCCCCGAGAGCCAGGCAGCGGAAGTGGTGGCGTTACTCCTTGTCGGCGCGCATGCGTTATTCTAGTCACTTGCTGCCACTCTGTAGGCGCTTTTACCCTCCCTCCACGCGAGGGGAAGCGCGTACCCTTAGTCGTGGTAGCGGTCTCAGCCACTCTGCTACTCTCGTGGCTGTTTCACCATGGCGGGCATCCTGTTTGAGGATATTTTTGATGTGAAAGACATTGACCCGGAGGGCAAGAAGTTTGACCGAGGTAAGTGAGGTGTACGTAGGGGCGGTTTAGGGAAAGGGGCTAACCTCCTCGGGGACACGCCCCTGGGCCCCTTGTCCACCCCACCCACGTGGCCTGCCCCTACCGGCAGTTCCTGATAGAGGACTCTCCCTCGGGAAACATTTTATAGATGGACAACGGAGACTCGGAACTCTGCCTGGCTTCACATATGCTGTGCCCTATGCCTGGCTGGCTTTTTCTCATGGTGCTGATAAACTCCTGGGCACCTTTCTAATCGCTCCTCACTCTGAGCTAGGCGCTGTATCGAGCACCTTACACACATTTTGTCCTACCTATTCCTTTCAAGAGCCTCCATGAGGTAGGTGGTGACTTGCCCAGTTTGCTCCTAGAAGTTAAGTAACCTACCCAAGGCTACATTGTGAGTAATCAGACTTCAGAGCTTGTATTCTTGTAGTGTCCTAAGAATTTTAGTTCTTGACGTCCTCCCTTAGTCAGAATTGACTGATTGCTATACACGTCTTTATTCTGTTACTGATCAACAATTATTGAAGTGTTCCTCCTATCTGATGTCTCTTCCTTTGATTGGAGACTGAGATGTTCTTCGAGACAAACACCAGTTCTTACAAGTCCCGATAATCCACTCAGCACAGCAGCCAGCACCGAAAGACAAACCTTTGGATGAACGAATAACTTGCCCAAAGTCAAGGTTGTTTCTTAATCACCCAGGCAGGCCTAGAACCTGGATATTATTTATTGCCAGAGGACCTTTGTTTTTTTCTGGGATTCTGTCCACTTGCCATAGTTTTCTTCCCTTTCTTTCTGACATGTCTGGTTCTGCATTTCTCTGAGAGCAGATGAGAGGCTAGTGGATGCAGACTGGGTTAGACTGAGTGTTCAATTACATATAATCCCCCAAAGCAGGGTCTGTAGCGTTTCCTGGAGCCTGGCAATTACCTATGCCACTCTTTTCTCTGCTTCCCTCCAGTGTCTCGACTACATTGTGAGAGTGAATCTTTCAAGATGGACCTAATCTTAGATGTAAACATTCAGATTTACCCTGTAGACTTGGGTAAGTATTGAACACAGACAATAACAGGAGGCTTTTTGACATTTTAGCCGTTCTTCACTCCCAGGTATTGCCATTATTTTCAGGTGACAAGTTCCGGTTGGTCATAGCCAGTACCTTATATGAAGATGGTACCCTGGATGATGGTGAATACAACCCCACAGATGATAGGCCTTCCAGGTGAGGAAGTTAAGAAGGGAGCACTTGAAATATGCCTGAAGATTAAGTAGATAAGTAGTATGAAAAGACCCTTATTTAATTTGTGGAATAAATGATTATCAGCAGAATCTGAGTAACCTTAAGGAAATTGCTGCACTTAAGAATTTGAACAGCCAGGTGTTTATCCAAGCAGTAATTACGTGCTTGTGGGTTGTAGTTTATTGATGGCTAAGGAAATGACCACTGAGTGACCTAAGCTGTGTGAACCTTGCATCTTGGGAGAGAGTTTGGTGTGATGGAAAGGCTTTGGAATTCCACGGAGTTCAGATCTCAGCCCTACCACTTACTTGTTGAACAACCTAACCTCTTTCAGCCTCAGTTTCCTCACCAGTAAAGTATGGATGGTCCTGCTTTGCTCATTGGGTTGCTGTGAGGACTAAATGGCATTGTATCTGGAAGACGTCCGTTTTCATAATGTTGACACTTAGTTATCAGTTACCATTATTAAAGGGCCTCTCGTTATTGTTAACTACTTTTTTAAGAATAACCTTGCTATTGTTGTTTCACAGGGCTGACCAATTTGAGTATGTAATGTATGGGAAAGTATACAGGATTGAGGGAGACGAAACTTCTACTGAGGCAGCAACGCGTCTGTAAGTTCCATGGTCTTGTGAGACCCTTGTCCCCCTGCCTTGGGCCATGCTCTGAAAATCTGGGCCGTGCTCATGTTTCCTGTGTCTCTCCCCAGGCACCTCAGACCTAGGCAGGACCCAGAAGGGGACTGTTCTGGGAATAGTTTCCAGTCTGAAATGTAGGCTGCTCACTTGGCCCTTTGTCAGGACCTCAGGGCCCAGGGGTCCAAGTGAGAAGCCGATGATCTTGCTATGTGAAGTGCAAAGGCAGGTTGCTTCCCCAGGAACTAAATGCAGCATTAAGTGATTAAACTGCTAGACTTTTTTGGTTTTGTTTATTTGTGTGTGTGTTTTGCTACTCTGCAATCCAATCCCTAGTTCTTTGGTTTCCCTGCCCAACTATTTTAGCTGTTCTTTAAAATCTTATTAAAACAATATGTGCTCTTGGTAAGAAATTTGAAAAGCAGAGAAGTAATGTGAGGAAGCAAAAAAAAAAAAAAAAAAAAAAAAATCACCTATAATTCCATACCCAAAGGGAATCTTTCACATAAACATTTTTGAGTATTCTAGGTTTTTTCCTGTGTACTTTTTTTTTTTGAGATCATGTTGTTTGTTCTCTTTTTTTTTAGTATTTATTTAGTTTTGAGAGAGAGAGTGCAAGTGGGGAAGGGGCAGAGAGAGAGAGAGAGAGAGAGAGAGAGAGAGGGAGAAACAGAATCCCAAGCAGGCTCTGTGCCATCAGTGCAGAGCCCAAGGTGCATCTTCACCTCATGAACCGTGAGATCATGACCTGAGCCGAAACCAAGAGTTGGACGCTTAACCGACTGAGCCATTCAGGCGCCCCTTCTGCTCTTTTTGCTTCAAGTTATGTAAAATGGGTTTCCCTATGTCAGTTTAAGGCTTTTCCTAAACATTTTAATAGCAGCATAACATTCCAGTAAATGGATCTATCTTAGTTCATTTGATCATTTCCATTACTCTGGGCATGTAGCATTTTCCACCTTTGTTTGATATCCGGAATACTGCTATGCACATATCTGTGCATTCATCTTTGTCTGAATTTTGGTTCCTAATGACCAGACGCTAGAAGGGTGCCTCTCTTTCTTAAGCTGGGATGGGGAGCCACTGGGTAGCCGCTCCAGAGCTTAGACTCATGGGACTGGGGCCTTCCATTTCAGCTCTGCCTACGTGTCGTATGGGGGCCTGCTCATGAGGCTGCAGGGTGATGCCAACAACCTGCACGGATTTGAAGTGGACTCCAGAGTTTATCTGCTGATGAAGAAACTGGCCTTCTGAAGCACCCAGGAAGCCAACCTTGCTGCTTAGTCACTTAGGGCTTGGACATTCATTCATTCAAGCCTGAGGAGCGGTAACTGTTGACCACCTGTTCAGGAGGGGCTGTCTGTCTGCCCACTGTGGGTGCATCTTTAGGTGGTCTGGACTCCATGGGAAACTTGCCTGTGAAAGACCCAATGGGAGAGCTTAAAATGGATGAGAAGTTGTTTTGTGTGTATATGATTTTTAAATTAAACTTTACTTTTTCAGATCCGTTTCTGCCCTGCCCTTAAAAAAAGTCTTTTGCATTTACCCTAAAATCATTTTTTCTACTTTGCCTGTGGTATATTTCTGGCCCACAGCCAGATGATCACATGTCAATGTAGGATCTATCCCAGCCTTTTGGTATCTGGGTTTAGGGTTATCTCAGCCTTCTGGGTAACTACCCCAACATTTATCCTCCAAAGTGATTTTCTGTCTGGGAGAGTGTTGTGCTTTTGGCTCCTGAGGGCACCCCAGCACCGGAAGATACCACCCATTTGGCATAGAATTTTGAATGGGCAAGGAGCCCTGCTTGTGTCCTTCCAACACTTTAAGTCTCTTAGGAAGTCAGATCACGTTGATTTAAATGAGTCACTTGCATATCCTGGAAATGTCCATCATTTTTGTGGAAGCTTTGAGTGGAAGCTTTTAGATACAGGCATGGGACATGACTATGAAGAGAATAGGAAGAACAGATTTGGTGGTTATAGGAACAGGTGGAGGAGCTAGGTGTCTGCTCTACATTGCATTACTGCAATGCAGGGAGGGAGGGTGAGTGGTGGGGGTTCTCACCAGTACCACTGAACAGGCAGCTGCTGCACAGACCAGTGAAGTGGACAAGGCAGCAATACCAATGAGGCTGGCAGTCCAGTTCTAGGACAATGGAGCAGCCTGACTGCAGTCCCTAACTTAAAACCGGGCAAAAACAAAATGGAGGAAATGGTGATGCTTGTAGAAGCACTCCAGAATATGAGCTGGCTTTTCAGCCTGGCATTTGAGGTCTCTGAGAAAGTCTCTGGACTCTTATTTCCCCTAGGAGATTCAGGGTAACAATCCAGAAAGATTGTGAGTGTGTATTAAGCAGTTTTCTCTTTTGATCTCCTGGTTTTGCCATGGGAGCTGGTCCCCCTGCTGGGATGCCTGGGGTATTTCCTTCCCTATCATTTTCAGGTCTTTACATGAGGTGTTAGAAATAGTATTTAGGGAAATGGGTTGAAAATGGATGACCTCTGCAGGGGGGAGGAAAAGGTGTTTTGCTTTACTGTGTGTGTGGGGGGGGGATGGACAGAAGGTGCAATGGGGGTTGGAATGAATTTTCATGGACTCGTAGAACTTTTTTACGTGGAGTCAGATTTGGGGTTTTGGAGAAGGCTGGATTTAGGTTAGAGTGGGAAAACTTAATTACCAGTAATAGTTTGTGGGGTAGCATAGCAGACTATCCTGGCTATCCTGGGTAGCAGAAGAGAGAACTGGCATGCAGTTGAATAGAGAGAAGAGTGTTCTGGTTGTCACAGTTTTTTGCTTTTTGTGTAAAGGGAAGAAGGGATGGAATAAGTCTGACGATGTTTTGGGAAGGGTAGATTCTCAATATGGACAGATTAGTTCACATTGGAGAAGCCCAGGAGTTATTTGCATTTGCCCTGAAGTAAGTCCAATGCCGATACTGGATGCCTGGAACTTACTGGCTATATACTTCTTGCAGTTTTGCCAACCTTGTCTCTCATCTGACTGTGCTGAGAACCCTTATTAAGCCTTTGTCTTTGGTCCCTTCGGCATATCTTGTTCTGGGTGCTGACTCTTTCATGTGCCAGAAGGTTCTTCATTTTGATCATTACATTTAATCCAGGTTAGTATTTCAGTAAATTACAATTTCTACTTAACCATTCCCTTGACTGCATGCTGGAATTTGTAGTGTGGATGAACTGTTTTCTCCCATGCAAAAACTGACACCATCTGAGATGCGTACACTTTTGAGCTTTGTGCATTTGTTGATTCCTTCTCCATGGCAACTGTTCTATCCATGATGGGAGAGAAGGACACCTGGAGATGTCTAAGTTCGTCACCCCCTCCAAGAGCTTTTGGTTTTCTACTCAGAACTTTTTAATTGTTGGTCTGTTTACTCCCCCAAGACTTGGAAATCTTTCCTGGTATATAGAATCACTGAATGATCTGTTGGACAGTACACCACACTGGGGACCATATGGGCTCTGGTCAGCCTAGGGTTTCTTCTTTTCTTGCTCACAGGGCTATGTAAGCATTGAGAAAATGCCTGGCTTCTCTGAGCCTCAGTTTCATTGTCTGCAAAGTAGAGATGATAATCCCAAGGTGATAGAGTTGTGTGAGCGCTATAAAAGGTAACATACGTAAGGTTCCCGGCATGCTGGCTTTCATTTCTTCTATTTTGGAATACCTCTAGTGATCCTGGGGTATCTGGCAGTGTTTGGAACTCTGGATTCCTGGCTGTTTTACCTACATGGTCGTCTTTCCTTTGGGGAGTTGCGGGGAGGGAAGAGGAAAAAGCTGCTATTAGTTTTCCTACAGGAGCCTCTGGAGGTAGTGTTGACCTGTGCAATGGAGTTTTTGTTTTGGGCAATAATAAACCTCTTCAGAGGCACCACAGCAGCATTTATTTGCAAGGCCCCATAAGCCTGGCTTCTCTAGAGAATCCTTAGCAGAGTTCATGGTGGTCACATAGGGCAGCTTCTTAGATACTGTGTGCTTCTGGGATTGGGAAATGAGCCTTCAACTTGTACTTGTCCCTCCTGCTGTGTGAGCCCTAGGAGACTGACTCTTGCCACTTCCTGCACTTCCCCCTGACCTCCACAGGAGGGAGGCAGGAACCCGTGCCTGGCAAAGCTTCCTGCTGAGCTGCTGAAGCTCTCGCTGTTTGCTCAGCTGTCACATCCAGGTTTTGTCTTGACTGAACTGTCTGCACAGCCTTACCTGGGGTGTGAGGCTCTCCAAGGCTTCCTGTTAACTTTTTGGGAGGGGAGGGAAGGGGGAGATCTATTGCCCCCTGAGAAGAACATCTCTTTCCTTTGCTTTTCTGTTAGCTTTTGGGTGTTCTTATTTATTCTTTATTTATATAGGCTCAGTTTTGTTGATTATGTAGAGACGGCCTTTCTGAGAGACAACTTCTCATTCATTTTTCAAGAGTAAGGATCTCCTAAGAAAAGGAGATCAGAGCCCTATTGAGAATGATAGTAAAGGGGAGAAAGACACTAACCTTAGTTCTGAGGAAAAAAAATCAAAGCTCTTTTTTCTCTGTTTTCTGACATAAGGTTAGTCTCTACCTCTGTTCAGAAGCCAGGCCAGACCAGCCTTTTGCATAATTACTGTATGAAAAAGAGCACGTAGAGAATTAGCAAGCTGTAAATTTGTGCGGAAAATAGACCAAAGATAACTAGACGCTCTAGTGAATATTATTGATAGCTTAAAAAAATAGCTTCTGAAGTTTTACATTATACAGTGAAAAATGATCCCCTTTTCTGTCCTGTGTATCCCGCTTTAGCAGGGCTTTGGGTTTCAGGTGAAAGCAGGAAATCTGGTATAACTTGATTCCCAGGGCCTCCCCTCCGGTTAAGGGAACTTTACATGGGAGACAGTGCTGAAGCTGGCAGGGCCCTAGTACCTTACTCCTCCTGAGACAGATTCTGGAAGTGAGGGTGGGGTGCAATTAGAAGAGGACTGGCAGAGTTGGGTGTGACAGAGGGGTCAGGAAGTGGAGTCTGGAGCTGGATTGGGGGAGTGGGTGAGGTGGGTGAAGGAGAGAAGAGTGTGTATTGCCCAGTAGGAGGATGGGTTGGGGAAGGAGAATATCCAGGCCAGAGGTCGGGTGGCAGGGAGCTCATGTCTGAAGTTCCTGGAAGGATGTCTGGGGCTCCTAGAGCCCTGGGTGAGGGTCCAGGAAAGAGTCCATGAGTTCCAGTCAAGGGTCCATGTGTCCTGTTCACGTGTCCAGGGATTTGGTCTAGGTACCTGGAGGTTTGGTTCAGCCGACCAGGAATCTTGGCTCTGAATCCCTGCAGCCTCTTCAGAAGTCCAAAGCCAGTAGTTCTGGCTGAGACACGGGAGTCTGTCTCCAAAAATCCAGAAGTCCTGTTTGGGAGCTTGTGTAGTGTGAGGACTACAGAGGTATTGCTTGGGCCAGCTGTAGTGGGCAGGGCCTGCTTGGCACAGAGAGTGGGCCCTACTACAATCAGCAGGAAGCGCACCTTTCCTCGGAGCAGTTGTTGGAAGCTCAGGAATATGGCATTGGGATCCTTGTGAGCTGTGGTCCTGCCCTGTGGAGGAAGCTGTGGGCAGAGGATGGGCCTGAGGCCAGAGATCTGGGCCAGATATCATGTCTCTCTCGTCTATAGGGAAAGATAAGGTGCCAGCACCCGGACTTTATGGTTCGGGGAAAGCACTCCTTAGTAGGTCAGCTCTGCTACCCTCAAGATTCCCAGAATTCTCCTTTCTTCCCTCAGGTCTTCCAAGGGGGCTAAGTCAGCACAGGACAGTCTCTGTAGTCCCCTTGACTCAGGATTTACTTACCTGGGTTCCTAGGAGGCCCTGCAGGGCCCCAAGGAGGAGGCGGACCTGTCCAGAAAGCTGTCCCAGGAGGGATGAGAGGCAGGTGGGTCCCAGTTGTCCCCGTGCTGCCATTACTCCCTCCAGCAGAAGGGTCGCGGCTCCCAGAACGTCCTGTGCCTTGGTCTGCTCCTGCAAAAGAGATGGAAGGGAGAAGGGCCCGCTTCAAAGGGCATGCTAGTAGTGGGTGGGGAGCCCGAGGAGTAGCCAGGGGGATGAATCATAGGAGCTGAGAATTGGACAGGACCAAAGTCCCACCCAGCACAGGAATTCCTTCAGAGTCTCCCGACAATTGGTCATCGGCCTCTACTTGAGTAACTCCGGTGTCCAGTAACCCAGCCTGGTCTCATGCTTAATTTCAGTCAGAAAAGTTCTTTTTTCCCCTTATATGCTGAAATCTGAGCTGTTACAGCTTTTACCTCTGGGTTCTAGTGTTGCCAGTTCACTCTTTCTGCTACAAAATCTTAGGGTCATATGGTTTTTTAAAACTTAATGTAGAGATAAGGCCATCACAGAGATCATAAAAATGAAGGAAGGGGGGCTTACTGATAAATGGCAGACACAGAACTGCAAGGGATCCCTAGGGACCACCCTTCATCCCTGGCCCAGTCCCCCTGGAAGACCTGAGGGAAGAGAGGCCATTCTGGGGATCTTGAGGATAGAAGAGCTTGATCTTAAAAGGCGTGCTCCCTCCCAGGTTTCCTGAGCCTCAGACTAAAGCACTTCCAGCCATACCACAAGACTACCACTTTCCTCCAAACTACTCAGACAGCACCCCCCCCTCACCGCCCTTTTTTAAGCCATTCCTCACATAACCTGTTTTCTAGCTTCTCACTGTTCAGGTTGCTTCTTCCTTCTGGACACATGCTAGTTTAATATGGTCCCTCTGAATAAATTAGCATTTATCTTGAGGAGGATGTCTGGTACTCAGTCCAGTACCGTTAAGTGCAATCCATTTACTGTTTTTTAGGAGTATTTCCACAATGCGGATGCTAGACATCTAAAACCAGCTAGAATCACTAGCTTTTTTTTTTTTTTTTTTTTTTTTAAATTTTTTTTTCAACGTTTATTATTTTTGGGACAGAGAGAGACAGAGCATGAACGGGGGAGGGGCAGAGAGAGAGGGAGACACAGAATCAGAAACAGGCTCCAGGCTCTGAGCCATCAGCCCAGAGCCTGACGCGGGGCTCGAACTCCCGGACCGCAAGATCGTGACCTGGCTGAAGTCGGACGCTTAACCGACTGCGCCACCCAGGCGCCCCTCACTAGCTTTTAAAATAGCTGCTGTTTGAGGTCAACTCCGTCCTCCCAGATCTTTTTCATAGTAAGTTCTAGGGCTGGAAGTTTATATAAAGGAAGTGGGGGCATCGTGGCCTGGAAGCTGGAATAGGACTTTATTTAATTACTTTGAGTAAATGTACAGTTTTATATATATCTCTGTTAAATTTTACCTTGTTTTTGACCTAGCCTTTCAGCAAGTTGAATCTTGGTTCTGCCTTTTGTTATTTTAGCGGTGCTTCCCAGTTTTGTGTCATCTGAGGATGACAGATCAGTCTTCCTTCTTCATGCTAACTTAAGAAGGTTGCACGGGACTAGGTCAAAGGCATGGCCATAAGCGACTTTTATCCAGCTTTCCTTGGTGTTCAGCTTTGAATCTATTTTAACATACTAGGACTGTAAGTCACCTTGTCCAGAGGACAACATCATAGTGGAATGTAGATTAGGTTAGGGTGGCCAAGCTGAAAGTGAGATATTCTTAGGGGGCTCAAGAATTTTAAAGAATCCATGGGAAGCAGTACAAAACTGATGAAGACAGGATTTAGGGAAACTAAAGGAAGGAATGACTTTCTTACCTTCTGGGTTTTCCATTCTCCCAGGCTAAAGTCCACAGCAGGCAGCAGGACAGGTGTGGACAAAGGGTTAACGTCTGGGCACTGGCTCTATTGAAAAAGATGGGTGGTGGAGAGGTGGAGAAGGGAGCTCAAATAAAGGGGGGGGGTATGGTGACCCCCGTGACCAAGATAGACTTCCATGAGCAATATATATCCAGGCTAGAGCTTTTAAAATGGGCTAGATTGCAAATCGTAATCCTTGTCAAGGAGTGGTGATTGGGAGGCAGTGATCTCACCAAAGACAATATGGGGACAACAGTGCTTGGATCATGGAGTGAGAGGAAGTGATGGGAGTAAGGGCGTCTAACCAGTTAATGGGTAGAGGGGTGAGTGCTGGGAGATTCTCACCAATTTGCTGTGAAGGACATGGGAATCACGAAGCAGTTTATTTAGGAGACGGGGGTCACAGGCTGGAGGAGCCGGAAGGCATAGATTCAGTCTTGCAGTTAGGAGAAGCATGACCACGAGGAGCAGTTCTTAGATGAGAAGTGAGGTTGAAAAAGAAGAAATCACTGTCAGGTGGTGGTCCAGAAATTCCCATTTAAGACCCAGACTTGAAATCCAGGGAATTTGCCTTTCAGAAGCCTTATTCCCAGGAGATTGGGTTCCCTCAGCCCTCCACCCCTGCAGCACATCTCCTTTGTCTTTCCTCTCTAACCATGTTCTGATTTGGCCCTAGGTCCCTCCAGTGTGTTCTTACCAGTCAGCTCCATTCTGGCCACGCTGTCTGGTTGGAGTGGCTCCCTGGATGGGGCCTCTCCCCTGAATCCTTCCTGGGGCCATGGAGGCGGCTTGGGCTCTTGCACTTCTTGCACTGTGGGGCACAGGTGGGCTGAGGAAGAGGGTCTGGAATCTATCCTGCAAGTGACAGGAATAATGAACATTTAATCAGGTGTCAAGGAAAAGACTGCCTGTCTGGGGGGAACAGCTGCTGGGAGGGTGTGAGCCGCCGACCAGCCTAGAACTGCTAGAGCTCTGACTGTTCCCAGGTTTCCGTGTGAGTGCAGCATATTGCATCTCCTTTTTGTCAGGCTCCTTGGTGAACCTCTGTGGGGCACCAGCCCCCTGCTGAGAGCAGAACAGAATCTGTACACACACACACACACACACACACACACACACACACATATCTTAACTGGCCTCAAATTCTGAGCAACCTTGGTTATTTGGTTGGAGACAATCTAGGATGGGGAAAGGGAACAGAAGTATTGTGGCATAAGCCCTGGAGAAGAGGTTGGAAAGCTGGATACAGGGTCAAGGTGAGGAGCTAGTAAACACGTGCAATGTGTTGAGGGGTGGCTTGGGGAGTGGGGCTGAGGAGGTGAGTTGGGCAAAAACAAAACTGGACTACTAGGGGTTGGTGATTACAAGATTATGAGAAGGCGGTATGGGAGCAATGAACCTATCATTCTCTTTCCATTTACCCCCACCCAAAAGCCTCTTGGAGTTTTTCTTTACACTCCCAGTTCTGAAATACTGGGTTATCCAAGGTGAAGAGATGGGCTAACAGTCTTGGGGCTTGCCACCTGAGGCAAGATGCCCAGGAATGGGCACCTGCTGAGTGAGGTACCCACCTTACACAGCTTACCTCGCCTTGGACACCCACCGTATCCATCTCATAGCCCATATCTTCCTCCCTGCCCCCTTTGCAGAACCCTTCCAGTTCCTTTGCAGGACCCCCCACATGGCCTCCTCCTTCTTTGACGAGTAGTGCAAAGAGGCCTGCACCTGATTCAATATTGGGATTTCCTGTAGGTCTGTCAACATGCATGAGCCCTCCTCCCATTACCCTCTCCTTCGTCCCAGCTTCTCCGGTCCCACAATTCAGAACCTTAAGCTAACTAGGAATGGCTGGGTAAGAATGGGGATTGGATCTGTGTCCAGCTTGATGCTATGTGTCCTAAGCCCTAAATGTGCCACCTTTCTTATTTTCTCCCTGAGCACATGTCCCCTTTCCTTAGGACCCGCCAGGACTGCTATATTCCTCCAAGTCTGAGATCAGTCCCTCAGAACCCAGCACCCCACCCCCTACCCCTGCTCTGTCCTGCTCCTCCCATTCTGGGAAGGCTACACTCTTCTCGACAAAGGTCAGTGCCTGTAGGTTCCAGTTTGCCTGCCCCTCCCCCAGCTGAAAGCCCAATTCCTCTTTCCTGTCCTTCCTACCCTCACTTACCTCCAAAACCTGCTTGCCACTCACCGGGTGGAGAAGGGCTCCAGGACCCAGGTGCACAGCAGGCAGCCCTCTGGGGTGCAGATGGGTAGGAAGACATGTAGTGTTGGGGCACAGCCCCTCCACAGCAGTAGGGTCACACGCCTGCCCAGGCCACTTCTGCCCAATCAGAGAGCAGGGAGCTACCAGACACTGGCGAAGGCCCCCGGAAGTGACGCCTTCTCCTCCCACCCGCACTGAACATGGAGCCCCTGCCTGGACCATGGTCCACCAGCGGAGCCCAGCTCTTCCACCCACGCACACCACACAGGATTTGAACAGAGGGATCCATCTTTTTCTAGGAGATGGGAAACCTGGGGCCTGGCTGGGGAAGGAGATGAGAGGGGAACAGGGTTTTTTTCTAGGAGGAATCGGGCAGGACATTTTTGTTCCTGGGGAAGAGTCACAAAGGTCTGGTTCTGGTTTTAGATATATTGGTGGGTTTTTCAGTTCTTGACTGGCTAAATTTCTTTTCACCTGCTGTTGAAATCCATTAGGGCTCTTGCTTTTCTGCTTTTCTTTCCTATAACCCTCTCGGAGTCATGTCTTATTTCCCCTTTCCCAGTGGGAATGTGGGTATTGCCCATTTTAGAGAATGACACTGTCATTGGTCAGTGTTGTGGGGAAAGCGTTTGGACAATTTGAGAGGATTGCACGGTGAGGGCTGTTTGTGGTGGTGGTGGTAGGGAGGGGGTGGGGGTGAGGCTGAGCTCAGGGCCCAGCAGCTCAGACAGCTAAGGCCACTTAACTCTGTGCCCAAGCTCTCCTGCACTTGCCCTGTCTTTCTCCCTCTTCCATCTCCTACCACTCCATATGTGACAAGAAGAATAACCAGGCCCATGTGTCCCTGTCTTAGGGAAGACAGCTGCTGAACCTCCCCCGCAAATACCTCCTGCTGGCCCCCCTCTTCCTTTGGCCCTGGCTCTAGTTCCTTTGCTTTCCCCTCAATCCCAGTCTCCTCACAGTCTCTGTCCTCAGGGGCCTCCTGGCCTGACCTTGTTCCCATCACCCCCACCTCAGTTCTTCCCCTTCTGCTCCTCCTCCCAAGGATGGGGCTGTCAGCTAAGGAGGATGGCCTAGATCCCGGAATTCTCCAGTTCAGCCAGATGAGATGCCTCCCAAGATTAGGAAGGAGGGTGCTGGGATGGTTGGGAGGATGGTGGGTGAATGGGTGTGGGAGGGGACAGGGAGGCAGTCAAGACCAGGAAACCAAGACAAAGGAGGTTGGGGGTGGGGTGGAGAGGCAGAGGGTCCCCTGCGTGAAGGAAGAAGGTGAGAAAGGATGTGAGGCTGGGGATGAGGATGGTTAGATGGGCCTCCGGACAGGTTACCGTAGGGAGGGAAACACTGTCACCAGACAGAAATGGGACTCTGAAATGGGACTTCCTGGGGACCAGTAGAATGAGGACAGACCTCAGAGAAGAGATACGGACACAAGCTAGACAGAGAGTGTGGGTAGTGTGGGGTTTGAGAGGTGCTGTGGGCCCACAGTAGGGGAGATCAGTTGACCGGCCTTTGGTGCACGTTGTCATCCTTAAAAGACAAGTCTTCATCCTTCCGGCAGTTACCGAGTACTAGCCCAGTGGCCGGCCCAGGCCTCAGGCCCAGCCTCTGCCCCTCCCTGGCCTGGGGCTCCCGTCCCGGGCTGGACACGCACCTCCCGGTGCAGCCGCCCTGTGGCCTCCGGCAGCGGGGGGCTCCAGACCCGCCTCTCCTCCCCTCTTCGCGCCCCCTGGTCTCTCCCCTCCCCCTACCCCCTCCGCTCCCCCTTCCCCTGCAGCCCCTCCCTCCTCCCCTGCCCCGTCCCAGCCCCTCCCTCCCCTCCCCCACTCGCGATCCGGGCCGCTGCTGCTGGGCCGGACCCCCCGGGCTCAGCCCGGCCCCTCGCCGAGCCGCCGCCGCCGCCCCGTTTGCTGAGGAGGAGGCCCCCGGCCGGGGCGCCGGGCGCGGGGCATAAAACGGGCCAGAGCCGGCGCCCAGGGCACTAGAGGCGCGTACGGCCCGGGTCAGCGCCCGCCCGCCCGCGCTCCTCCCGGCCGCTCCTCCCGCCCCGCCCGGCCCGGCCCGGCGCCGACTCCCGCCGCCCGACGAGCCCCTCGCCGCACTGCCCGGGCCCTGGCCCCGGCCCCCTCCCGCCGTACCGCCCCCGGCCCGGCCCTCCTCCCACCTCCCTCCTCCTTCTCCTGCTCCCTCCTCCCTCCCGCCTCCCCAGCTGTCCCGTTCGCGTCATGCCGAGCCTCCCGGCCCCGCCGGCCCCGCTGCTGCTCCTCGGGCTGCTTCTGCTCGGCTGCCGGCCGGCCCACGGCGCCGGCCCCGAGCCGCCCGCGCTGCCCATCCGGTCCGAGAAGGAGCCGCTGCCCATTCGGGGAGCGGCAGGTAGGTGGGCGCCTAGAGGGACGCGCAGGCAGAGTCCGGCTCGGGGCAAGTCTGCTCCCGCCCGGAGGGGGCGCCGGGCGCAGGTGGCTCAGCTCCGCAGGCTGCCTGGAGGGGTGGGCGCGGGTCGCGAGGCGCGTCGTGCCGGGGGACCCAGGGCCCGGCCGGCGGCGCCCGGGGCGGGCACACCGCAGGAGCGGGACAGCGGCCGCCAGCCAAGCCCGTCCCCGCAGGCTGCTCCTTCGGCGGGAAGGTCTATGCCTTGGACGAGACGTGGCACCCGGACCTGGGGGAGCCCTTCGGGGTGATGCGCTGCGTGCTGTGCGCCTGTGAAGCGGTGAGTGGACCAAGCGGCCGTAGCCGGGGGCCCTTGCGGGTGGGGGAGCGCTCGCGTCCCGGGATGTCGGGGTGCACTCGGAGCCGCTGAGGATAAAGAAGCGAGTCTGCAGGTATTTGGGATATATATATATATTTTTTTTCTCCTGGTGGGAGGCAGTGCCCCCTTCAAGTCTCAGGTGTTGACTGTTATTGATCACCCACTATGTGTCAGGCTCTTTGCCAACGGTTTCGTTTGTCTCTCACTTAACTCCTAGAACAACCCTGCTAGATACACACTATTATTTCCCCCATTTTCCAGATAGGGACCCTAAGTCCCAGAGAGGTTAAATAAATTGTCTAGGGTCACACAGCTTGTAAGAAGCAGAGTGGTCTGACTCCATGGGATGACCTTGCTCTGGTCCTGACTCTCCCCTGCTCGCCCTGTGTCTCACCAATTGGCATCTTGCACTCACTTGGTTTTTGCATCTTCTCTGCAAGCAGCCTCAGTGGGGTCGCCGCTCAAGGGGCCCGGGCAGGGTCAGCTGCAAGAACATCAAACCTGAGTGCCCAACCCTGGCCTGCGTGCAGCCGCGTCAGTTGCCGGGACACTGCTGCCAGACCTGTCCCCAGGGTAAGGCCCGCTCCTCAGTGAGGGGAGGGCGGCAGGGCAGTGGTACTTGGTCCTGAGCCACAAGGATGGATGGGGCGGATGGAGCAGATGAAACCGCCGACTGCCTTCTCAGTGCCCAGCTGAAGCCCGTGTTTCCCACTCCCGGCTTAGAGCGCAGCGGTCCGGAGAGGCAGCCTACAGGCCTGGCCTTTGAGTATCCGCGGGATCCAGAGCACCGCAGCTACAGCGACCGCGGGGAACCAGGCTCTGAAGATCGGACGCGCGGAGACGGCCACACCGGTAGGTAGGGGCCAGGCAGGAGTTGGGGTTGTGATTGGGGCCGGGCTGCCCCAGTGGGTGACGATACTAGGGACATCTTTTCCTCACAGACTTCGTGGCGCTGCTGACAGGGCCGAGGTCGCAGGCCGTGGCACGGGCCCGAGTGTCTCTGCTGCGCTCTAGCTTGCGTTTCTCCATCTCCTACAGGCAGTGAGAAAGGGGAAGGTGGGAGGAGGGGCCAGCTGGGGACTGGGGAAGGAGAGTTGGGAGAGGCTGGAGGAGCTGCTCCTGGCCTAGGCTCAGAGCCCATACTCACCAGACCCTCATTCCCAGGCTGGACCGCCCTACTCGAATCCGCTTCTCAGACTCCACTGGCAGCGTCCTGTTTGAACACCCTGCGGCCCCCAGTCAAGATGGCCTGGTGAGATGATGCCATTTATGAGTGCTTCTCCAGTCTGGGCGCTATGCTGAGGGCGTGCTCTGCAATACCTCCTTTGGTCCTCATAACAGCCCAGTGAGAGGAAAGCACTGACATTATGATGCCCATTTTACAGATGAGGGAACTGAGGCTCAGTAGCAGAATGTGATTTGCTCAAGGTCACACAGCTAGTAAGTGGTTGAGCCAGGATTTGGACCCCAGCCTCTGGCTCCAGGGCCCCTTCTTCAGCTTCCTAGGAGGGCTTGGGGGCTCCTTTGTACTCCTTCCTCACCAGAGCTAGGCCTCTCAGCTGGCCTGTCTTACATACTGTCTGAGTAGGACCTTCTTGTCTCTCTGCTCCAGGTCTGTGGGGTGTGGCGGGCAGTGCCTCGGTTGTCTCTGCGGCTCCTTAGGGCAGAACAGCTACATGTGGCACTTGTGACACCCACTAACCCTTCAGGGGAGGTCTGGGGGCCTCTCATCCGGCACCGGGCCCTGGCTGCAGGTGAGGGGAGCAGATGGCCCCTGGACATGAAGTTCTGAGTCTTCTCTATCCCCAGGAATGGAGTGGGCTGAAGAGGGGACTTTCTGATGGGCTCTCATGGTCTTCCTTCCCCCAGAGACCTTCAGTGCCATTCTGACTCTGGAAGGCCCCCCACAGCCTGGCACAGGGGGCATCACCCTACTCACTCTCAGTGACACAGAGGACTCCTTGCATTTTTTGCTGCTCTTCCGTGGGCTGCTGGAACCCAGGAGTGGGGGTAAGTGGGAGGGGGCAGGGCAAGTGAGGAGAGGAGGCAGAGCACCTGTCTGTCAGAGGCATCCATACGGATGGCTGTTGCAGGGCCAAGCCAGGTTCCCTTGCGGCTCCAGATTCTACATCAGGGGCAGCTGCTGCGAGAGCTCTACGCCAATGCCTCGGTCCAGGTGAGTGAGGGTCTGGCTCTTGCTGCCACCTGCTCCGGCCTCTTGCTGCCCCCGTCCAGGTGAGTGAGGGTCTGGCTCTTGCTGCCACCTGCTCCGGCCTCTTGCTGCCCCCACCATTCCTTGCTCTCCCTCCAGGAGCCAGGCTTTGCCGAGGTGCTGCCCAACCTGACAGCCCAGGAGATGGGCTGGCTGGTGCAGGGGGAGCTGACGATGGCCCTGGAGAGGGCAGGTGGGCCAGGGCTGCGCATCAGTGGACACATTGCTGCCAGGCAGAGCTGCGATGGTGAGGCAGGGTGGGGCCTGGCACCCGGGCACACACAACCAAGAGGCACAGACAAGTGGCCGGGGTGGGTATGGGAGGCATCGTGTGGGCTGGGCGTATGAAGGGCTGTAGGACAAGCCGGCCTCCACCTATCTCGCCCCTCTGCAGTCCTGCAAAGCGTCCTTTGCGGGGCCGATGCCCTGATCCCAGTTCAGACGGGTGCAGCCGGCTCAGCCAGCCTTACACTACTAGGAAATGGCTCCCTGATCTACCAGGTAAGAGTCAGGGGCTGCAGGAGGTGGGAGGGCAGCAGGCCGGGGTCGGGCTTTGGCCTTCATGGTTCAGGCTCCAGGCCTTCTCTGCCACTTCACTTTGCCCTCCCCAACCCTGCCCACCAGGTACAAGTGGTAGGTACAGGCAGTGAGGTGGTGGCCATGACACTGGAGACCAAGCCTCAGCGGAAGAACCAGCGGACCGTCCTGTGCCGCATGGCTGGACTCCAGCTGGGAGGACACACAGTGAGTACTTCAGGCAGAGCCAGGCCCCAGGGCCCACACCCCAGAGCTAACAATGCAGGGGTGTGGGAAGCCTGGTTGGATAAGCAGAGATGTTCAGAATCATTCACTCACTAACAGATTCTCTCACTGACACATTGACTCACTGGACACGTTTTTAGTGAGCCTCGGGCTAGAGACTGGAATACAAAGAAAATCAGGTGTGGCCCCTGTCCTCAGCAAGCTCACATCAAATGGGAGGAGGAGTTGGACAGGGAGACCATATAATTATAAATGTGATAGCAATGGCTGCCACTTACTGAATCCTTCTTTTTTTTTTTTTCCCTATAGTTAACATTTTTAAATTTTTAAAAAAGTTTTTGAAAATTTTTTTATTTATTTTGAGGGAGAGAGAGACAGAGAGAGAGCAGGAGAAGGGCTGAGAGAGGGAGACAGAATCCCATTGGCATGGAACCCAGTGTGGGGCTTGACGTGGGGCTTGTAGGGGGGGCCTGACACGGGGCTCGTAGCAGGGCTGGATGTGGGGCTCAAACTCATAAACCAAGAGATCATGACCTGAGCTGAAATCAAGAGTCAGAGGCTTAAACAACTGAGCCACCCAGGTGCCCCTTACTGAGCCTTTCTACATGCTACATAGTGTACTGGTTGCCTTACTTATATTATTTTTGGCCCTTACAGTTCCCATTTTATAGATAATGAAGCGAAGGATCAGGCAGGTTAAATAACTCCTCAAGATTGTTACATAGGTAGGAAATGGCAGAGAAGGGACTGGAACCTGGGCTTTCAAGGTTCTTATCCAGTGTTATGCGTGTGTAGAAGTGTGTTGGGTGTAAGAAAACACGGAAGACATTCGGAACCTTAGGCTTATGTGAAAGCTGAGGAGGGGTTCGTCTGGAATCTGGCAGACTGTAGCTAGGGCATCTAAGTCTGACATCCTTCCCTGTCCTCCAGGCTGTGGGTGTCTGCCCTGGACTGGGTGCCCGAGGGGCTCATATGCTGCTGCAGAATGAGCTGTTCCTGAATGTGGGCACCAAGGACTTCCCAGATGGAGAACTGAGGGGGCATGTGGCTGCCCTGCCCTATAGTGGACACAGCACCCGCCACGACAGTGAGTGCCCTGGGATCTGCCTGCCCTTTGGTGTCCTGTGATCTGTGACTCAAGCATGTGAGCATGGTGCCAGAGCCTGGTGTGTCTTTCCCTGTGCCTGAGCTCGAGGTTGGCATCTGGAGAAGGTGGGGATGTACAGGGTGGCCCTGCTGGGAGACCTTCTCTGTTGCCATGGTGCAGGGGTCTAAAACTTGCTGCTTGCCTCCCCCTCCACCCTGCCCTGGGCCTATGGACGGTGTCGGCCAATTTGTGGAATGCATGTTGGGGGAGGCCGGGGAGATGGGGAATACCGGGCTGCTCCCAGACCACCTTTTCATCTGTCACCTGTCCTCTGTCTGGATCCAGCACTGCCCGTGCCCCTGGCAGGAGCCCTGGTGTTGCCCCCTGTGCAGAGCCAGGCAGCAGGACATGCCTGGCTCTCACTGGATACCCACTGTCACCTGCACTATGAAGTGCTACTGGCTGGGCTTGGTGGCTCAGAACAGGGCACAGTCACTGCCCACCTCCTAGGGCCTCCTGGGATGCCAGGGCCCCGGCGGCTGCTGAAGGGATTCTATGGCCCAGAGGTGAGGACATGATGGTGGAGGCAGCTTTGAAAGTATCTGCTTTTTAGCACGAAGGGCTGTGTGGGCCTGTGGCGGGGAAAGCAGAGAGCAGGTAGCTTGGTATGGCAGAGCTGACATGGGCTCGGGAGTCAGACAGACCTGGGTATGAATCTGACTCAGACTTTTGTTATCCATTCTCCTTCCTGTGTCCTTCTCTGGTGGGATCTCTTGGATAGGATGTAACATCCTGAACCTCCAAAGGAGCAGGTGGGGTGGAGCAAAACCCCTCAAATGGGGTGGGCTTGGAGTCAGAGAGGCCTGGCTTTCTGAGCTCCACACCACCATTAATGGGCTCACTTCCTTGAAGACTTTACTTAACCTCCTTGGGTCTCGGTTTCTCATCTGTGAATTAAGAAGGGTAGGTGCAGCCCTGGATGGCCTTGTTCCCATCCCTTATCCCGGCTCTTACAGGCCCAGGGCGTGGTGAAGGACCTGGAGCCTGAGCTGCTGCGGCACCTGGCTCAGGGCACTGCCTCCCTGCTGATCACCACCAAGGGTAGCCCCCACGGGGAGCTCCGGGGGCAGGTAGGCAGGCAGTGTGGGCCACTGGGGATGTTTCAGAGTTGAGCCCTCACTGTGTGCTCTTGCCTGAGTCACTTTGCTCTCTCTGAGCCCTGGGGGGGTGGGGGTGGGGGGGTAGTATCACATTCCCTGGCTGGTTGGGAGGATAAAGCCAGCCAAGGTACATGACGAGGCTGGCAGCAGACCACCCTGTCTCTGGTCGCTGGGGTGACTGCTGGTGCTAATAGCATCCTCCTGGGACGCAGAGGTGCTCAGGGGTCGAGGTGTCTCGGGGGCAGTGGGCTGGCCGAGGCTGGTGGAGACGCGGAGGGAGCCCGGGTGCTGCCTCAACTCGCCTCTCCTCCCAGGTGCACATCGCCAACCAGTGCGAGGTGGGCGGCCTGCGCCTGGCGGCGGCGGGGGCCGAAGGAGCGTGGGCGCCGGACTCAGCGGCCGCCGCGCTGCCCGCGCTGCCGGCTGTGCTTGGCCAGGACGCCCCCGCACCAGCCAAACCCGGCGGCCCCGGGCGGCCGCGAGACCCCAACACCTGCTTCTTTGAGGGGCAGCAGCGCCCCCATGGGGCTCGCTGGGCGCCTAACTACGACCCGCTCTGCTCGCTTTGCACCTGTCAGGTAGGATGCCCCTGCAGAAGGGTGCACTGGGGTCTGGATTCTGGGGCAAGGGTCCCAGCCAACCACCCCACCTCTCTTTGCAGAGACGCACAGTGATTTGTGACCCCGTGGTGTGCCCGCCGCCCAGCTGTCCGAGCCCAGTGCAGGCACCAGACCAGTGCTGTCCTTTGTGCCCTGGTGAGTGACCTGTCCCAGTGGGAGAGGGTAGTGGAAGATCCACTGTAGGGGCTGAGGCCTCTAGGGAGGGAAGGGGGGCCGCCATCCTCTGCCTTCACTATTTCTTTGGCTCCACAGAGAAGCAAGATGTCAGAGACCTGTCGGGGCTGTCACGGAGCAGAGACCCTGGAGAGGGTGAGCTGGAAGTCTGTGTGCAGGGATGAGGAATCCAGGGGAGCTGTTGGGTGGGACCAGGAGGGGCACAAAAGGGTGAGAATATATATGGGGGGAGGAGACTGAAGGGCACAGGTTCTGAATGACACCTGGTAGGCTTCATTAGAGTCACTGGTCCACAAATGGGTCCTGGTGTTAGACTAGTATGGGGCTGGCCTGAGACTCCAGCCTTGATTGTGGGCCCAGCCAATGAGCTCAATACTCACGGCAGCTGGGCACTGTGCCCCCCTTCCTCCCTGTCCCCCAGGCTGCTATTTTGATGGTGACCGGAGCTGGCGGGCAGCGGGCACCCGGTGGCACCCTGTCGTGCCCCCCTTTGGCTTAATTAAGTGTGCTGTCTGCACCTGCAAGGTATGGCTGCCCAATCCTCTCTGGTGCCATAACCCAGCAGGGTCTGCAGAGGTGGGGAGGGGGCTGCCAGAGGGAAAAGCCCAGCCTTGGTGAGGGAGGCTCAAGGATTAAAACACTGAAAAGTCCTTTGAGCTTTGAGAATCAGCTTCCTGCAGGAAAAGGGAAGGGCTGATGTGGGTGTGAATTCTGGCTCTGCCAGCTGACCAGCTCCATATAGCCCTGGCACTGTCTGTACCTCCCTGAACTTCCCTTTCCACTCCTGCAAGCAGATATGATAGCAGTTATGTTGCAGGGCTACCGTGAGCATTTGAGTTCAGGTATATAAAGCACCAGCCCAGGGCCTCTGAGTGAAAGGCCATGGAAATACGACATTGGAGGGATGGAGAGGAGAGGGAGGAAGCAGGAGGCTCCCCTTCCTTTTTGACACCCACTCCTCAATGGATCCCTACAGGGGGGCACTGGAGAGGTGCACTGTGAGAAGGTGCAGTGTCCTCGGCTGGCCTGTGCCCAGCCTGTCCGTGCCAACCCCACTGACTGCTGCAAACAGTGTCCAGGTGAGGGGGTGGGCACTGAGGCCTCTTGGGGCAGTTGAGGTGCTTCACTGGCTTGTCATGGGTGAGGGGGTGCATAGTGAAGGTGGGTGGAAGGAACTTCTCAGCTAATTCAGCGTTTACTGAGCACTGCTCTGTGCCTAGGAGCTAGGGCTCTAAACGCACTGGGAAGAATGTGCATGTATTTATTAGTGGGCTATGATGGGTTCCAATTCCTACCCCTCCCTCCCTTTCTTTCTCCCTCCCTCCCATCCATCCATCCATCCATCCATCCATCCATCCATCCTCTCATCCAAATTTGTCACCTACTAAGTGCCAGAAACTGCTAGGTGTTGGAGATTCAAAAACAAATAAAACCTGGGTGGCCCTTACAGAGCTCACATCTGCTGATCTCTTCCTCCCTCCCAACAGTGGGGTCAGGGGCCCACCCCCAATTGGGGGACCCCATGCAGGCCGATGGGCCCCGGGGCTGCCGTTTTGCAGGGCAGTGGTTCCCAGAGAGCCAGAGCTGGCACCCCTCGGTGCCTCCCTTTGGGGAGATGAGCTGTATCACCTGCAGATGTGGAGTAAGTGGGGAATGGGCTCTGTGTGAGGTGGGCATTGGGGACCTGGCCTAAAGTGGGGAGACCTTTCCAGGGAGGGTAGGCTCCTGGGAGTGGGCTTCCCTGAAGAGGCTGGAGGCTGCTGTTCCCTTGTGCCTCTGGGTACCCTCAAAATCTACTCTGTCTGGCGCCAGGCAGGGGTGCCCCACTGTGAGCGGGATGACTGTTCACTGCCACTGTCCTGCGGTCCAGGGAAGGAGAGTCGCTGCTGCTCCCACTGCTCACCCCGGCGATGTAAGTGAGGGGGCTGTATGTGGGGCACCCCGGGAGGGAAGGGGGCACCTGCTGCCTGCCAGGAGCAGTGCCATCTGCTTCACGGGTGACTGAGTCACACAGATTGTGTGTGCTGACTTGTTTAAAAGTTCTGACCTTTCTGGGCCTAGAACAGAGATGCTCCGCTGTGTCCTCCGTGCCGCCCAATTTCCTCTCTCTCCAAAATGTATTCCCTTTTGTCTCCAGCAGCCCCAGAGACCAGGACAGTTCCAGAGCCTGAGAAAGAAGCCGAAGGCTCCTAGGGAGCAGCCAGAAGGCCACATGACCAAGAGGACGGGGCCTGGGCTGGGAGAAGGAGTGGCGCCAAGGGCCCTGCATCCTCCTGTGGGAAATCAAGTGCCTTCGGCTCTTTTCTGCCTCTTCTCCCTCCCCCCACTACCTCTGGGAACCACAATTCCACAAGGGGAAGGGGCAGCCAGGGCAGGCCAGGGCCACGGCCATTCTGACTCCTGCCCAGTCACCCTCCAGCCTCTGCCTTAGAAGCCCAACCCCTTTCTTTCTGTACATAATGTCACTGGCTTATTGGGATTTTTAATTTATCCTCACTCAGCACCAAGGGTCCCTCCACTTCACTCCTGCTGCCCCTGAGCTGAGCAGAGTCATTATTGGAGATTTTTGTATTTATTAAAACTTTTTTTTTTTTTTTCAGTCTCAGGGCTAAAAGTTGTTTCTTTGTGGCCAGGGACCTGAGTGCGCCTCCATGGAGAAGGTCTGAGAGTGGGAGCCCTGACTCCAGGGGCTTCCCTTTGAGCCTTGGGGAGCAGGAGGAGACCTGGAGAAGGAGAGTGGAGGCATAGCTGTTGGCTGGCATTGTGGGATTCCACAGAGGGGCCTGGCAATGTCACTGAGATGGACCAGAGCCTCAAGAACTCAGGCAACCCGAAGCAGGATTTAGACACAAATGTGGTTTCCACTGGTCTACTCATGGTTGGCATTTTGCTGACCCCATGTTTTTTTTTTTTTTTAAGTTTATTTATTTATTTTGAGAGAGAGAGAGAAAGAGTTGGGTGTGTGAGCAGGGGAGGGGTAGAGAGAGAGGGAGAGAGAGAGAGAATCCCAAGCGGCTTCCGTGTTATCAGTGCAGAGCCAGACGTTAGGCTTGAACTCACGAACCGTGAGATCATAACATGAGCCAAAATCAAGATGCCTAACTGATTGAGCCACCCAGCCACCCTGCTGACCCTATGTTTGAAGTGGCTCCAAAGAGAGAAACAAAAGTGCCACCAGCCTCTGTCTTGTTTGTTTAAAGTGAGGCAACCAAGCCCCTGTTATTCTTTTCTGGAAATGAATTGCATTCGGGACCAATTCTGGGGCAAATCTGGATCAGAGTAGACTGGAACCAGCCCCTGGCCCCGTTCTTGGCTGAGCTTATCTTGGTACCAAGTGGTATACAGAACAAGATAAGACCTCTCCCCGGTTCCTCCCCATTCCTGCCATCAGCAACTGGGCATTCCCACAGAGCTCAGGGGCACAAGGGAAAGAAGAGTGTCAGGGTAGAGAGCAGATACATGTACCTGCAGATCTACCTTTTGTCTAAACAATGCGGGATAAAGTGAGGATGGAATTTTATGACCTGGTTGGGTAGTGGGAAAGAGCAATCATAGCCTTCGTGTGTAGGATGAAGCATGGTGTGTGTCCTAAAGAAGTTATTGTCCTAGCCCCTTGGAGCTCCAGTTCTGCTGTCAGCTAGCTGAGTTATTTAACTTTCGGGAGCCAAGTCCCTGTTTTCTTTCTGTGAAACTGGTATCTCCCTCACAGGATCCGATCAGAACACGTGAACCCCGCAGCTCTGGGCCTGGCACACGTTAGTTGGAAAGGCACTCTGGCTGAGGTAGGATTCCTGGAGCTGGTTGGAAGTGAAAGGCAGGGGGAAGTCTGGGAAATGTGGCGAAGGGTTTCCATTAATGAGATATTCTGCCGAATGCCCAGGGGGAGTGGGGAGGCTGGTTGGAGATGAAGGATGATAAGAATGGGGAAAACTGGACTTGGCCCAGAGCCCTGGCTGCCAGTAGGGGGATCGTGAGGGTCAGATAGGGAAGCCAAACAGCAGGATTGGCACAGGGCTAAAGGCAGAGAACGAAGTACAGGGCCAGGTGTGGTGAGATGGAGGATTTGGCCCAGGAACGGATGTGCTGACGGTATCGTCCTCCCTGGCAAGGGAACTTTGTGGGAAGAAGCGTTGGTTGAAAAGGAAATTTTCATCCTCAGTTTAACACGAGTTTGCTACTGATGCTCACAAGACGACAGGAAGGGCAGGGGCAGTGAGCATCCACAGTCTGGCTCGATGGGTTTACCCCAGGGACCCTGACCCGCAGGACCCATCAGGGCTTCAGAGCAGTGTCAGGGGATGTCAGCTGAGCAAATGAATGGACAGCTAGTGGCCCAGGCAGAGGAGGGCTCTCCACAGACACCAGCCCCTGAAACACCTGTCATAGCCCGCATCCCCACCAAAGCTGGTTGGTCCCCAGGCCCTGCGAGCCCCAGGAAGGTGGTGTGGGGACCACGGATGTCCAGCCCTGTGCAGCGTGAGGAACACGTCAGACAAACTGGAAGCCCTGACCTGTAGAGACCTCAAGAGGGCACCCCAGCTGTTCCCCTTTAGGGAACCACAAAGACCCAGAGAGCTCTTTCCCTTTCTAAAAACACCACCACCTGAGAAGAAGCCCGTTTGCCCTGGGGTTGCGTATTTCAGTGTCTCGAAACAGTTGCTGGTGAGACTTAAAATCTGATGTCTAAAGTGTGTCAGTCAGGCCTTCTACTTCGCAGAGGCTTTGACAGAGCCTCCGCACTTCTCCAGCAGAAAGAGATGGAAGGTAGGACACAGGGGCCCCGCTTGGCCAGAGGAGAAATGGGGGTGGTTCTGGCACAGCTGCTTTGTGAGAAGACAACTCCTCCGCGTGCAGCCCTCCGCTTGGAGGCTTTCGACTCGTGAACCGCTGCCGAGGCGGGCCGCGGTGACACCATTTGCAGGCGTTTATACGGCACTTCCAGATTTCGGTGTCAGGTGATGGACAGCCACGTGAAGCTATCGCAAGGTGGCGCTGCCAGCACCCACCGGTTCAGGTTGGGCCACAACTCAGGGTAGCGTCTGTGCAGGTAGTAGAATAATGGATGGTGATGACTTAAGCAGTCGTTTTCAGACCCTGAGAGGGAGCGAGTGCCGGTGCCTCCCTCTGGGCAGAGGCAGCAATGGCACTGGGAGGGGTGGGGGAGTAGCCTGGGCGCTTCCTGGGAGTGGGGAGTACAGGCCCCACTCTCCTTCCATTTGGCCACCACTTCTGTGAAGGCCTGCATTCCAGAGAAGAATTGGTTGCCTTGGAGAAAGTGTCAGAACAACTGTTCTGTTGCGTTCGGCTTCTGTTTACAAAGATCACGGGAAATAGAAAAAGTGTGACTCTTCTGGCACAACAAGAGTAACAGAGGGGGAGGTTTCATAAAGTAATAAAGTTGGGCCGAGGAGGGAGCTCACCAGCTGGGCCGGGAGGGACACATTTTCATTCACCATGTTCTAGGTAGTCAGAGACAATGTGTGAAGGAAAAAAGCACAGAGAACATGTATGGGATACCGGAAATATTTTGTTGGTCTTTTATTTTTTATTTTTTTTAATGTTTATTTTTGAGAGAGAGAGAGAAAGAGAGGGAGGGGGGAGGGGCAGAGAGAGAGGGAGACACAGAATCGGAAGCAGGCTCCAGGCTCCCAGCTGCCAGCACAGAGCCTGACAGTGGGGCTCGAACCCACCAACCGTGGGATCATGACTTGAGCTGAAGTCGGATGGTCAACCGACTGAGCCACCCAGGCGCCCCCAGAAATACTTCCTTAAAGATGTCAAAAATATTGTATACCTGAAGCTGATGTGATATTGTGTGTCAATTATAATTCAACTAAAAAGAAGATGACAGATGAAGGAATTCTTAGGGATTGTGCAATGATTATGCACCGAGGATGGAGCCACCCCTTATAACATCGTTGGCCTTCGATATATGTTTTTATTTAAAAAAAGGAGCTGCCTGAATTACTTTTACTCATCACAGAAGTAAGTCATTGTGAACAATTATGGCAGTACACAGACGTGTGAGGAAGAAAGAAGAAGTCACCTGTTAGAAAGAAAGAATTCCACTGGGTGTTGTATGGAAACCAATTTAACAATAAATTTCATATATTAAAAAAAAATAAATTAAAAAAAAATAAAAGAAAGAAAGAATTCCAACCCCTGGATAGCTGCTGCTTAAAAATCCCTGGGTACTGGGGCGCCTGGGTGGCTCAGTTGGTTGAGCGTCCGACTTCGGCTCAGGTCATGATCTCGCAGTTTGTGAGTTCGAGCCCCATGTCAGGCCC
Organism: Prionailurus bengalensis; assembly: GCF_016509475.1. NCBI lineage: Eukaryota > Metazoa > Chordata > Mammalia > Carnivora > Felidae > Prionailurus > Prionailurus bengalensis. Next base: position 83,466,778 of record NC_057350.1, on the reverse strand, counting down.
TGTGCTGACCACTCAGAGCCTGGACCCAGCTTCGGATTCTGTGTCTCCCTCTCTCTCTGCCCCTCCCATGCTTATACTCTCTCTCTCTCTCTCTCTCTCTCTCTGTGTGTGTCTCTCAATAATAAATAAACACTAAAAAAAAAAAATCCCTGGGTATTTTCTAAGTTGTAGTCTGCCCTGCACCCCACTTTGGGTCCTGTCCCTGCAGCACCTGTGTTCCCACTTGTGAAGTGAGTGATGTCTGTCCTTGACCCAGTGGAGGTATTTGTATACCTCTGGAGCTGGAGAACAAGTAAATTTGCACAAATAGGGGAAGCAGGGGATTGCATTTAAGGGAAATCTAACCCTTTGCATTTAAAATGCCAGTGGATGGGGCACCTGGGTGGCTCAGTCGGTCAAGCTGCTGACTTTGGCTCAGGTCATGATCTCACTGTTCGTGGGTTCGAACCCCACATTGGGCTCTGTGCTGAGAGCCTGGGGCCTGCTTTGGATTCTGTGTCTCCCTGTCTCTCTGCCCTTCTCCCGCCCCTTTCCCCCCCCACCCCCTCACCCCCGCCGCTTGTGCTTTGTCTTTGTCTCTCTCTCTCAAAAATAAACATTAAAAAATTTTTTTAAATGCCAGTGGAGGCAAAACCCCAGAAATTTTGAAAATGTCCTCACCAACTCAGAAAACTTGGCAAACTGGCATTGAGTGATTTGATTTTCAGCAAATTGACTAGAGCCAGTGGGGTCCCAGCTCCTCAGCTGATGGGTGCTGGGTGGGTCTGAAGGTTGTCCCATCCATGTGGGCAGCAGAGGTTGGCCAGTGGGGTTGTCTCCTGGCGGCCAGGGCCCCAGCTGTCCCTTGGGAGGAGTCATTCAGCGTGTTCTCACGTTCGCATGCCTTGGCTGGCCTGGCTCCTTGGCTGAGACGCGGCTTCCTCCTCTTTGGCTTCCTCCTCTTTTGGAGTCCCGCGTGCCTGGCTGAGTCCCTGGTCCTACTGCAGGGACAGAGACTCCTCACTCTCCAGTTGTGTGGTGGAACGAGAGGGGGGATGGGTGAAGGTAGCAAGTGACAGTGGAAGGGGAGCTTCCACTGAGCACCCCACTGAGTCCTTCTCCATGCAGGGACAAGAGAGGCTGCTGTCTGCATTCAGCACGGGTTCTAGGAAGACAGCTCTGCCACGGACAGGTCCTTCCAGCCCAGGAACTGGTGGACCAGATGAGCCTGGCATGGCTGGTGAAGCAGCACCCGAGACTGGCACAGGTGGCTGTGGCTGTGACTTTGTACACACATGGCAAAGACGCCCTGGGGAGCTATTGCACTTCCTGCTGCTGCCCCCGCTCTTCCTGGAGGCCCTGGTGCCCACTATGGAGGGCTGGGTCCTGACCAGCACCCTCTCTGAGGGGAGATGAAGGAAGATGACGGGGAAGTGGATGCAAGCTCGCATCTTTTTACGGTGCTTTTGGGGAGCATTGACATGTGTACACGTGTGCACGCACACACGTCTGAAGTGTGTTCTGTGTGAGAGAGTGAAGCTATCCACGCTGCATTTGTCATTTACATCCACGTTTGTTTGAACACGGGGTTTTCCGTTTCCTTTATTTCTGGTTCACTTTCCCCTAATATGAATCTAAAGAAGCAATGAACTTGTCCTTTAAAACCCAAAGGTTCTGTAGTCCTTTCTGCCTGCTAAGTGGGTAGCTATAGAGACCTATTCTATTTATTTTTATTTTTTTAAAAAAAGTTTTAAATGTTTATTCATTTTTGAAAGACAGAGAGAGAGCACAAGCAGGGGTGGGGTGGAGAGAGAGGGGGAAACAGAATCTGAAGCAGGCTCCAGGCTCTGAGCTGTCAGCACAGAGCCCGACGGGGTTGGGGGTGGTGCTCAAACTCATGAACCCGAACCCGTGAGATCACTACCTGAGGTGAAGTCGGAGGCTCAACTGACTGAGCCACCCAGGTGCCCCTGTAGAGACCTATTCTTTACACTGATCTGGGGAGGGAGCTGGGGTAGGGGATGGTAAGCAGCAAGACAAGAGCCTACAGAGAAAGGAGGCCCCGAGAGGTATCCAAGGAGAAGTAACAGAAGGCCTTTAATTATGTACTCTATCTTACAACTAATCAATTTACTCACTTTTATTATTTTTATTTTTATTTTTTTTAGGATGAACTTCTGCATTTATTTATTTATTTATGTATATTTTTTTCAATATATGAAGTTTATTGACAAATTGGTTTCCATACAACACCCAGTGCTCATCCCAAAAGGTGCCCTCCTCAATACCCATCACCCACCCTCCCCTCCCTCCCACCCCCCATCAACCCTCAGTTTGTTCTCAGTTTTTAACAGTCTCTTATGCTTTGGCTCTCTCCCACTCTAACCTCTTTTTTTTTTTTTTTCCTTCCCCTCCCCCATGGGTTTCTGTTAAGTTTCTCAAGAGCCACATAAGAGTGAAACCATATGGTATCTGTCTTTCTCTGTATGGCTTATTTCACTTAGCATCACACTCTCCAGTTCCATCCACGTTGCTACAAAAGGCCATATTTCATTCTTTCTCATTGCCACGTAGTATTCCATTGTGTATATAAACCACAATTTCTTTATCCATTCATCAGTTGATGGACATTTAGGTTCTTTCCACAATTTGGCTATTGTTGAGAGTGCTGCTATAAACATTGGGGTACAAGTGCCCCTATGCATCAGTACTCCTGTATCCCTTGGGTAAATTCCTAGCAGTGCTATTGCTGGGTCATAGGGTAGGTCTATTTTTAATTTTCTGAGGAACCTCCACACTGCTTTCCAGAGCGGCTGCACCAATTTGCATTCCCACCAACAGTGCAAGAGGGTTCCCGTTTCTCCACATCCTGTCCAGCATCTATAGTCTCCTGACTTGTTCATTTTGGCCACTCTGACTGGTGTGAGGTGATATCTGAGTGTGGTTTTGATTTGTATTTCCCTGATAAGGAGCGACGTTGAACATCTTTTCATGTGCCTGTTGGCCATCCGGATGTCTTCTTTAGAGAAGTGTCTATTCATGTTTTCTGCCCATTTCTTCACTGGGTTATTTGTTTTTCGGGTGTGGAGTTTGGTGAATTTACTCACTTTTAAATAGATACTAATTGTATGCAAAAGGCACAAAATGATTCCTAGGGAATAGTTTCTTCCTACCATCATCATTCCCCAGGCAACCTGGTTCCCTCCCCAGAGCCTTATTGTAAACTATTTCTTGCTTATAAGAAAGCTTTTTAAGAACAGAGATGTGTAAGATCCAAGTTTCAGTTGTTTGCATTGTTGTGATACAGGTCAGTGCTTTTCTTTTCTTTTCTTTTTTTTTTTTTTAAATGTTTATTTACTTTTGAAGGAGAGAGAGAGAGAGACAGAGCATGAGTGGGGGAGGGGCAGAGACAGAGGGAAACACAGAATTTGAAGCAGACTCCAGGCTCTGAGCTGTCAGCACAGAGTCCGATGAGAGCCGTGAGATCATGACCTGAGCCAACGTTGGATGCTTAACGGACTGAGCCACCCAAGTGCCCCAGACCAGTGCCTTTCAATCTTTAATGTGCATATGAATCGTTCTCGGATCTTGTTTAAATGCAGAGTCTGATTCAGCAGGTCTGGTGTGAGGCCTGGGATTCAGTACTGCTGGCAAACTCCCAGGCCATTTGCTGCTGCTGCTGGTCCAGGACACTTTGTGAGTAGCAAGGATGTAGACAAGTCCATCACAGCACATTTTCAACAAATCGGCCATGCCACCAATGCCTCATGGCAGTTTATTCACTCAACTAATATTTATTGAGCATCTTTATTATGCCAGTCACTACTCTAGGTGCTGGGGACTCAGCAGTGAATTACACTGACAAAAAGCCCTGCCTGTATGGAGTTTATAATCCAGTTGGGGAAGACGGTCAATAAATGCAAAATATGTTAAACATACAGTGTGCCAGAAGAAGATGGTGCTATGGGAAAAAAAAAAATTACAGCAGGAGAAGGGAAAGTGGGGGAGGAGGATCTGAGGGTAATTTTGATAAGGATGGTCACAGAATTCTCTGGTAAGGTGACATTTGAATAAAGACTGAAGGAGGGGAGGGAATGAACCATGGGGCTAGGTAATGATTTTTATAAAATTATGAATGGGGCTAAGTTCCTTTTTAGGAGAGGAGAAGGGAAGAGACCTGCCACAACTGTGAGATACATGTGAAATCTGTGTCTAAACTCTGAGTGAGAGGGGATTCTAAGAAAAAGAGTCCCTTGGAATATTAGGGAGAGAGCTGGACCCCCACAAGAATAGGGAATGCACTCTTGATCAATAGTATTAAATCTCTTCTTCTAACATTTAAATTATATACTATATAAAAATGAAATATGAATAGAACAAGAGTTAAAGAAATATCTACTACCAGGTACAATGAGGTCACATGTATTAATGGGTCAGTTATGCCTGCATGAGTTTGCCTTCAAGATACAACCCACCCCAGGCATTTGTGAGTCTGGAAAAGGAGGGAGAGGAAGAAGGGAGGAGGTTCTATTCACAGCAGGAAAGGAACCTTACAGTAAAATCTCTACTGAGGCAGAGGTTGCAATTTAAGCACATATTTTGTGGTTGGAAATGTTAGAGGCCAAAATGTCACATGAAACATAGAGAGGTTTCCAGGTTGGCAGACCAGGCAGGCTGGAGTTTGAAAATCTCACGGAAGGCCACCTAAAGAAGCTCCATGCCAGAAAACAGAAATGGACTCCTGGAAACTCTGATGCAAGGGGCTAATGTGAAAGAAGGGAACAGAGGAAAGATGGGGGTGGGGAGGTACCAGGTGGATTCCTCCTGGCAGGGTGACTCCAGATGTTGGAGGACCCCAAATGCCTCATTCTCCCCCAGAAGCTCCAGCAGCTGGAGCCAGATCAGTGCTAGGGGAGTGCGGAACCCATCTGGGGAGAGGCACAGCACCTTTCCTTCTGATCACTCCATCAGGTCCCAAGAGGTCTCACTCAGATTTACTTCCAGGACATATCCCCCTCTTCCCTTGACACAAACATTAGTGCACCTGCTGGCTGATGCCTGAAATTCCTTTAGTAGATGTTTTTCTTTCCACAACTGGAAGATGAGAGTTTTAAAATGCCAACGACTGGTTAAGATATTAGGTCATCTACTAAGGTATAACCTACCAGTCAACAAATATAAATGCTTATGGTCAGATCCTGTCCCTTTTTGACAAGGAGAGGGTTAGAAAAGACTTAGAGGATGGATGACTGAGGGGTAAGGGGTGGGGAAATGAGGACTTGACAGCCAACCTTCCAGGCAGGGACACTGACCTGGGCTGGGGATATTTACCTTTAGCAGCTCCGCGGGGAACAGTTGCTGTGTGAGGGGGAATTTCTGTCCTGTACATCTGTGCACTCTTCCAGCTTAGCGGGAACTTCGCCACTCAGACATATGATTCACATCAACTGTGTTTTTCATGAGTTTTAGAGGCTTTTTTTTCTTTTTTTAAAGCAAGGCTGAGGTCATTACGAAGGAACTTTTTTCTCATAGGTTCCAACTGAGGTATCAATGGAAACGGCACCATCGAAGACCTTTAGAAGAAGCTTTTTTATTTTCCCTCCTCCCTCCAGAGATAGATGAATGAGGGGACTTCCTGATGGGATTAAAAAAAAAGTAGTGTTTTATTTTTGTCTAATTATAAATGTAATGATTCTTCACTGGAAAAGTTTTGGCAAACAAATCAGCCTAACATGAAGGAAATTTAATGTTAATTACTTAATAAAATTAAAATGCCAACTCAGAAGTAATCCTCATTTACCTTTATTATTTTTTTAAGTTTATTTATTTATTTTGAGAGAGAGAGAGAATCCCAAGCATGTTCTGCACTTTCAGTGAGGAGCCTCATGTGGGGCTCGAACTCACAGAATGTGAGATCATGACCTGAGCCGAAACCAAGAGTCCGACTCTTAACGGACTAAGCCACCCAGGCGCCCTAATCCTCATTTACCTTGGATTTTTTTCTCCTAATTTTTTTTCCTGAACGTTAATATACCATGATTTATTTGAAGATTTCAGATGGTGTTTCTAGTGAACCATCTTTTTTGATTATAAAAATAATGTTTGCCTGAAGTAGAAAAATTTGGTTGAAGAAAAGTCCAGGAAAAATCCTTTGTTGAGCGTACAAAGTTTTCTGAAGTCTTTTCATCCTTGTGTGTGTTTTGTTGAGTTTACCCTGTGTTTATATTTTTATATCCCTCTTTTCTTCGATTGGCCCTATTATCACACATCTCATGAGCTTTGCTGGGGACTGTTGAAGTTTTGAGAAATGCCTGTTTTTCCACATCTGGGTGAAGCTTGAAGTAGAGGCTGAGACCTAAGCGCCATCTTGGTGGGACAAACTGGGCCCTGGGTCCTGCTGGGTAAGGGTAGGCAGCTGCTTGGTGACAGCAGCTTGGATAAGGAAGGAATGGGTTGGGACACCTACAACTACAGTCAGGAGCAGCGGGGAGCCATGAGGAGCCTGGAAAGTGGCAGTCAGAGGGAGTCAGGATGCAAAGCCAGGGGAGGAGGGGCCGCTCCCCCTGAGATCAGCCAGAAGCTGCTCCAAGCTGGACCAGCTCTCTCCACATAGCTGTGGTTACCTTAATAGTTTGCAATGTGTGTATTCATTTTGGTTGCCAAGAAGACTCAGCTGGGTGGATTTGGGCTCAGTAGATGACATTTTGTGAGGAGAAGGGAGGCAATTGTGGGAAGAAGGCACAGGAAGGAGGGACCCAAGGAGCAAGAAAAGCCTGTTTTGCTGGTGACCCTGTTGGTGTCTTGACCTCCATTACCTTAGGTTACTTGGGTGTGAAAACTTCTTAGAAATATGGCGAGTCTTGAACTAGCAGCATCTTGTTATAGTGGCTTGAATCCAAGGCCTGCTGTGTTTGTTTGTTTGTTTGTTTTGTTTTATTTTTTAGGCCATGTGACCTTGGGCAGGTCATTAGACACTCAACCAACGGTGACAATAGCAGTTATATGACTGATTGTTAAAAGGACTGTGGAAAGGTATGGAACCTGCTTGGTATAGAGTTGGCACTCAGTGACAACACTATGATTGGATCTGATGGGTGTGAGACTCTTTAGGGAGGTGTGAAGTGCTCTGCATGCCCATGAAAGGGTGAGGTTATTTGGAGTAGAAGAAACTGAGTGCTCAGGTGTCCATTATGTGAAGGGACAAAAAATATTACTGTGGGCACTGACTACAGCCTTTCCGCTGTCAAAGAGAGTCCTTCATAGCCAACCTAATCCTCATTCCCTTTTCCAGCCCAGAGAGGAGGCATTCTTTGTTGCTGGGAGTGAGTCTAAGCCATTTGCATGGTGGGGAAATTAGGGTTCAGGGTGAAGGCTCCAGGGCTGGAGTGGTGAATGTTGAAATTTGTATGTGGGTGAGAAGGAAGTGCACAGGAGAGCAGAGATTCGAACATGTTACTGTGGGCTATGTTTATGGTTCTTTCTTTCTTCTTTCTTTCTTTCTTTCTTTCTTTCTTTCTTTCTTTCTTTCTTTCGAGAGACAGAAAGAGTGTGAGTGGAAGAGGGGAAGAGAAAGGGAGAGAGAGAGAATCCCAAGCAGACTCCATGCTGCCAGCACAGAGCCCTACTCAGCACTCGATCTCATGAACCACGAGATCTTGACCTAAGCTGAAATCAAGAGTTAGTTGCTTAACTGACTGAGCTACCCAGGCACCCCTGGTTGTCCTTTAATATTTTCCAAGATGTGAATAAAAAATGGAATTCTTTTTTTGTGGTAAAATATAAAGAACGTAAAAATTTATCATTTTAACCACTTTCAAGTGTACAATTCAGTAGCATTTAGTACATTCACAGTGTTGTGCAACCATCACCACTGTCCATCTCCAGAACTTTTTCATCCTCCCAAATAGAAGCTTTGTACCCATTAAAAAATAACTCCCCATTTCACTCCCTAGTCCCTGATAACCTTAATTATACTTCTGTCTCTATGAATTTGCCTATTCTAGGCACCTTATAGAAGTGGAATCATACAATGTTTGCCTTTTGTGGGGGGCTTCTTTTACCTAGTGTAAAATTTATAAGGTTCATCTGTGTAGTAGCGTGTATCAGAATTTCATTTCTTTTTCAGACTGAATACTATTCCACTGTATGGATATTCCACATTTTGTTTATCCATTCACCTGTTGATGGATATTTGGATTGTTTCCAACTTTTGGCTACCATGAATAATGCTGTCATGAACCTTGATGTACAATATCCGGTTGAGTCCCTGCTTTCAATTCTTTGGATATATATCAGGAAGTGGATATGTGGATCATATGATAGTTCTGTGTTTGACTTTGGAATTCCTCTCTAAGTGCCTTTGGCTGAGTGTCTTTTGTTCTTGTTGTTTCTCAAATCCTTTCATTCTGTTTTAGTCCCTCCCTTTCTTTATTTCATTCCATCGATTTGTTGGGGAAACTGGATTATTTGTCTCTACAGAATGATCCACCTCTAGATTTACTTATTGCTTTCTTGTTAGTGCCTTTTAATTTGTTCCTCCATCCCCTATATTATCCATAAACTAAAAGCTAATTATAGAGTCTTGAATAGATTATGGTTCAGGCTTTCCGCAAGAATATTTCATAGGGGAGCTCTGTATTACCCTTTGGATCGTATCCAGAGGCACAAATTGTATTTCCTTCTTTTCTTTCTTTTTTTATTATTTTTGAGAGACAGAGTGAGCAGGGGAAGTGCAGAAAGAGAGGGGGACAGAGGATCCGAAGCGGGCTCTGCACTGACAGCAGTAAGCCTGATGAGTGGCTCAGACCCACGAACCTTGACCTCATGACCTGAGCTGGAGTTGGACGCTCAGCCAACTGAGTCACCCAAGCACCCACAAATTGTATTTCTTAAACATAAATCTCTGAGAAGGAACCCACCAGGTATCTTGGCTTGTTAAGATCGGACAGTTCTTGGACCTGCATTTCATCGCAAAGGAGTAGGGCCAGCAAATAAGTCAGTGGCTGCGGTCTCCTCCTTCAGGTTCCCTGGGGAGAGCACAACCTCTCCCACCCAGACATCCTCGGGACCTGACGTGGCCCAAGGCTCTGCACCCTGGATAGAAGGGGAGAATAGAGAGTGAGAAGGGAGGACCCCATGCCCATCTCTGGGTTTTGTACACAGCTGATGTCCAGGGAATGTTTGTCTGTAGGGATGATAGTCTATGGATGAAGTGAGGAAAGAAGAGAAAAGATGTTCTAGACAAATGCTGGTGGGGATGTGGAGCAACAGAAACTCTCACACATTACTGGTGGGAACAAAACAATGGAAACAGTCTGGTAGTTTCTTACTAAACATACACTTATCGTACAATGGGACAATTGCACCTGTAGGTATTTACCTAGCGAAATGAAAGCTGTTCGCACGAAACACTGTGCCTGAATGTTTTTGGAAGCTTCATTAATAACTGTAAACATCTGGGAACAACCCGAATGTTTTCACTAGATGAGTAGATGAACACATCATGGTCTGTCATTCAGTGGGACAATACTACTCGGCAATGAAAAGTAATGAACTGCTAATACCAACAGCAACTTGAATGAATCTCAAATTCATCATGCTCAGGAAAAAGAGCTAGACTGAAAAGGCTATGCACTGTGTGCTTCTCTATATATGTCATTGTATAATAGGCAAAATTATATGGACAGAAGAGAGATGAGTGGCTCTTAGGGACTGGGACTGGGGGAGAGGTTGACTACACAGGAGCACAGTAGAATTTTGAGAGGGTGAGGAAACAATTCTGAATCTTGATTCTGGTGGTATTTACTTGAATGTATACATTTGTCAAAATCTCTCAGAATGCAATACTAAAAAGGGTGAATTTTATTGTTTGCAAATTATGCCTTACTACAAATGGGAGGGTAATGTGGTGATCACTTGTTATTTTGAGGATGCCAGGCAAATCTCCCAGCCCTCTTAGCTCCCAGATCACCTGGGTGATCATCCAGCTCAGAGATTACCCATCATCTCTGAGTTCCCCACTCAGAGAGGTCCTGATAAAAGGCATGCCCACAGTCCATTATGTCAACCAAAGGGACCACTTGTCCTTCTCTTTGGGACAGCTGTAAATGGGCAGGACAGTTGGGCTCAACCAACTGGATACCCTCTCCTGGGATTTTGAGTCTTGAGAATATGTGACTAAAGGTTTGAGGCTGCTGGCAGGTGAGTTTCATTGTGTCAATAGCAGTGGCACATGGACAGATGGTCTGTGCCCAAACCTTCACATTCTTCTTTCTGCTCTCCAGAGCGTCCCTGCTTCTTCCTCCTTATCCTAGCAATTCCTATGTTGCTTACAATGACAAGACTTGATTTCTGTTGTTTACAACTCACGATACTTGATGATGCAAAGTAGGGTAAGAGCAGGTAGAAATGAGAAGAAAATAGAAGTAAAGATGGAGAAAGAGGAACAAGAAGAGAAAGGTTAATAGACGTGGGCAGTCAGAATTGAGTGATGAATCCAAAGCGAACCCATATTAGGGAGGCCAGTCACTGGTACAAAGGATGGTGTCCAATCTAGTCTTGATAATGCTAAGTCGCAAGCAGTATTATCTGATTCCCCAACTGTTGTGTTTCTTGGGGTGGTGGTGTGTTTGGGGCTTTGCTGTGGTAGATGTGCTAATGTGCTCATTCTGTTCTTCCTGGTATGAGATAAAAATACAACGAATTACAACAGCTGTCATTTGTTAGGTGCCTGTCCTGTGCCATGGTTTCTTCATTTCATCCACAATGCCCTGGGGTTGGCATTATCATTCCCACGTTATAGAAGAAGAAACTGAAGCATAGAGAGATTAGGCCAGGCATACAAAGACACATGGTTAGTAAGTGGCTGAGCAGGGGTTCAGATGCAGATGTGACTCATGGAACATGGATTCGAGGATCGTTTCAGTTTTAAGGGATTTCAGTGCCCAGGATCCAGGTTGTTCCTACCCCCCCCCCCCCCAACCTCCAACCACTCCCCGGAAGGGCTTCACAGGGCTTCATCCAGTTTATGGCATTTTCTAGCAAGTCTTATCTGTTTCCCTGCAGGTCTGCAAGAGGTCTGAAGATACAGATTATGTAGAGGGGTAGCTCTGACCTGGAGCTTTTACAAAACACCTATGCCCTGCCCCTAAACCAGAGTCTCTGGGTGGCAGGGGAGAGTCCCGGCAGCAACACTTTTAAAAGGGGATTGTGCTGCAGGTGAGGGATGAGGAAAAAGGCAGATCTCAGTGGCATGGTCAGGAGATGTGCTGGCCCTTCCTCAGAGCAGAGCTCTCCCAGAAAGAGCCAGCCAGGGAAGGGTGCAGCAACCTGGGTGCACCATGGTCAGGAGGAATGGTCGCACTCTGTTGTCTGTGCCCATGGGAAGATTGTCCTAGGCTGGTACCACAGGGCTCAGGGATCGCCCACAGAAGCCTCCTAAACCCCCCACGGGGGGTTCTTGTCAAGAACTTGACAAGTTCTTGACAAGAACTGTGGGTTCTTGTCAAGGCTGCTGGTTCATACCCCCAGTGTGCCAAGTCGGTTGCCATCACCTGCCAAAAGGTAGGGCCAAAGGCTTTCCCCTTATTGTTTCTCTTGGTGTCGAGGGTCAAGAAGGGCTGTGTGTGTATGTGTGTGTGTGTGTGTGAGTAAAATTAGAATAGCCCCCTGCGGCTTGGCCTCCTGCTTCTCAGTTGCTGCTTCTATCATCTCTCTGTTCTGCTGTCCTCTGTCTCCTGCTTTCCTGCCATGGGTCCCTGTCCCTGCTGTTTGTCAGTCACCCCTGACCACTGGTCTCTGGCTCCTCCTGCACCTCGCCTTTGGTGCTGGCTGCCTGTGTGCAGGAGATGACCCACTCTCATCCTCTGTCTTTGGGTCGTGGGGCAATGCTCACTCTTCTGCCCATACTGAAGAGTATCTTGTCACCTATCCCCAGATCTCTGGGGCTCTCAGTCCCCCTATTTCAGTTTAGCATTTTTTTAGCTTAGCATTTCTTTTTAATTGAGAGAGAGAGGGAGAGAGAGAATCTTAAGCAAGCTCCATGCTCAGCATGGAGCCCGACTTGGAGCTCGATCCCACAACCCTAAGATCATGACCTGAGTGGAAATCAAGAGTCAACGCTCAACTGACTGAGCCACCCAGGAGCTCCTCAGCTTAGCATTTTAAGGGGGAAGGGTATGTATGTGTCCCATGGTTGAGTTCCCAATGATGGCTTCCTCCCCCCACCTCCTGGCCCTGGTTTTACTCTGCAGTCTCTGGGATGAGGCATGCCTTCTTCTCCTCCATCCTCACCACTGTGACCATTTACTGAATGTTTATCATGAACTGAGGAGCACTATAAGAGCTTAACATACACGTGGTACTCCAAACAACCACATGAAGTCATTAATATTATCATCCCAACCCCCTTGTGCAGATGAGGAAAACAAGGTACATAGAAATAATTTTTCTTTTCTTTTTTATTTTTTTAATGTTTATTTTATTTTTGAGAGAGAGAGAGAGAGAGAGAGAGAAAGAGAATGAGCGGGGGAGGGGCAGGGAGAGAGGGAGACACAGAATCCATCCAAAGCAGCTCTGAGCTGCCAGCACAGAGTCTGACACAGGGCTCGAACCCATGAACCGTGAGATCATGACCTGAGATGAAGTCGAGTGCTTCACCGACTGAGCCACCCCGGGTGCTCCCTAGAAGTAATTTTTCAAAGTAACATAGCTGAGTAGGTTCCTCATGATATACCCCTCCTCCCCTCTTACCTCAGGTCTTTACATGCCAGGAGGAGGGTTGGGAATATTCAGGAGCAGCCTCCCAGGCACCTTGGTCTCACTATGCACCTGACCTCACTGTGCTGTTGGAGTCTGGCCCTCTTCCTCCCTTGTGGTGATTTCTCTTCTGGGGTTCCACTTGGGGGCTTCTGTTGTTATGGGATCTCTTCACCACCCACCTACCTGTGAGTTATCACTGTCTATACACATGTAAACCCCAAATATGATTAGAGTTCAAGTCATTTCCCATGGGGTATAAAACACTTCTTTAAATGTCTCCAAGCATTTTGTGACAACTTCGTTGGCACAAGGGTACCTATAGGGTGGTCTCACTCCACAGGTCACAGAGTGCGTGTGTGTGCGCATGTGTGTAAGAAGCCAAAATGTTAATAATCATGATCCCTGAGCGTCAGGATTCCTGCTGAAAAACATCTGTTGTATTTATTTTTTGCTATATCAAATATTTAGTACTTATATCATAAAAGTCAAATAAATGTAATCTGGGAACAATTTTAAAGGCATATAAAGAAGAAAACTAAAATCACTTGTAATCTCAATATCCAGAAATAACTACTGTCAAGATTTTGGTAAAACCATGTAGACTTGGGGTGCTTGAGTGGCTCAGTCAGTTAAGCGTCCTACTCTTGGTTTCAGCTCAGGTCATGATCTCACAGTTTCGTGGGTTCAAGACCTGCGTCTGGCTCTGTGCAGGCAGTGTGGAGGCTGCTTGGGATTCTCTCACTCTCTTCTCTCTCTCTCTCTGCCCCCTGCCCCCTCACGCTGTCTCTTTCTCTCAAAATAAATTAATAAACTTAAAATAAACCCATCTAGACTTTTTCTTAAGCTGTTGTAGGTACATATGATTTGGGTTGTCTTGCTCTCCTGGTCACAAAGAACAGACACTATCCTCAGTAAGATTAATCGAAAGGAAAAGATGTATTTGGGGATGGAGGGGATTGCTTGGGCTCCTGAGGCTGTGAGGAGCCAGGCATCACTCTTCCTGCTCTGAACAGGACTGCGGTCAGTGGGCTTTGGACTGCTCACCTTGGTTGCCCAGACGCGACCCCTTCTCGTGCCTGCAGGGTGATTCTGCCAGCCCCCTCCACTCCCAGATGCTCACGGACCTGTGGGGGAGGGTGGTGCACCAGCCTTCTCTGGCCCACCTCTCCACTCCAGGGCTGGTGGGAGGCCCCAGAAGCAGCAGTTGGTCTCCTCTAGGCAGATCTGTGGACATGAGGGGAGGAATTCTGATCTCCTTGCCACCTATAGGGGCCCCTGCACCTGTGATGAGGAAGAGCTGGAGCCAAATAGAGTCAAGAAGTGGAGAGAGGGACAAAGGCCTGCCACGTGGACACAGCTGGGCCTGAAGCAAAGCACTCTTGCTTGGCACCTGATGAGCCAGAGCGTCCGTTTTACTCTGGCTGGTTTGAGCTGGGTTTCTGTCATTTGCTTCTGCATGAGACCTGACTGATACCCTGGTCCTGGCCCATCTGCTGCAATTCCTTCTTTTGGATACATGTGTTTGCTGCCTTTCTAAGTATGGAGTGGCATGCCCACAACCAGGGGCCTTGTAAATACTCAGTTCCAGCCATGCTCAGAGACTCCCCGGCTGTGTTTGAGCCCCAAATCACTGCAGAGGGAATATGGCCAGAGAATGGAGTCACACAGGAAAACTGTGGCTGTTCAGGATCCACCTCTGTGAGATGTGGGTAACTAGGTGGGCAGAGGAATTCACAGACAGGACCAGAGGAGGCACCCTAGAGGTAATTCTTAGGGGCCAAAGAGTCCTTAAGCGATGGGCACATTTTTGTGCCCGATGACACCAGTGCCTTACTTTCTCTTGTCCTGCAGATGCCAGGATCTATCTTTCACTGTGGGCCCTTCTTCCTGTCCCCTCCTCTGGGCCCTTTTGCTCCTGTCCTGGGCTCTTCCCCACCCTCCCTTCTAACCAACATGCTGCCCAGTAGAGACCTTGCCTTATGGGTTCTTATTATCTAGAGAGAGAGAGAGACTGGTAGTGTGCTTAAAGCCCCCATGGCATGGAGTAGGGAGTGATGAGGGCAGCATGTGAGGAGATCTGGGGACAGACATACTCCCAGCTGGGGCAACAAATCATACCTCAGAGGAGGTAGCATTTGAGCGGAGATTTGGAGGATCCCTAAGATTTAGACATTGCAAGCGGAGGGAAGGTCTCACAGCCCTGAGGTGGAAAATTGCAAGAGGAGAGTGTGGGTTCAGTGGGGTTGGAGGAGGCATATGAGGTGGGGGGGATGAGGTTGGAGACAGACTGTGGCAGCCTGGCTTGGAGGTAAACTGTCTTCTTGGGCCAGTACTGCCTTTTGATGTCAGGAAGCAGGTCCTTGCCCCAGGCGGGGCCTCAGAGGGCCCAGTGCTTTTGAGTGCCTTCTTCAGAATGTTTCAATCCCCCCTTGGGTGTCTGGGCTGAGCTGGCCTGGGCTGGGTGCCCTGAGCGAGGACTAGGTCTGTATGGGTCATGTTATCCAGATGCCTGTTCCCCTCTGATAAAAGAGAGCTGCCCTCCTGGTAGACCCCATGCTAGGACCAGGACCCAAAGGAGCCCTGTGTCCTATTACTCTCCTCTATGGTGTTTCTGGCCCTCTACTCAAGGAGTGGGTGAACCAGAGGCCCTGAAGAGCTTGAGAACTCATACCAAAGGTGTTGTCCTATGAGCCCCACTTCCAGGAAGGCAGCCTGGTGAGCAAATTGCTCCTGCCGGCCAGCACAGTTTTGTTTTTTGTTTTTTTTGTTTGTGGGATCACATGAGTTTGAGTCACTTGGGACACAGGACAAATTCAAGGCTCTGGGCTACCGATGGACAACTGCCAACCCTTGGGCTTTACCATGTGTGTGTCCTTGCTTTGGCTCTCACCCAGCAGCACACTGATCACAGCACTGTCTCGGGTCTGCAGCACCCTAGGGTGGTAGGGCAGCAGGAAGTGTTCCCTGGGCACCCTCCCCACCGTGCCAACAGCACTAGGACATAACCCCAGTCCTCTGTCGCCTCCATACCACATCTCAGACAGCCTTCTGGGTGTCATTCATCTCCTCCAACGATTTTCAGCACCAGCCCACAACAAGGAGCCTTTCCTATGCAAGTCTTTACTTGCTGTGATGGTTATGGTGAGCGTGAATGAGACTGTTCTTTTCACTCTGGCCATGGGGTCCCTCAAGTTTCCTTCCCATGGTCTGTGAAAGGCAGGGGTGTGGTCAATCGGGAAAGAGAGATGACTCAAGGAATTCGGTGATTGTGGCCTGAAGAATTCTAGAGAAGTCATGGTTGTGAGATGAGCTGCTCTGTGTTTATGTTATAAAATCCCAATGGTATATTTAACATAACCTGAAAATAAATAATTGCTCACATATATGTAAATATATTTTGCATACTCTGGGTGAGACTTGTACTTGTGATCACTTTCCAGGAAGCACCATTACAACCTTTGAGAGAGTCACTGGTAGCCAGCACTCATGGCTGCACTGTGGTTAATGCAGCATCAAGGGTAGTGATGGAGCTGGCACTAAGTAAGTGGCATAAGGGAATGGCAGAGGCAGGAAGGTTTATATTGTTTCACTATAAACAGGTTCTGAAGAGCCAAGGCATTGTGAGTAATAACAGCTTTGCTACCTTTTCCTCACAGTGAGATTCATGAAGTTGGCCAGGAATGACGACTTTGACCATGAACAACATGAACAGATGGTTCCTGGACTGGACAGGAAGAGCTGGCGCCTGTATATTATGGAGAATCTTTCTGTACTCTGACTGGACGATAATCAGTAGAGCTCACGTGAGTCCATAAATTTTCATAATACATTATAAAACCAAACTGTTTATGTTGACAGGAGCTCTACAAAAATTATTTGCCAAGGGCCTGCATACTGTAAGAGTGGTTTTGTCTTGGCAGTACTTGAGAGACCACAGGCCCTACCCCTCACCCCCATGGGCAGTTCCATCTATCTTGGCCTTGAATGGTCATTGTCCTCCTCTGGGACCCAAGTGCATGCTGTGCCTGTGTGCTGCCTGGCTCCATGCACTAGGGTGGGCTGGAGGGCACAAGAAGCACAATGCCATAAGAGACCTGGAGTGAGGGAGGAAAAGGTCACAAGTCAGGAAGAAGAGATTGGTGAGGGAAGGCATGTGGTTAGTCTCTTTTGGGAGCCAGGGTATCGTCTGGGCTTCTCAGGTCCCTGACCTCTTGTGGGGGTCACCAGATATGGCCAGTGTGCGGCAAGCATTGCCAGAAGCTGGGCTGGTTGGGCTGCTTCATAGGGAGTGTGATTATCAGAATCTGTAGAGCTTTCTTCTCAGGTTGGTCAGATTCCCGCAGATGCTTTTCCAGAGTACTGGCTGGGGATTAGGAACATGGCCGCCAGTGTGGGGAGCAGATGGGTGAGGAGGCTGTGGATGGGGCATGTCTCAACAACATTCAACATGTAACCCCACATTTGATGTGTGTTCATTGTGGTGCCCTGCCTGCACTGTGTGTGGCATGCCAGTGCAGAGACCCTCAATTTTACCCTTTCAGAAGAAAAACACCTCCAGTCTGTCAGAATGGGGGAAGGAGTAGGGGAGAGAAAGACTCAATCCTCAGTCCCCCTGTTTTTGGCTCAACCTTCACCAGCCTCCCTCCCCACTCTCCGCTTTCAGAGGCACCTGGTGACACCAATTCCTTTTGGCATTTCAGGGGTATAAACAAAGATTTTTTTCTTTACTTGCCCATAGCTTAGGATTGAGCTTTTTTGGTTCTGCTACATTGGTTACCATTTCTCTAGTTGCTTTCCAACTTCCAAAATGTTGTTATTGACACCTCTCCTATTCTCTTTTCCCTTATGGACTTTTAATCTTTAAAGAAAAAAACAAAGGATTTCGGGTAGTGGTGGAGATGAATGTGTGCACCTAATCACTACTGTTAAGGTACCAGAATGATCTTTCTAACATTTAAATCTGATTACTTTTCCCTTCTGTTCAAGATATTTCCATGGTTCCTATTGGTAGCAAGATAAAAGAAATCTTGTGTATGGAATTTTTTAGGCTTTGCCCCAAATCAGGGACAAGACTGTATTTATTCTATTAGTTTTTTTGAATTAATTAATTTATTTTGAGAGAGAGAGAGAGAGAAAGAGAAAAATTCATGAGTGGGGGAGGGGCAGAGAGAGAAGCGGGAGAGAATACCAAGCAGGGTCTGCGCTGTAAGTACACTTGAGCCTGATGCGGGGCTTGATCTCATGAACTGTGAGATCATGATGCAGGCCAAAATCAAGAGTCGAACCCTTAACCAACTGAGCCACACAGGTACCCCTATACTATTAATTTCAATGAAACAGAAATTTCAGAACATCTAGAGACAGAAAGAATCAAAAGGTCACTTTTGTTCTCAATTAAATGCCAATGCTAAAACAGTACTGGCTACCACCTCATCACTTTCAGTCCCTTTTCTCTGGGCAACTTTAATTGTTGAGTGGTCTTGAGCCCTGAACTGGCTAGGGTTGGGGCTCATTGATGGTGTGGTGTGGTGTGTGTGTGTGTGTGTGTGTGTGTGTGTGTGTGTGTTTGTCTTCACACCTGTGGTCCACGGCCCTGAGCTACTGAAGGGAATTTCTAGTTTATGTTGCCAGTAACAGAAGGCAGCCTCTTTTTTTTGTATTCTTTCCG
Organism: Prionailurus bengalensis; assembly: GCF_016509475.1. Lineage (NCBI taxonomy): Eukaryota > Metazoa > Chordata > Mammalia > Carnivora > Felidae > Prionailurus > Prionailurus bengalensis. Next base: position 83,448,372 of record NC_057350.1, on the reverse strand, counting down.
GGGCATAAATTGCAGCTGGTGATAAAATGTGTTCAATCTCCCTCACATTGGACCACACAAATGCTTGGCCTAGGTAATCCTATTAGACCTACACCAGTGGCACAGGTGAAGCAGGGAGACATACATCCACAGGGTGAGCTGACAGGATCACCCAAAAGGCCTGGGGATTGGCATCTATTTTCTCCTCTCCCTTGGTGGTAACATGAGGAGATCATCATGAACGGGTGGAATCCCTTTGGAGGCCTTGTTCAAAAAGAGTATGTATGGATCTGGTGCCCTGTTACCATATTGTTATTTATTACTATAGCAAGGAAAAAATGCCATCATGACTTTCTCCAACAGAGCATTAAGACTCTCTCAAAGAAGACAATGAAGGGTCTTCATTCTGTGCTTCCCTTGTACTTGTCCCTCTTCCCCAAAACAAAATGTATTGACTTTCTAGTTCAACAACATGGAACTACCCATACTTGCCAGGAAATGGCCTACTTTCTCTTACATGAATTTTTTCATGGTTTATTCCCTCTGCCTGGAGTGCCTACTTGGACTTTTCTACTCAGGCTGGATTGGCCTTCTTGTTATTTTCCAAATATGCCAGTCATATTGTCACCTTAGATCTTCTGCACTGGCACTTCTGTCTGCCTGGAATATTCTTCCTCTCCATGTGACCTGCCCCTCATTTCATTGTCTTCACTCAGATCCTACCTCTTGGTCATCACTGTTGATGCCCTCCACCCAAAGACCACCAGGAACCTATCTGCAGTGAGCAAGTTGGATTTATGGCAGGTTGCAATGAAGGAGAACATACCCCATGGGGAATGTGGGCTTCTCAGCGTCGGGATGTCAGAAAGGGCTCATAGGGTTTGGGCTTGTTTTTGTCTAGATCCATCATGGTCACAGAGTGGCCTTGTCTGATGTTGATGTTCTGTGAAATTGTTTATATTCAGCAGGAGAACACCACAGCCTAGCTGTGAGTGCCAGGCCAGGATGTCAGGGACGGCTTTTTGCTTCATCGTCATCGAATCCTGGTGCATAGAACTGAAACTGGAGGAGAGGGGGCAGGTGTTGAATACAAACATGTTGAATGACTTGGTTAAAGTTTGTTTTTGGCAAATTCTTGCTCCGCCTTCAAGTGCCTAGCCAGAAGACCCTCTTCTGGGAAGCCGTCCCTGACTATCCCAGGCTGACCCTCATCTGTGCTCGCACTGAATGTTGTAGCTCTCTTTAAAGCAGTTATCACAGAGTCTAGCAAAGAGAGAGTCTGCAGGGCAGTCTTTCTCCCCTGCTGTGATGTCTTGAGGGCAGGGATCACTTCCTTCCCTTCAGAGCCCTAGTGCCCAGCACAGGACAGGTGCCTAATAACTTACTGACTGACCTATTGAATGCCCAGCTTGGCTCTGCTTGAATTGTGCCTCTGGCAGGGACTCCGGAATTCCATGTGTAATTCTCTGACAGAATGGTCTGCAGTCTGCTGAGTGGGAAAGAGTTAAACAGGAAACACCTAGGCACCAGCAGTCAGGGGTATGTTTATGAGTTTGTGATTCTCAGGAACAGCTTTAGGCTGGAGGACTTTGGCCCTTCTGTAGGGCCTCTGCAGTGTGGACTCCATCTGGGCCTGGCTCCTCCTCAAAAACTACCTCCTTTCCTAGGGTGCCTGGGTGGCTCAGTTGGTTAAGCATTTGAATTTGGCTCAGGTCCTGATCTCACGGTTCATGGGTTCGAACCCTGCGTCGGGCTCTCTGCTGACAGCTCAGAGCCTGGAGCCTGCTTCTGATTCTGTGTCTCCCTCTCTCCCTGCCCCACCCCAACTCGTGCTCTGTCTCTCTGTCTCTCAAAAGTGAATAAATGTTAAAAAAAAAATTCCCCCCCTTTCCTGCTACCCAAGACTCAGAGGTGGCTGATCCAAGCCTGCAGGTCTCAGGGTTGGGATAGGAAGGAGATATAAGAGCTCAGGCATCTCCAGGCTGCATATGAGAAGACGGGGAGTTATCTGATTATCTGACTCTATTCTCACAGCAGCCCATTAAAGTACATACAGTATTACCCTTATTTTACAGATGAAGAAATAGAGGCACAGAGAGGTTAAGTAAGTTGCCTGGAGACACACAGCCTAGTGAGTAACAGAGGTGGGATTCAGATTCAGGTCTGTCTAATTCCCAAACCCATGTTTTGGACCACTGCACACACTGTACTCCCACAGTCCTCTGTGTGGCCTTGATGGCGGGGGGTGGGGTTGTGGTGGATCTGGACATTTGAGATAAGGAACACGTTTAAAGAGCTCTCTGGACCAAGTGGCCCCTAGAGTCAAGGTTCTCATACTCTGAAGGGCCAGGCAGGAAGTAGCCCTCTTCACAGAACGGGATGTAGGATGGGCTTTGTTCTGGCACAGCAGGGAAAGAGTAGAGAGGGAATCCACCCTGAGACCTACCTAAGTGAGACATTTGGGCTGCTTGGCCATCTCTGCAGGTCCCAGGTCTGCCTGGATAGGATGTGGGTGGAAAACTAACTCCTGTGGGTATTTCCTTGGCTGCAGACACTGCAGCTTCCACTTGGGGCCATCAGGAAAGGTGCACCTCAGACCCCCTTCAGTGGCCTGCTGGTCCCACAGCCACTCCCGGCTGTTATCCTCAGGACCGTTCTGCTCTGAGGAGAGAGAAGTGGATGGTGAAGAGGCCTCATCTGCATCCTGTGGCCTCCCCTTTCAAAAAACAACTTGCAGGGGCCGCTGGGTGGCTCAGTCAGTTAAGCATCACACTTTGGCTCAGGTCGTGATCTCGCGGTTTGTGGGTTTGAGCACCGCGTTGGGTTCTGTGCTGACAGCTCAGAACCTGGAGCCTGCTTAGTATTCTGTGTCTCCTTCCCTCTCTGTCCTTTTCCTGCTCATGCTCTGTCTCTCTCTCTCTCAAAAATAAGTAAAGGTCAAAGAACAACTTGCAGAGTGTGTATGTGGAGCGGGCATATGAGCAACTCAGGAACACGTGGACTCTACCTCCTTTATCCTGAGGAAGAAATGTGTTTCTTCAGAACCACTGGCTTCAGACAGTATTCCTCGAAAAGTTCATGTATAAAAAGCCTACTGAATTTTTATAATGATCTCTCCTCTTTTACCTTTAAAAGAAGGAAACATGGGACTTCTCTAAAGGTATGGCTACCACATAGTTCAGTTCTCAATTTCCAGCCAAGATGGCATGGTGAGTTCATGCTGTGGCCTGCTCCCTCTGTTCTAAACACATAGCAATAATAAATAAAATGGAAAAAATGATAAACAAAAGGACATAGTTGGGCCCCAAACCAAGATGGATATCTCTTTATACCAGAAGCAGATCAGAACTGCGAAGTGGTGAGTGGGGTTTGAGGGCCTGGTGGACTCGGGGGTCTAGAAGCAGCAATAGTTGCCAAAGGCATAGCTCCTGGTAATGAGCTCAAATGCTCCATGCAAGACAGGACAATAGCCATGTTCCTTGAAACCAGGGGTGGGGTAAGACTGCCTCTGCTTGTGAAAAGAAGCAAGGGGGAAAAAAAAACAGCTGTCCATGTATAGCCTGGGGCTTGAAATGTGGGAAGACTAAGACAGACTCTTGACTAGGAACTGAGCCAAGCCACCCTCTGGCTATGTGCCTGGATCTGTGATCTCATACCACAACAGAGTGGGAGCCCTGAAATGCTATTATAAGACCTGGTTTTCAGTTGGGCCTGGGGTCCCAGCTCAGGATAGAAACAGAGCAAAAATTTGATATAAAAACAAAATTAAAAAATTATCCAACTAGCTGAGGTTGTAAACCAAAATATATGAAAAATACTTATGGTAAGAAAATCAGTCAACAGAATCAACATTTGGAATATGAATTCATTCTACATTATTTTTGTGAAAGTCTTATAAATAATTAAAAATAATGTTTAGGAAGCCTAAAAAGGCAAATGAAGGCTCCACATCCTTTGGAAATTAACAAGAAATAAAGGGGGCAGATAGAAATGAAATGAGAATAAGTAGATATAAAAAGAATCAATTGGAATCTTGGAAATCAAAACTTTGATCACCAAAAAACATAGTAGACAGAGTAAACTGTAGATTAGACACAATGAATTTGTGAGTTAGAAAACATTATTTAAGAATTGCCACTAACACAGTACACGGAAATAAGGATTAAAAATATATAAGAGCAGTTATGAAACATGAAGGATAGTTTGTATGAAAGACAATGTATGCCCAATAGGAGCTTCCAAAGAAGAAAATAAATGGAACCACAGTGAAGCATTATGGGGAAGTAGTAACAGAGAAATTTCCTTGGGGAAATTGCAGAACATCAAAGGTAAAGAGTAAAAAACCTTACAATAGACCCCAGAGAAAAGATAGATTGCTTACAAAGGAACTTTTGGCCTCAGCAAAAACCAAGACCAGAGATGTTGGAGAAGTATCTTCAAAATGCCAAGCAGACTTTTATACCCAGCTAACTTATAGTTAAAATTAAAGGTAAAAAGGGACATTCCATGCATAAAAAGTAAAGACCTTCATTGAAGGGATTATTATAGGATTATTATAGGAATTATTATAGGATGTACTTCAAGAAGAAAAATGGACCCAGAAAGAAAAGGAAGAATACAAGAAACGGTGTTAAGTACAGAAATTGATAAAAATATGTTGATAAATATAAATGAACATAGATTATAAACAAAAATGTAACAAATTTCCGTTTTTATTAAAGACATACATATTTTTAAAAATTTGTAATGTTTATTTTTTTGAGAGAGAGAGCACATGTGAGTTGGGGAGGGGCAGAGAGAGAGGGAGACACAGAATTGGAAGCAATCTCCAGGCTCTGAGCTTGTCAGCACAGAGCCTGACATGGGGCTCGAACTCATGAACTATATGAGACCATGACCTGAGCTGAAGTCCAGCGTTTAAATGGCTGAACCACCCATATGCCCCAAAGGTATACATATTTTTAAAAGAAACTTAGTTCTCTAAGGCTCTGAGGATGGCCCCCAGTGATCCTTGCCTCCTAGTAGTCATGCCCATGTGTTGTACCTCTCACACTGAATAAGGCTGACTTGTGTGATCCTATTGCAGAACATATTGCTTATTGCATTTCACAGGTGTGTGACATCTGAGGTTAAATGATGAAAGACATTGCAGCTTCCACCTGGTTTTCTCTAGGCTCACTTGCCCTGAGGGAAAGCAGTTGCCAGGTGGTGAGAGCTCACAAGCAGCTCCAAGGAGAGGTCTGTAAGGAACTGAGGCCTCATGCTAACAACCAGCACTCACTGTCAGGTATGTTAGTAGACCACTTCAGAAGGGAGTTCTCCAGCCTCTATCAGGCTTTCAGATGATTACAGCCCTGGAAATCTTAGCTACCTAACTAAACCCCTGAATTTCTTTTTTTAATGTTTTATTTATTTTTGAGAGAGAGGGAGAAAGAGAGAGAGAGAGCACGAGAGCATGAGTGGGGGAAGGGCAGAGAAAGAAGGAGGCAGAAGGTCCCAAGTAGGCTCTGCACTGACAGCAGAGAGCATGATAAGGGGGCTTGAACTCACAAACTGTGAGATCATGACCTGAGCTGAAGTCAGATGCTTAGCGACCGAGCCATCCAGGCACCTGAAACCCTGAATTTCTCACACAGAAACTAAGTGAGATAACAAATGTTTATCGTTATTTTAAGCTGATTAGTTTGGGGGGTTTTGTTGTATAACAACAGATGATTAATACCGCTTATAATGAAAGATTGTAGCTCCCTGTCCTATCTTAACCCACTTCAGTTCCCAACCCCTAAAGGCAAACACTTTCAAATCTTTAACTAGCATTTTGTTGTTATTTGCCTCTATATTTCTATATACCTTATTTATATTTTTCCTATTATTTCATTTTGTATATTATATATTTATTTCCTATTATGGAAGATGATATTTTTCTCCCACCCTTCCCACAAATCCCCCACCCCTTCGCTTTCAAGGTACTTACTTCATACTTTCTAGTTATTCAGTGCTTGTATTGGTATTACCATATCAATACTATTTGTAAACCTTGTATTGTGTTATGATTACATTTCCTTTCTTGCATACTTTGTTTTCTCTGGTGATAATAATGGTCTATGTTTTTTCTTTTTAAGTTTATTTATTTATTTTGAGAGACAGAGAAAGTGTGTGTGTGTTCCTGGGTGCACATTTGTGTGAGTCAGGGAGGGGCAGAGAGAGGGAGAGACAGAATCCCAAGCAGGATCCACACCATCAGCACAGAGCCCAACATGGGGCTTGATCCCATGGACCATGAGATCATGACCTGAGGTGAAATCAAGAGTCAGATGCTTAGCAGACTGAGCCACCCAAGTGTCCCAATAATGGTCTTTTTGCTTGTTTAGATTTCATGAGTGATTCATCTCCTTTCAGTATGTCTGAACATGTCAGGTAATGTATTAATTTCCTCTTTTTCTTGGGGACATCTTCTAGAACCTTCTGTTCTGTTTCTGTCCAGGCTGGCTTCATTCTAGGTCCACTGTACAGATGTCTTACTGGAACATCCATTCTCTATCACCCTAGGGAATCTCTTAGCCTATATCCTGTGTCTCATGTCTTCCTGTTTGTTGGTTTATTCCCTCATTTTGATGGAGTATATTCCCCAGTGGCTTTCTGAGCAAGGGTGCATAAAACCTAGGCATATGTTTTAAGAGCTTTCATCTTTGAAAATGTCTATTCTATTGTAGTAACTGAGTGATGATTAACCTGTAAATGTAATTTTGAGTCAGAAATAATTCTCAGAATTTGAAGACATTGTTCCATTATCTTTTAGTCTGATGTTACTGTTTAGACATCTGTTGCTATTTTGGTTCCAGATTTTCTATGTAGGACTATTTTTTTTTTTTCCTCCTGGAAAAATTCCAGGCTCTTTCTTTTATTCCTATTGTTTTTATATGTAATGATTATAAGCTTTGGTGGGGCCTTTTTGAAATTAATTGTCCTGAGAGCATGGAGACTCTTACTCTAGAAACTCCCATTCTTAGGATGCCTGGGTGGCTCAGTCAGTTAAGCTTCTGACTTCAGCTCAGGTCATGATCTCACAGTTTGTGAGTTCGAGCTCTGCACTGACAGTGCTGCACTGACAGCTCTGCTTGGAATTCTCTCTCTCTCTCTCTCTCTCTCTCTGCCCCTCCCCTGCTTGCACTCTCTTTCTCTCAAAATAAATAAATAAACTTAAAAAAAAGAAAGAAACTCATGTTCTTTCTTCTTAAAAGTTTTACTTGAATTCCTTCTTTGATGTTTTTCTCTCTCTATTTTCTCTTTGTAAATTTCTTATTTGGATATTGGATCTTGTGGATTGATCATTTAAAGATCTTCTGGGCTCTGTGTTGACAGCTCAGAGCCGGGAGCCTGCAGCCTGCTTCAGATTTTGTGTGTGTGTGTGTGTGTGTGTGTGTGTGTGTGTGTGTCTCTCTCTCTTTTCCCCTCTCCCACTCAGACTCTGTCTCTCAAAAATAAATAAATGTTTAAAAAATTTTAAAAAGGGGGGGCGCCTGGGCGGCTCAGTTAGTTGAGCGTCCAACCTCAGCTCAGGTCACAATCTCAGTTTGTGGGTTCGAGTCCTGCTTAGGGCTCTGTGCTGACAGCTCAGAGCCTGGATTGTGCTTCAGATTCTGTCTCTCTCTGTCCCTCCCCTGCTCATGCTCTGTCTTTCTGTGTCTCTCTAAAATAAATAAACGTTAAAAATTTTTTTTAAATTAAGATCTTATTTTTCTCTCCTATTTTTAATCTCTGTCTCTCTGTTCTACTTTCAGGCTGATTTCAGGGAGATTCCTTGGCTTTATTTCCAAACCTCCTTCTAAATTTTTCATTTTTTCTCTTATATTTTTGTTACCTATATATCTCTGCTTATCTCTCTAAGGATATTAAGTATAGATTTATAAAGCAGTCCCCCCCCCCCCGTTCCCAATTGTCTTTATTTCCTCAAATTCCATGTATGTATATATGTATGTATGTATGTCTCTTCACAGAGGAAGCTCAAATGTCTGGCAATCCTTTCTTGTTAATATTTAGGATAAAGCACTAAACAGCTGACTGGAGGCTCTGTGTACATGGGCGGGTTTGTCTAGGTGGGTATCACTCTAGAATGTCTGGCTGGGCCATTTTCCCATAGGCCCACAAATATCAATACATGTCTTTTCTTGGGTTGGGCAGCTTCCCCAGAGAGGCATCTTCCAGGGGTCGGCTGCCTGCCATGTTCTGGGAGCTCACTGGGATAATTCTTCTCATACAGATTTTAAACGATCATCCTGTATTTAGTCCCACCCACATCCCTACTCTCAAAGATGCCTAGTGTCCCCAGCTTCTATGACTTTTCAGGATTGTGCACACTGTTTCAGTTTTCCCTTGCATTTCCCATGCAGTTGGCTTTGGTGTCCACTTCTGGTCTATTGGGCCTGCTACTCCTGTCCATCTGCTCTTCAGCTTCTAAATTATTGATGTCTTTTTGTCTCCATACTTTTGTGATTCTATGCTCTTAAAAAATAATTTTAGAAAGTTCTAAAATTGAGATTTGGAAAGGAGCTGAGGTCATTGGAAATCTGCATTATTTTTTTTTTTTCCTAAATAATAGTTAAAACTAAAACCAAGACTGGGGCACCTGGGTGGCTCAGTCGGTTGGGCGGCTGACTTCAGCTCAGGTCATGATCTCACCGTCCATGAGTTCAAGCCCCGCATGGGGCTCTGTGCTGACAGCTCAGAGCCTGGAGCCCGCTTCAGATTCTGTTTCCCTCTCTCTCTGCCCCCCTCCCCTTGTTCATGCTCTGTCTCAAAAATAAAAACATTAAAAATTTTTTTAATTAAAAAACAAAAAAAAACCACCTAAAGCCAGGACCTTCACTATTCAGTATGGTAGCTACTAGCCACATGCAATTGAAATGTGGCTACTCAAAAATGAAATGTATTATACTTACAGTGCAGTACACTTTGGATTTCTAAGACTTAGAATGAAAGAAAGAATGTAAAATATCTCATTAGTATTTTAAAATATTGATTACATATTGAAATTAAAATATTTCAGATATATTGGGTTCAATAAAATATATTAGTAACTTTCACTTCACTTTTTTGTGCTATTTAAAATGTGGCTTCTAGAGACTATAAAATTATATACATGGGTTGTTTTTTATTTCCATAGGACAGCTCTGGTCTAGATGACAAAAGATTAAGGATGTGTTTAATAATCAGGTAAAGTAGGGGCATCTGGGTGGCTCAGTTGCTTGGGCGTCTGACTTTGGCTTAAGTCATGATCTGGTGGGTTTGTGAGTTCCAACCTTGTGTCCAGCTCTGTGCTAACAGCTCAGAGCCTGGAGCCTGCTTCAGATTCTGTGTTTCCCTCTCTCTGCCCTTCCCCTGCTCATGCTCTATCTCTGTCTCTGTCTCTCTCTCTCAAAAAATAAACATTAAAAAGATTTTAAAAAATCAGGTAAAGTGTGTTAATGTCCTTGATGAAGAAAATGGAACAACTATAGATTTGTTTGAATAAATTATGATTAGATATAACAGTTAAGAATTAGGGAAGAGCTGAAGAATTAAAATACAATATATACCTTCTAAACCAACAGAAGAAAAATAAGAGAATATTAAAAAAACTATCAGTCTAGCAGAAAAGAGAAAAAAGTTTTGAAAAGGAAAATGAGAAAAAGTTATTAGACAGAAACAAAATGATATCAGTACATTACAATACTTAAGAAACCACTATTTATATAAACAGATTAAGTTGACCAATTAAATTCAGAGATGATCAGAATGGGTAAAAGCAGATGAACCAAACATAAGCTGCTTATAAGACTCACATTTAAAACAGAGTCAGACGGAAAGGTTAAAAATGATATGATGAACAAACATGTACTATGCAAATATTATTCAAAAGGAAGTTGGTATAGCCAGGCTAATATCAGACAAAATCAAGGCAAAGAGCATAATTAGGAAATGACTAAAAGGACATTCTATTTTACTATTATACAATAAGAAAAGAAACAATTCACCAAGCAGATATGATAATCATGAACCTCTGTGCTCTTAACAATACAGCAAAAATTGATGGAATTATGAAGAGAAATGAAAAATTCCCATAATAGATTTTATTTTATTCTATTTTATTTTGTTTTTTCTTTTTCTTTTCTTTTTTAAAATTTTTTAAAATTTAAATTTTTATTATTTTTTCCTCTTTCTTTTTGTTCAAAACAGGAGATTTGAACACATCTCTCTCAGACACTGATGAATCTAGTAGGCAAAAATGTAATTGTATTTAGGTGATTTTCCCCACAAAATTATTAAGCTTGGTCTAATATGTGCAACAAATTCAGAGCATGTATTTTAAAAGTACTCATGGAACAATTATGAAATATTAACTGCATACCATATGAAAAAGGATGTCATTCAATATCATGCAGATTGTGCTGTCTATAGATTAAATTAGGAATTAACAATAAAAATAGCATGAAATCTCCAACATGTTTAGAACTATAAAAAGTCACACCTAAATAAATGAGTTAAGAGAGATAACATCACATTAGAAATGAGCAAATATTTATGACTAAATGATAACAAACATACTACATATCAAAACTTGTAGGATGAAATAAAAGTAATTCTAAATTTTGAGGCATTTATTACAAGCAAGACAGATTTAGAATTAATTAAGCAATCAGTTCAAGAAGCTAGAAAAGTATAACAAGAGTAAGCCTAAGGAAAGTGGGGAGAATAGTAAAAATAATGGAAGTTAATGAAATAGGAAACAAAGAAACAAAATCTAAATAGTAGGTCACTGAAAAAAAAAACAAAAGATAAACTTCTAGCAGGACTTATCAAGGAAGAAAAGGAAAAAATCACAAATAAACAATATTAGAAACAAAAATTGGCACTAGAAATACAGTAAAATTTTAAAAAATAGTAAGAGAAGGATAGAATGCCTTTATGTCAGTGGAATTGAAAACATGGAAGACATGGATACTTTTCCCCCAAAAATGTGAATAATCAAACTTGACCCAAGCATAAATAGAAGGTTTGAAATAGGGGCACCTAGGTGGCTCAGTTGGAAGAGAGTGTGACTCTTGATCTTGAGGTCATGAGTGTGAGCATCACATTGAGTGTTGAGTTTACTTAAATAAATAAATTAAAAGAAAGCTTGAAACAATAATTATTGTATAATTATCAAACATCTCCCCCTTCAGAAGACATGAGTTTTATGGGAAGTAAAAGTTTTACTGAAGCTTCAAATAACTGGTCAGGGAATTAAAACAGGGATTTTAATTTTTGAAGCTAGTATATTTAGATACTAACCAAACAAAGGTCAAGAAAAAATTATAAACCAATGTCGCTGGTAGCCAGCCTCCAAGATGGTTCCCAGTGACCCTTACCTCCTGGTATTCATATCCTTCTTTAAAAAAAATTTTTTTTTAGCATTTATTTATTTATTTTTGAGACAGAGATAGAGCATGAATGGGGGAGGGTCAGAGAGAGAGGGAGACACAGAATCCGAAACAGGCTCCAGGCTCTGAGCTGTCAGCACAGAGCCCGATGCGGGGCTTGAACTCACGGACCACGAGATCATGACCTGAGCTGAAGTTGGATGCTTAACCGACTGAGCCACCCAGGCGCCCCTCATATCCATCTATAGTACTCCACCATGCTGAATCATGGCTTGTCTGTGTGTTCAATAGGACATGACAGAGGTGACACAGTGTAACTTTGGAGGCTAGTTCATAAAAAAACATTACATCCTCTCTGTCTTGCCTTCTTGGATAGCTCACTCTAGAGGTTGCCAGTTCATGTCATGAACATATTCCAATTTCCCTGTAGAGAGAGTCACAGGGTGAGGAACTGGGCCTTTTGCCAACAGCCAACACCAATTTGCCATTCATGTGAATGAGTCATCTTAGAAGTGGATCCTGTAGCCATAGTCAAGCCTCCAGATGACTGCAGCACTGGGCAGTGGTCTTAACTGCAACCTTATGAGAGGCTCCAAGACAGAACCACCCAGCTAGGTTGTTCCATATTCCTGACCCACAGAAACTGAGAAATAATAAATGTGTATTGTTTTTATCAGCTAGTTTGGAAAAACTGCTATGCAGTGACAGAGAACTGATACAATCACTTAAGAACCTGGAGGCAAAAGTCATAAAATACTAGCAAAATGAATTAATATATAGAGTTTGTCCCAGAATGTAAGAATGTTTAACTCAGAAAAGTTCATTAATGTGATTCACCATATCAAAAAACTAAAAGAGAAAAATATATGATCACCTTAACAGATACAGAGAAAGCATTTGATAAAATTTTACATCCATTCATGATAAAACTTACCAAGTTGGGAATAGAAGGAAACTTTGAACATGATAAAGTTTATCTACCAACAATCAACAGCAAGCATACTCACATGGCACACTTTCAGAAGCATTTTTTTTAGTGTTTATTTTTGAGAGAGAGAGAGAGAGAGAGAGAATGCAAGTGGGGGAGGGGCAGAGAGAAAGTGGGACAGAGGATCTGAAGCCGGCTCTGTGCTGACAGCAGAAAGTCTGATGTGGGGCTTGAACTCACGAAGTGTGAGATGATGACCTGAGTCGAAGTTGGACGCCTAACTGAGCCACCCAGGTGCCTCCCAGAAGGCTTTCTTTTAAACCCAGGAATAAACAAGGATGCCTGCTTTCATCACTCCTTTTCCATATTGGAGAACCTAGCCTATGCAACAGGAAAAGAAAAAAAAGAAGGGGTATAAGGATTGAAAAGGAAGAAATTCAAGTGTTCCCGTATGCAGACTACAATTATCTACAGAGATAATTCCAAAAAATTTACAGGTAAACTATTAGAAGTATTACATGAATTCATGAATATTGCTGCACACAAGGTCAACCGAGAAAAATTACTAGTCTTCCTACTCATCAATCATGACCAGTTAGAAAATATAAAGGGAAAAACAAAGATCTTATTCATAATGGGAAGATAAAGTATGAGATGCCCAGTAATTAATCTAATGGAAGATAGGAGAATTTTTAGGGAGAGAATTATAAAGCCTTGTGGGAAGAATACAAGAGATGACCTGAAAATAAACCAAGAGACATATGTTCATGGATCAGAAGACTCCGTATCCTAAATATTCCAAAGTCTCCCAAATAATCTATAAATTCAACTGAATTTTAATTAAAATCCCAATGAAGTTTTTTTTATTGTACTTGACAAACTGATCTCTAAATTCATATGAAGAACAAGAACTAGATAATTTTGGAAAAGAACACAAGGAGGTGGGATGGAAGGAAGGCTTAACCTACAAGATACAAGACTTAGTGGTGTTACAAGGGAATAGTAATTAGAGAGTGGGGTGGTGATCAGAACAGAGAGCCCAGGAAGAGACCCACGCACATATGGAAATACTAGCTGGCATTTCAAATCCGCAGGAGAAAGAAATTACTTTTAAAAATAAGTGATGCTTGGAAAATTGGGTATCCACAAGGAAGAACAAATTAGATTCCTACTTCCATACCCCAAAATAAATAACCAAAAAGCTAATCTTTAAAACTTTTAGAAGAAATATGGAGAGCTCTTTATGACCTTTGGGCAGATAATGATTTCTTAAATAGGAAGCAAAAATAAATCATAAAAAGAATGACATTTTACCTGTTTTATTTAAAAAATTTTTTTGATGTTTATTTATTTTTGAGAAAGAGAGAGACAGAGTGCGAACAGGGAGAGAGGCAGAGAGAGGGAGACACAGAATCTGAAGGAGGCTCCAGGCTCTGAGCTGTCAGCAAAGAGCCCAATGTGGGGCTTGAACCCACGGAGCCATGAGATCATGACTTGAGCTGAAGTCGGATGGACACTTAACCAGCTGAACCACCCAGGGACCCCACATTTTACCTGTTTTAAATGAATGAACACTGTCTTTTCAAAAAAGACATCATAAATTCACTTGAAGAAAAGGCTCAGACTAAGGGAGTATTTGCCACACAAAGAACTGACAAAAGATTTGTATCTACAATTTGTTTTGTTTTTTAAAAATTTTTAATGTTTATTTATTTTTGAGAGACAGATCATGAGCGGGAGAGGGGCAGAGAGAGAGGGAGACACAGAATCCGAAACAAGTTCCAGGCTCTGAGCTGTCAGCACAGTGCCTGATGCAGGGCTTGAACCCACAAACTGTGAGATCACGACCTGAGCCGAAGTCGGGCGCTTAACCTACTGAGTCACCTGGGTGCCCCTAGTATCTATAATTTGTAAAGAAAGCATACAAATCATATGGGAAAGAGGTCAACAGCGAAATAGAAAAATATGCCTAGAGTATGAAGAGGCAGTTAAAAGAAAAGGAGATCCGAATGGGCAATTTCACTAATAAGCAAGGAAATAAAAGTTTAAACTACATGAGATACCATTACACATCTATTAGACTGGCAACAATAGAAAAGGGATACTGCCAAGTATTTACAAGGACATAGAGTAGATAAACTGAAATTCTCACAGGCTGCTGGAGGGAGAATAAATTGGTGCAATCACTGTGAAGAACATTTGGCAATGTCTAATAAACTTCAGATGTGCATGTCCTTCAGCTCTTCAATTTCTAGAGAAATCCTCACATGTGAACAAGGAGGCATGTATAATACATGGGTAAGAATTCATCACAACAATGTTCATATTAGGGAAAAACTGGAAATCTATATATCCCTCAACTGGGGAATGAATAAATAAATGGAACACGACAGAGCAGTGAGAATGCTACATGTGTAAACATGGAAAACTTTAAAAAATGTAATGCTGAGAAAAAAACACTTTGTAAAAGGACGTATAAAGTGGGATACATTTTACATGAAGTTGAAAACATGGATATTATATATAGTACATATATATTATGCAATATTAGCATACAAGGGAATGATAAATATTAGAATTCCACAGAGCTGGGTGTTGGGGGCTTAAATGTAAGATATGTTAGTGTCTTTACTTCTTTGTTGAAATATTATAGTAAAAATCATAATAATCCAGATCTATGTGACTGTCAGATCAGATAAGATGACTCCTAGTTTCCTTATGCATGCATATTTCATGACACAGGGGCTCCCCCTACATCCTGAGCTCCCTCAGGGGCATTATCTTCCTCCTTTCTATATTCCTAGGGCCTAGCACAGTGTGGATATTCAACCATGTTTGTTGACTGAATGACTGATGGATGGACTGAATGTGGAAATGGGTCAGAGGGGAATGCAAAAGGAAGAAGGTTAGGAGGAGGATGGATGGAGAGACTGACAATACTTTGCCTGAATGTGATGTGGGCTCCTAGGGAAGGAAGTAGATGGACTTCAGAAAAGCCAGGGAAAGGAACCTAGCTGGGCTTGAGGCATGACTGGAGAGAGAAGTCAAGGATGTTTCCCTGAACCTCTCACTTGGGGGCTGGAGATAGTGAGTCACCACCTGACATTTTATGTGTCTAGAAAGGGAACCCTGAAGGACACATAGACTTAAGATGATAAGTTTAATTTCAGACTGCTGTGAGACCTCCAGGCATAATTATCCAGCTTGTACTAGGATATTTAGGTCTACAGTTTAGGAGAGAGGCCAGGACTAGAGGTGTTGATTTGGTTGTGTTGGAGAAAGAGGGTAAGTAAGGGCGGTTCATAAGTTTCCCCAGGGCAGTACACAAGGTTCCCCGGGAGGGAGGGTAGAATGAGGAGGACTGGTGACTGCAGACAGACTCTTGGGGCATCAAAGATTTAAGGGCTGAGTGGAGAGAGAGAACCCAGGCAAGGAGGCTGAGACAAGAGTCCAGAGAAGGGAGGGAACAAGAGAGGCAAGGCAACAAGTTTTAGGAAAGGGAGTGGGTTCAGTGGGGTCAGATAAGGAAGAAAGGTACAGAAAGATAAAAACTGAACAGGGTCCCTTGAATTTGGTGAGAGAAGGTCATTTGTGGTCACTGGAGAGGTGAGCGGGAAAGAAGACTGCACTGTACTGTGAATCATGATGAGCTGAATATAAGCAAATGTAGAAGAGTGACTCTTGGAACCCACTTTTTTTCCAGATGCCTGGACTTAAAGGGTGGGAAAAGATAGGTCGCTGAAATCACAGGCCAGGTTGGGAGTTGGGCCATAGCTGGCTTTGAATAAACTCAGGGAAGGAATCTGAAGAAAGAGAGGTTTAATATGTGGGAGAGAGAGGGAGATAATTGATGAACCAAGATTTTGGCAGAAATGCAGGAATGCGCTAATACTAATACCAACGGTACTAATTAGTAGTGGTACTACTAACACGAGCAAAAATTTACAGACTACCTACTATGTACCAGATGCTCTTCTAAGTGCTTAACATAACTGTAACCCATTTAATTCTTACAGCAATTCTATGAGGTAAGTGCTATCATGACCCCATTTCATAGACGAGGAAACTGAGATACTGAAAAGAAAAACAATGTCATCACTACCACTTGTTGATCTATTTTTATTTATCAGGAATATTGCTGCTGATAACAGCTCCCTAATGTGTTAGTAGATCAGTTTTACATAGTAGGTATAATAAGAACACAGAAGCAGTAAGGACACAAAAGGACAGTTTGCCTTGGTCTCTGACTTTGGAGGGAAGTGGGCGAAGGGTGGGTGTGGACACAGAGATGGGTGTGGACTTCGAGGAGGGGTGGAGAGAAGTCAACGGGAGTTGAAGGTGGTTCAGGCTAACGACTTTGATTTCTTTGGCTAAGTAGAGGAGGAACACACTTGCTGTGGAAAACATAGGTAACAATAAAAGAAAATAAAAATTCCAAGCCCTTGCCATAACTACTTTTAGAGTTTTTGTTGTGTTTCCTTCCAAAATTTTCTCTAAGCATATGTATACAGGCATAAATACATATCTGGGGAAGTCAGTCCTTCCTTCTGATGGAGAGAATAAGAGTCAAAATAAACAAACCCAGCAGAATCCAAACCCTATAATTTTGGAGCTACAAGCAGAACAGTTCTGTGTAGGGGAGATAGCTATTTGACCTCTTTCCCTTCTCCCAAGAAATCTCCCTCCAGGTTTTTAGTTATGTGAGCCCTACAAAGACCCTCTTCTGGAGTGCAAAGGTTTGTGACCAGAGGAAGCCAACCTATCTTGCACAAAGTATTGAAAGATCACCTCCGTAGTGAGGCAGTAGAGATGCATTTCTGCAGAGAGTTTCCTTGGAGAAATGTTTCAGACCTAAGTATGAATTAAGCTCAATCCTAGTGGCAGAGTAACATACCTATTATGAGCCAATTGCATGTAAAAACAAAAACAAAGCAATATTTATATGTGTGTATTTGTTTTTGTTTCAAGGTAGATTGCCCTAGTTTAAACAAGTGTGTGTGTATGTGTGTGTGTGTGTGTGTGTGTGTGTTCTCTTCATTGAGGAA
This sequence comes from Prionailurus bengalensis, assembly GCF_016509475.1. Lineage (NCBI taxonomy): Eukaryota > Metazoa > Chordata > Mammalia > Carnivora > Felidae > Prionailurus > Prionailurus bengalensis. Next base: position 83,431,021 of record NC_057350.1, on the reverse strand, counting down.
GTGTCAAAACACATTCTGGCCTCAGGGATGTAGTTCCCAACAGAAACTGGGGGTGGGACTGGATGGGGCTTCCTGGAATCGCCGAAGGGAAAATCCAAGCAATGGGTGCCCAGTGAGTGGCCCAGTTGTCTGGGGAAATGGTGTGGGGTACGACAACCCTCTTTGTATCTGGAGGGTGTAGAAGACTAGCCAACAGATCCTTGGGAGAGGTTGTAGGGGAGATGAAGGTGAGTGGCTCTGACTCTGGGGAGTGGAAGGGACTGGACCCTGTCCTGATCCTACACTTTAGGTCAGCCTGAGGACAAATAGGGAAAGTGATAGATGGACACAAGAACCCAAACTGCACCTTTCCAGCCTGTCCTCCAGAAATACTTGTTCAAGTAAGAACGATGCTTCTATAAAGGTAGGATCCTGCTCTACACAGTTTTCACTTAATGATATATTGTAAATATCTTTCCATTTTATTCAGGGTTCTATGTCACGGTGTTCAGTCACCACTTCATTGTGAATGGACCATGGCTTATTAACTCACCCTTTTTGTTGGAAACTCCAATCAGACTGAATCTCCTTAGAGACCAAACGAAGCCCATCTTGGGAGCTGGCCAGTGCTTTATCTTCCTGCTCTTATAAGGACCAGCTAAGTCAGTTCCTCCCTCGCTCACCTCTCAACACCTTTCTGTGTGGTTCCGGACCACCTGTTGAAGCCCCAGCATGCCTGGCTCTGAGTCTCACAGAATTATTGGGAAAAGGAGGCCCAAGCACACTGAGAAAACACCGAGGCAAAGGCATGGCTGGGATCCCAGCACAGAGCCCTGTCCTCCCGCAGTTAAGTCTTGGCTGAGCTGAGCCCTTTCCTCATAGTGTTTGGCTTGGATGCTAGACTAGGTGAGTCAGCGCTCCTGGCACCCTACTTTGAGTCAAAGTCACATTGAGATGGGGTAGTTGCCAGATCAGTATAATTATCAGTCTCTCCAACAACCCGAGTCCTCTCAGCCCTCTCTCTGAAACTAGGTCCCAGGATGTCCTGTGAGGATGTAGGCATGGCCAGGCCACAGGAGCTGACCTCCATCAACTCTATAGTAGACAAGAGCCTCTTGAGACCTGGGTCCTGGTTCCTAAATGAAAGACACACTTCCCTCTGTGTCTCCAAATTCTTCATCTGGGCTTGAGGCCAGTGGGCACACACCTCCCAGATGACACCAGTCAGACCCGGTTGGAATCCCAGCTCCATCGCTGACTGGTTGGGTGATCTCTTTAAGTCCTCAGAGATGATTTTTCCTTATCTTTAAATTGGAAAATGTTATCTGTACTTATGAACATAAAGAGTCAATGCATATCAATGTAATAGGGACTTAAAAGTATATTTTTCACCAGGCACTAATACTGTATTATGGTTGTGAAAATCCAAAGTGAGATGCCAAGTCACCTAATGGAGAGATTTTCTAAGGAAATAGCGAAAATCTGTCCCAAGACTTTTGAAACCCCTTGTTCATGTTGAGACTCTGAGAAGGTAGAGATAGAGGAGACACGAGGATTTCCTTGAAGAAAGCTGTGTTGGTCGGGAGTGCCATCTTGGACAGGGTGAATTCCTGCTCTCACACTTTAAATTTAGTGAGGGTGTGTCCAAGAACAGAATGTGTGACCCCTGCAGCTGGGGTGGTTGCCTGGGCTCTTGTCCACCCGGGGAAGTGTGGAAGGTGCTCTCACTAGCAGCTTTGGTGGGGCCGTTCTTACCACACTGGGGCCAGCTTACTACCCAGAATTTTTGGGGATACAGGAAGCATGGGGTATGGGACTAGCTAAAGGCTGGAGCTGCACAGCCCAGGAGCTGAGGAAAGGGTCTCAGAGGACCACCTGAAATGAGACTGAACTTGAGAGGCAGCCACAGGTTAGAGAGAGCTTCAAGAGAAAGAGGCCGAGTGGGGAAGCTGTGGAAAGGGCATTAAAGCGCTTGGTGAGAAACAGTCAGAACTTAACATCTGTCTGGCAAGAATGCCTAAAGTCAACGTCCAGCCAGCTGCCCCTTCCCCGACTGCTCCCACAGACTGCCAGTTGTAGCCATGGCAACTGGCTGGGGAGGCCTGGGTGGAAAAAGAGAGAAGAAGCCAGATCCTTTACATTGTCCCCACCTCGGGCTCCCAGTTGGGCAGGGCTTGGCTGGGGGAGGAGAGGATTTAAGGTAAAAATAAGTCCAGAGTTTTAATGAATACCTTGCATTAATATTCTCATTTCTGAACTGACACTGTGTCTGCGCCCTAAAGTGACCACAGACCCTATCCTAAAAAGAAACACACAACCATCTCCCCCCACTCCCATTCACCGAGGGGGGTCTGGTTCACAGTCCTCTCTTGCCCTGACATACTTCTCCAGCTCCTATGCTACACCTGAAGCATGTTGTCAGAATGTCAGGACCAACTTCTCTCGGCTAAAGCCATTTCTTACCACTGATTAACTTGAGCCTAATCTCTTTAGAAGAGAGATGGCTTCTGTGATAGGCCCAGTCTTGCTGGGGGAGAGGACATGAAGTGTTTTTCCCATTGCCAGATGGGGGCAGTGCTGCCAGAGTCTGGCCAGCTGGCAGGATGGAGCAAGGCAGACTAACTTGGGCCATTTAGGTGTTATACTGGTGGGTGGGTGGGTGGGTGGGGGGGCTTTGGCAGACTTAAACTCCTTGCCCCACTGGTTGCTTATCTGTAGAAACAAGTTAATAATAATGTATATCTCAGAGCGTTAAAAGTATGAAAGGAAATCGTGTATTAGGCCGAATCCTAGGAAATAGCCACTGTTTTCAATCGTTCTCTACTGTCCAAAAATGGCAATTTCAGATGGTTCATCCTAATATGTAAACAATGTTTTGCGAGCTCTAAGTTGTTAGTTATTGTGTTAAACAAAACAAAAGCCTTCCATCCACATTCCCTAATGAGTCTCCAGAATTCTGTTTGCAGGAACATCTCAAAGGCTCTGGTGATTTGTAAGGTAGCTACAACCCACAGCTCGACAGCTTGAGACCAGCCAATGCGCAAGATCTCAGCTCCTTGCCAGCTTCTCTGGTACCCAGAGGACTCCTTCTCACTCCTCTGGTCTCACCGCAAACACTAGTACAAACCACAAACCCTTCCCACCCCAAATATGAACACCCTTCTACAATCACATCTGGAAGTTTCACTACAATGTGCCCAACTACATGGGCATTTATTATATTCATCCTGCTTAGTGCCCAGTGTATCCTTGCAATTCTGAGGATTTGAGTTTTTCAGGTTTGACAAATACTCATCCATTCTTTAAAAAAGATCGCTTGCATCAGATTGAAAAATCTGACTATATTAAAATTAGAAACTTTTGTATGAAAAAACCCCACTATAAGTGGAATTGAAAAATGATTCAGGGGGCTGAGTGGTGGAAGGAAAAAATGGGTGAAGGTGGTCAAAAGGCACAAACTTCCAGTTATAAGATAAATGAGTCTGGGGATGTAATGTACAGCATGGTGACCACAGTTAATAATATGGTACTGAGTACTTGAGCCCCACGTCGGGCTCTGTGCTGACAGCTCAGACCCTGGAGCCTGCTTCGGATCCTGTGTCTCCCTCTCTCTCTCCCCCTCCCCCGCTTGTGCTCTCTCTCTTTCTCTCAAAAATAAAATAAACATAAACAAAATTTTTAAGTAAAATTTAAAGCCAGGCATAAAAGCATCATATATTTTCTATATACAGTAGGCTGGAAAGAAATATACGAATTCATCATGGCGATGGCTGCCTTAAAGAAAAAGGAGGAGGCGAGGAATTTGGGTCAGAAAGACCATCAGCTTTATCTGTAGTTTTATTTCTTTGAAAAAATTACTTGAAGCACATCTGGTAAAACATTATAAATTGCCAGTTCTGACTGACAGGAACACAACATTATATTATTTTTCAGTTCCATTTTGTAGTTTTAACATTTCTTTAAAAATTCCCCTCTCTCTTCTATTTTCTTCTTCTGGAACATCTATTAAAGGGATATTGGAACTTCAGAATTTATTTTCCCAATTTCTGAAATAGATTAATTTGTATTTTTCTTCTTCCCAAAGAATCCCTCAGCCCAATTTTCCAGTTCAGTAATTCTTGTAAACTGTAATTATTTTGTTATCAGTTCATTGGCTTAATTTTTTCATTTCCATTGTTGTATATTTACTTTTTAAGAGTTCTCATTGGTTCCTTTTCCTCGTAGCCTGTCTATTCTTGTTTCTTGGATGCCTCACTTATTCCCCTGAGGATTTGGATTATATTTAAGTCTTACACTTTGCTTCTGTAAATTCTTTTTCTTTTTTTTTTTTTTTTAAATTTTTTTCTCAACGTTTATTTATTTTGGGGACAGAGAGAGACAGAGCATGAACGGGGGAGGGGCAGAGAGAGAGGGAGACACAGAATGGGAAACAGGCTCCAGGCTCCGAGCCATCAGCCCAGAGCCTGACTCGGGGATCGAACTCCCGGACCGCGAGATCGTGACCTGGCTGAAGTCCGACGCTTAACCGACTGCGCCACCCAGGCGCCCCTGTAAATTCTTTTTCTATTGTGCGTTCAATTTCTTTCAGGGTGCTGGCCTTACTCAAATGTTTGCTGATTGTCGCCTGTGCTCACCATTGGGGTTGAGAGGCCACGCTGGGCTCTGTTTGTGCTCCTTGCCTGGGGTGGGAGTGCGCGGGAGTAAGGGTGGGCGAGGGGAGGGTGGGCAGCTGGAGCAAGGTGTGGCAGAGGCTGGTCTGGTGGGTGTGGGCTTCCTGGGGCATGGCACACTGCCTTGTCTCTCAGACCTAAGCCCATGTACACTGCATTGCCTGGAGGGAGATGCCCCAGTGGCCTCTGACTGGCGGGGTGTTTGTACTAATGTGGGCAGGGGTTGGTTTATAGACACCAAACACTACTCTTCTTGGTAGTTCTCCATTTGGGTAGCCCTGGCCCCATCCAACCCCCGGGCATCCTGTCCTCTGGCGCTCCCCTCTCCACGATTTGTTGTTTTCTTTCTTCCATCGACCCCATCAGCATTGCGTCTTCAGCAGTTCTCCGGTTTCTAATCCACCAAGGGACCCCTTCGTGATTCTGAGTTGCAGGTTGAGAAGAATATTTTGTCCTTCATTTCTTGGGAATGTATCTTGTTTATAATCCATCATCTGTGAATCTCAAGCAAGAAAGAGAGTTTAGGGTTAGCCCTGTAGATTTGGGAGTCATTTGAATAACATAAAGCTTGAAGCAGGGGAGGGAAAAAGATAGAACCTATGCAAGAGAGAGGGAAAGCCAGCCGAGGAGAGAATTTAGGAAGTTGCCCATACTTACCGGGTTGGGATAAAACAAGAAACCCATGGGAAGGAGACTTGGAGAAGGGCAGAGGAGAGAGGATGGTGTAGGGTGAAGACTGCAGAGGGGTGGCAGGACCTGCCCTGCAATAAGGTCCAGAGGGCAACACTGAGGCAGCAGGTGGCTTCGGCGAGCTACCTCCCTGGAGGGGTGGGGCCAAAGCCTGATGGGGCGGGGTGGGGGCTGGGGGAGGAGGAAGCAGAGGTCCCGGCTGTGGAAGAAAGCGCAGGGTGTGGAGGGGAACTTGCAGAGGGTGAAAAACAGCCAGGAGGGGGCTGTGGTAGATCTTGGGAAATCTCCTCCATTGACTTGAGGCCTGCTGATATCCACATGCGCGGAATCTTTCCTTTTTATAAGGACTCAAATGGAATTATCAGACTTGATCGTTGTTTCTATTTGTAATGCATACCGCAAGAGGTATATTGGAAATGTGATTCCCAGTTATGAATGCATCTTTCTTTAGGAGCAATATCTTTGTTTTTTGGTTTTCTTTTCATGAGTAGGGGGCATTTTTCCATCTGACACTGAATGATGCAAGAAATGTACAATTAGGTGTCACAATTTTCGTCCTGGGGAAAGTAGTAACAGGTGTAGTAGCACTTTCTGCGGTTGGAACAGGTATATGGCTGCGGTTCAGAGCTTGACCATACTCTCCAGAAAAGAGTCCTTTCTGTTTATTCTGTCACCAGGAGAGCCGTCCCAGCTCTGAGATCCACAACTGCCTAGACTAGCAAAGAAATCACACCTTTGGCACACGGCCAAATTGATGAGGTTACTACCTGGGTACTGCTTGGTACTATGAGAAGACGTGCAGGGTGTGTGAACCCTGTGACCGGTCTTTGAGTCCTAAACAGTCATCTCATTGCCGTACTGTGAAAGAAGGACATTACTGCCCTGCCCAGAGAGAGGAGTCCTGCCTGACTTAGGCAGATTACTGAAATTGAAGGAGAGATAGAACCGAAAAGGGAGAAACTTCAAAAACACGGCCGGAAACACAAGGTCCCAAGAGGAAAAGGGGGGCAGGTGTAGTGGCTATTAGGGGTCCTTCTTCCTTTCTTTTCAAAGTGTAGATATAGCTGACATATTATATTAGTTTCAAGTGTATAACATGATTCCATATGGGTATATATTGTGAAATGATCACCACAATAAGTCTAATTAACATCCATCACTACACATGGTTACAAATTCTGCGTGTTTGTGTGTGTGACGAGAACTTTTAAGATCTCCTCTCTTAGCAACCTTCGAGTATTCAATACAATATTATTAACTATGGTCACCATGCTGTACACGTCATCACCACAACTTATCTACTTTATAGTTGGAAATATAACCCTTTCACCCATTTTCGTTCTTGGGGTTCTTTTTTAAATGAACAGCTTTATTGAGGTGTAATAGTCAATGAACTTCGTGTTTAAAGTGTACAATTTGATACATTTTTTTTTTGCCACTTTTGTCTGAATAAAATCCAGCATAATTGTCTTACTTTGTTCTGTTGTGGAAATAATGGCTCGGTGTCTTTGTTCTGACAGGTCCCTAAGGGCAAACCACAGTTTGAAGCTGTCATTTTGGGTTTAAACTGCACAGAAAGTAGAGACAGTGAAACATGCTTTTTGTTTTTGTTTCTAAGTCTCCAGATCTTGCTAGGACACTTGTCCGGAAGAGAGTTGTGGTACCCGATCCTGTTTGAGATAGAGGCGGTTTAAACAATATCAGCCAAGCTTAGTGATCTGGAGGTCCCCATGTATCTTTATGGTGTCAGCTGCAGATAGCATTTGAATGTGGTGGTAAAAATAAAAAAAAATTGGTGTCAATCCACAAACGCTCTGAAACATGGGTGCTCACAAAGAATTTCCACCCTGAATAGCTGGTCTGGGATGAATGGGAAGTAAGGTATCGCAGACTGCCCTTCACCTCTTTCCCCAGATATACAAGAATTTCTGAGTCGTTGCCAGTCTGTGAACCCAGCTTTGAGTTCAATTGCCACATTGGCAGAAGGGTCTTCAGAGTCACCCCAGGTCAAGCTGATGGCAAAGCTCTCTGGGTTGAAGTCTACGATGCCCCCACCACCAACAGCTTCTTGCCTGGTCTCATGCCACCTGTCATGTGCCCACAAAATGGAACTATCAGTCTTGGGAAATTCATGACTTGAACTGGGGAGCCCAGGGAGTTGTTTAAATGCCCATGATTTAGTTTCACCGTGGGAGCGCTGTCCACCACGGATCCTGCCATCCTCCCACATGGTGCATGGGGGTCCTTGGCCAGCAGTGCTGGGGAGGCGGGGGACATGGGGCACGGAGCTCCGGTGGGATTCAGGGGGATCCTGCACTGAGTGGGGGCACGATCCGGGGCTGGCTTGGGCGCACGCTATAGTTTGATAAGTTTTGATATATGGAAGTACTTGTGATACCATCACCACTATCAAGATAATGAATGTATCCATTACCTTCCAAATTTCCTTGTGGAACTTTGTGATTTTTCCCTCCCCTGGCCCCTGCACCTAGACAACCATGGGTCTGCTTTCTGTCACTATAGAGAAGCTTGAATTTTCTAAAATTTTGTATAAATGAAATTATACAGTATATACTCTTTTTCTGACTGACTTATTTCACTCAGGATTATTATTTTGAGATTCATTCATGCTGTTGTGTGTATTCGTAGTTACAAACCGAATACTAAGAATAGTATTCTTTCATTTGTTGATAGACGTCTGGGTTACTTCCAGTTTTTAGCTATCACAAATAAAGGTGCTATGCATATTTACGTACAAGTATTTGTCTGGACATGTGCTTTCGTTTCTCCAGTGTAGATACCTGGGAGTGAAATGGCTGGATCATATAGTACGTGTATGTTTAATTAATTTTTTACTTTTTAATTTTATTAAAAAATTTTTAAGGTTTATTTTTGAAGGAGAGAGAGACAGCATGAGTGGGAGAAGGGCAGAGAGAGAGGGAGACACAGAATTTGAAGCAGGCTCCAGGCTCTGAGCCTGATGTGGGGCTCAAACTCATAAACTGTGAGATCATGACTTGAGCCAAAGTTGGATGCTTAACCAACTGAGCCACCCAGGTGCCCCTATTTTATTTTATTTTATTTTATCTTTTAGAGAGAGAGAGAGTGAGTGGGGTAGAGAGGCAGAGGGAGGGAGACAGAGAAAGATTGAGAGAGAGAGAGAGGGAGAGAGAGAGGGGGGGGGGGAGAGAGAGAGAGAGAGAGAGAGAGAGAGAGAGAGAGAGAGAATCTTAAACAGGCTCCATGCTTATTGTGGAGCCTGACTTGGGGCTTGATCCCACAACCCTGGGATCATGACTGGAGCTGAAATCAAGATTTGGGTGCTCACCTGACTGAGCCACCCAGGTGTCCCAATATATGTTTAATTTTTGCGAAAACTTCCAAATGTTTTCCAAAGTGGTTGTTTCATTTTACGTCCCACCTGTAATGAAGAGAGTTCCGGTTGTTCCACATCCTCACTTTGTAGCAGCTCTAATTATAGATACTCAGATGGATGGAGAGGAGTGTCTCATTACGACTTTAATTTGCGTTTCAGGTGGAGTTCTTTTCATTTAGAGTTTAATAAACATAACAAGAAAGGTAAGTTGAGAAATATTCTGCTCATACAGTTGCCTTAAGAATAAACAGTTAGAAGTAATTATGTATCATAACTAGCACAAGTAGTGAATGAGCTCTGAAAACTACTTTGAATTTTTCCTCTTTAAGCAATTTGCTCACATTTGAAGCTAGCTGAAACCCAACAGAAATAATCTACCCAGTCATGTGCTCAGTTCTGGCTTTTCCTGTCTTGCCTCTGCTCCAGTGCCCCCTGTCTTGCCTTTTCTGTGCTCTGAGAATTTCTTCAGCCTCCAAAGGAGTCAGAATGAACCTATGTCACATCCAGATTCTTAAAATTACAAACGGAATTTGAGCATTTGCTCAACATTTAGAATCAAGGGCAATTATCATGAACTTATGTTTTTTTTTTTCACTCTAGGCAGTAGTTTGTAATCTCTTTGGGGTCATGGATTGTTTTGAGAATCAGCCCCAAAAATCAGGGAGACAGAAATGGATAGACGTACACACAAAAAGGGTTGCATGGATCCAGCTCTAGCTAATGCTATTGGACCAATGTGTGTAATGCTAGAATGTAGGGAGGGTTTCTCCCCCTTCAGTTATCCTATTCAAAATGTGAGTGGCAGGGGCTGCTATATGTTATCAAAAAGAAGTGCTGGAGGGGCGACTGGGTGGCTCAGTCGGTTAAATGTCTGACTCTTGGTTTCAGCTCACATCATATCTCACAACTGATGAGTTGGAGCCCCGCATTGCGCTCTATGCTGAGAGCTCGGAGCTTGCTTGGGATTCTCTGTCTCCCTCCCTCTCTCTCTCTCTCTACCCCTCCCCACCTCGTATCTCTCAAAAGTAAATATTTTTAAAAATTAAAAAAAAAAAAAGAAATACTGGAAAATAGAATAGGGGCCTGGGGATCAAAGTCCTGTGGACATTCTCTCTGCCTTTTGGCTATTCAAGCCACTAGATCCCATCTACTGTTTGAGGTCGTGTGGCTTGAGCTTTGGAGCCAGAAGCTGAAATCACCCTGACAGTACAAGGGGTGAGTTGCAGAGCAGAGTCTCCTTCCTCTGAGGGAGCCAGGTCCCACCTGCACCATCCCCGCCACATGTACCCGTTGCTCCTACCTCTGGCCTTGCTTGTCCTTTGGACGTATTGGGAAGAAGAGGAGCTTCTGGCCCCCAAAGAGGGCCTGGGACACCATCCCTGCACAGTAGAGCCCATTGTAATGGATGACCAGTCCTGGAGTCGGGTGTCCCATGAGAGTGCCCCTGCCTCTCCCACCAGTTGGCTTGTGAATGGGCGTGACTCTCCCGGTGAGGCACGTGTGTCCTCAGCTGTTAGCATAGGCCCGCTGGCCCCAGCTCTGCCCCACACAGCAGCGGGGCACAGGTCCCATGGGGGCACCAAGTCTGTTTTCAGGCAGCTGAGGACTGGCCAGGCTCCTCTCTGACATGGTAGAGCCCCAGGATAGGGCGATACTTTCACTACTTCTCTCCCTTCCCCAACCCTGAGTTTCATTCTGCTGTTCAGCCTGGCAGTAAAAGAACGCATGGGACGGTCTTGGGACACAGGCAGGACTCAGTAGACGGGACTAGATAGTACTCATTATCATTTATCACTGCTGTAACTGGAGCATCAAGTTACACCAGCCAGTGAGTACAAAGCCGGCCTCATCACCTTTGACAGCCAAGTTCCCAACCCTTACCGAGCCCCCACGTAGCTGGCTTGCCCCAGGTCTTTCAGTGTCCATAAGGGAAGAGGTGTGGTTAGGTGCTGGACATTGCTTTCCTCTGCAGTTGTGCTGCTTCTGAGCCTCGACCCTGTGGCTGCAGGGCCCTGACAGCTCTGGTCAGGCTGCCCATGCCAAGGCATACCATCTCCGCTGCCATCAGATGGCCGGCATCACAGCCACAGCTGCCCTGGTCCCCTCAGCATCAGAAAGCTACTCCAGGGCTACTCGCTGGGCACTGGCCTCTGCCACAAGCAGGTTCATCACTCGGACCAGTGATGGGAAGAGCCTTTCCCGCCTGTGCTGTCTTCATGTGGGTGAGGAGTTGCTAGGGCTCAAAATGTCATGGAAGTGGAGATCCACTTCCATTCAGTTCATCTGCACAGGCTTATTTTGTCTTGATGGACCTACTGGGGCCAGGATGATTTAGCTGGGCCGGATCTGAGCATCAGGTGTCATGGATATTGCACCCAGAGCCACTGCAGACCCTCGGGGGATCATTTCAGGCCTGGTTTGCTCTACCAGCCTTTTTCAACATTACGGGAATTTCTCTCTGAGGGGGCCTATAGCCTGTGCACATTTTAGCATTTGTCAGCCATTCTGCCCTGTCTAAAATGTCTACAAATGTCTAACCCCCCACCTTCATAAACAGTGATAATATAAAATTTACACGTTTGTATATCTGTATGTTTGTATTTTTACATATATATATACATGCAGCTATACACATACACACACACAGAGGTACACGGGTGTATTAGTCAGGATTTTCCAGAGGAACAGAATAGTATTATATATATACTATACATATACATATGCATGCACACCATATATAGCATACTGTATACTATACACCATACATATACAACATATACTATTTTATATTATATATATATATGGCATATGTATACTCTATATACTATATATGCATACAGAGATTTATTATGAGGAATTGGCTCATGTGATTACAGAGACTGAGAAGTCCCACGATCTCCTTCTGCAAGGTGCAACCCAGGAAAGCCGGTGCTATAGTTCCAGTGCACGTTTGAAGGCCCGAGAACAGAAGCATCAATGGTGTGTGTCCCAGTCTGAGGACGGGAGAAGACAGATGTCCCAGCTCAACAGACAGAGAGTGGATTCTTCCTTCTTTTTGTTCTATTCAGGCTGGGAGGGCAATCTGCTTTACTTCCTCTGTGGACTCAAATGCTAATCTCATCCTCACAGACATACCCAGAGTAATGTTTCACCAAATTTCTGGGCACTATGGCCCAGTCAAGTTGACATATAAAATTAACCATTACAAGTCTCTTCAGCCTTCATGTTAAATAGATCTTTTTGTAGGAGTGAAGTCACATGACTCTTGATATACGTATGAGTTTTAGCTCTAGACCAGTCAGAAACTTGCTGTACTTTACAGATGTAAATGTAGGGGCTTTAACATTATGTAGTGGGGTTCATGCTATACGTTCAATTTTTTCATCCTTTTTAAATTTCTGAATGTATTTCTTGCAACTCATGACCTCACCAAATATGATTTTCATTTAAATTAAAAATTACTTTTCATTAAAATTAGAAAGCATATAATTTTCCGCTCTAAATATAAAAACCTATCATTACACATAGGATTGTAAGGAACACAAACACCCAGGGTGCTCAATTATCTTTCTTGCTAACCTTCTCAATTACTGCTTAATTGTTCATGGTTTGCACCAAGCTGGAGTGGATTAAATTGTCCTTTCCATCTGACAACGAATACTCTTAATACCTTCCTGGGCCTTTAATTAAATATGCCAACACACACACATGTTGCCGCAATTCTAATCATCTAGAAAAAGTAATATAAATAATAATGGTAATTATTAGTGCCAAGGCACTGTTCTAAGCACTTTACATACATATGAACTCACGCTTCATAACAACCCATTTGATGCCTGCTTTATGGCTGAGGAAGCAAAGCCCAGAGTAGTAACCTGCCCGAGGTCACTGGTCAGTGTGGACTTCACCTGGGCTACTCTCCGCTAATTCTAAGGAAGGGCTTTCCATACCTATCATCTGTTTATTTCTGCACCTTTTTTCCATCTGCAAGAATAGAAAAAAAAAAAAAGAATGTAGCTGTAGATATGCTACATAACCCGGTGCATGTTTTTCAGCCACAATCTGTTTTTCTCTGTCAGCTTTTCCTTCTGAGAAATTCCTGAGCCCACTTTGGAAGTGACCCCACATAACACTTTGTCACTTGGTGTCCTCTGGTGCAACGATGTCCTGGGGCCTCATCACCACCAGAGGTTGTGAACCAAACCATGGTGAGTGAGCTTATTGGGGTGACACCAAGGCACATCCTTTGGGACCCTCAGTCAAGAAAAGGGCACAGTTGGGGGGCAATGGGAAGGCAGCTGGGAGTATTTGGTGAGCCCTGCATGGAAAGGGTGTGGCCTGTTAGCTTGTTTGGCTCTTGGTTGCAGTGATTAATAATGAAAGGAGAGTACTGATCCCTGTAGATACTGAGAACCATGAGACTGGCATGGGGCTGGGCATGTTTTTGAGTGGGCAGTAGTGGGAGTAGAGCCACTGACACTCAGCTCTTTCTGCCCTGAGAGGCCAAGACTCTGCACTGTCTTTCTGCATTGGCCCCTGCCCTCTGTCTCCATTATTGGGTCTTGACCCTGGCTCCTTGCCCCTTCCCTGTGCACTCCCCTATCTCCATTCTGAGCAGGCCCTGCCTGGAATGGATGCTACAGCTGGATTCTTGACAGGTGGCAAAGTATACCTGCAAGTGCATAATAGCTGGGTGGAGAGGACAAGGTGTAAAGCCAGTACAGATCAGGGACAGAGACACTCACAGTTGGGGAAATCAGTGAGGAGGTGCCATTTGAATTGGGCCTTGAAGGTTTGGACATTACAAGCAGAGGGAGGGCCCTGGGGTGGGAAATCACAAGAGGAGAGTGTGGGCTCAGTGAGGCCGGAGAAAGGTGAACAGTGGGCAGAGGGAAGGCTAGACAGGCAGGTCTGGACAGCCTGGGGGAGGGCATTACATGGTGGACTGCCCATTTCTATAGGACTGAGAACCCTACAGCTCAAGGCTAAGTGATGGTCTGGGCAGGGGCTTAACAAGTGACCTGTACCCTGGGCAATGTCTGGCAGCCTCTGCTGAGGGCCTATTTCCTGTGTGGTCTCCTGTACTTATGCATCAGGTGGATGGAGGATGAGCGGTGTTTAATGGTATAAGGGGCCACATAGGTCATGGGGAAGAGGAAATTGGTGGAGAAAGAGAAAGCACATGGATCATTGTTTTTTGGGAGAAGGTGAGCAGCCAAAGGGATGACCATGTCAGAAAGCAGGACCTCATCTTAGGCTCCTTCCGTCTTTCACCCCCTGCCCCCATTAGTCAGTCACTCCTCCCAGTCATTTATACCCCCTGCCAACATTTATGCTTCAGCTCCACTGGATTCTCTGTATTTTTCGAGAATGTTCCCATCCTTTGCATTGCCTTGGTCTGTGAACATTTGGTTGCCTCTGTCTGCAAAATCCCCTCCCACCTTATCTTCTTGGTAAACTTCTACCCAACACCACTTTATTAACCTGAGAAATGGCTCTGTGGGTTGATTGCACCGTGCACAGGCCTGCACAAAAACAGTTCTCAAACTGTCTTGATAATGTCTGTGTGGCTGCTTGGAGATGTTCCTCTCAGCTCTTCAAGAAGAGACTCATTGCCCAGCTGTCAAGTGTATGGTGAGCTGATAGCTTCAGCTGTAGCCTCCTTCAGAATCAACCTCAGTCTTCAGCTGAAGCCACATCCTTTTCAGGTGGCGTTACTAGGCCAGCCATTTCCGCACAAGGCTGGCCTTCTCTAGTGGGTAGGCTGTGCTCCAGAGTCCCCCGCTGGGCAGGCAGAAACCCTAGCAGGTCTACACTGTAGTAGGTGAGTTCTCCCTGCCCTCTCTGGCTTCTGCTGCCTTCCTCTCACAAGTCCTATGCCTCAGTGGGAGATCTGCCGGATTTCCTAGGTCCAACTCAGCATGTTTCCGAGGGTGGTCTGAGAGGTGAGTAAGTAAGATGGAGTTTAGGGACTGATCACCTCGTCACCTGACTGGCAATGAGGGCCACATCCCAGGAGTTAGGTGAGTATGAACAACCCCAGCATGAGCTGGTGGTCCCTTCTTTGAAAAAAAAAAATGTTTATTTCTTTCTGAGAAAGAGGGAGAGAGAGCATGCACGAGCACATGTGGGGGAGGGGCAGAGAGAGAGAGAGAGACAAAGGGCTCTGTGCTGAACCCACGAACCGTAAGATCATGACCTGAGCTGAAGTCAGATGCTTAACCGACTGAACCACCCAGATGTCCCAACTGGTGGTCCCATCTTAAACATTTTACAGGTTGGGGTGGGGGGCGCCTGGGTGGCTCAGTCGGTTAAGCGTCTGACTTCGGCTTAGGTCATGATCTCACGGTTCACGGGTTCGAGCCCTGTGTCAGGCTCTGTGCTGACAGCTTGGAGCCTGGAGCCTGCTTCCGATTCTATGTCTCCCTCTCTCTATGCCCCTCTCCCGCTCATGCTCTGTTTCTCTCTGTCAAAAATAAATAAACATTTAAAAAAATTAAAAAAAGAAAACAGTGTTCTTAGTGGAAAATAGATGGGCAGCCAAAGGGTACTGTATATATATGCATATACAATCAAAGGAGATAAAAAGTGAATGAGTGGGAGGTTAACAGTGCCTCAATGAAAAGTCATAATGTTTGTCCAGTTTCTGGACTTGAGCCAGTTTTCAGACCCAGAACCTGCTGACAGAAGAGGTGGGCTGGAACACCAGGGGAAGAATCCTGCAATACCATGGCCAGTATGCACTTTACTGATTCCTGGTCCTTCCCCAAGGGGACCTACCTTTACTATGGCAGTTACACCCTAGGGAAAGAGTAATATTCAGACATTTCAAGGACTGTTGGACACAGGGTCTGAGTTAATGTTGCTATCCAGAGACTTGAAATGTTAGCATGGTCCCCCGTTAGCGTAAGACCATATGGAGTCCTTGCCAAAGACCCAGCTTACAGTGGGTTTATTGTGTTCATAGACCCATCTGGTGATCTATGTAATTGAGATCAACATACTTGGTAGTTGGAGTAACCTCCACATTGGAACGTTGGCTTGTGGCATAAGAGCTATTAGAATGGTGAAGGTTAAATGCAACTCTCTGAACTGCCCCCTGCCCTTCAGCCAGAATAGTAAATCAAAAACGTCTGTCATCTCCTGAGGGGAAAAGTGGAAATTAGTGCCATGCTTAAAAACCTGAAGGATGCAGAGAAGGTGGTCCCCATCTTAGCTCTATTTAAATCAACAGTCTGGTCCCTACAGAAATGAGATGGATTCTGGAGAATGTATACCGCCTACTGCAAACTCAAGCAAATGGGAACACCAGTCACAGCTTTCCTGCCAGAGGTAGTGTATTTGCTGGAGCAGATTCATAAGGTCTTGGGTACAAGGGATGCAGCCACCAATGTGGAAAATAGATTCTTAGCTGTTTCAATCAGAAAAGAGGATCAGCATCAATTTGCATTCGCATGAAATGGACAATAATATTCATTTACAGTTTGTCCAGTCTGTTAATCCATTCACCTTTTGTCCTAATATAGTATGAAGAGATCTGGACTGTCTAGATATTTAACAAAACATCACATTGATTCCCAACATTCGTAGTATTATGCTGGCTAAGCCAGATGGGCAGGAGGTGACTGGAGGTCTTGGTGAGATACATGCGACCCATCGGGTGGAGAATAAACTCTGGAGATTTAGGAGCCTGCCACATCAGTAAAATTTTTAGAGATCCACTGGTCAGTGGTGTGCTGAGATAGGTCCTGCAAAGAGGAAGACAAATGATTGCATCTTATAGCACATACCACAAAGGAGAAAGCACAATGCCTAGTGGGTTTCTTTGGGTTCTGGAAGCATATCCCATTCCTGGGATATACTATTCTAGCCCATATACAAGGCAGTACAAAAGGATGCCAACTTTGAGTGGGACCCAGAGCAGGAAACAGCTCTGCTGCAGGTGCAGGCCAGCAGCTCGGCCCCTTGGGCCATGTGACCTGACAGATCTAATGGTGTTGGAGGCATTGGTGGTAAAAGATGCTATAGGAAGTTTTGGCAAACTCCAGTGGGAGAATGACAACTCAGGGCTCTAGGATTCTGGAGCAAAGCCATGCCATCTGCAGTGGAAAACAACTCTCGGGGTGCTACTGAGCCCGAGGAAGCGAATAGCTGGAGGCTGTCAGCTAACCACACTTCTTGCAGTTGGCAACGTTTTTTCTTTTCTTTTTTTAAATTTAATTTATTTTTAAAATTTACATCCAAGTTAGCATATAGTACGACAATGATTTCAGGAGTAGATTCCTTAATGCCCCTTACCCATTTAGCCCCTCCCCCTCCCCCAACCCCTTCAGTAACTCTCTGTTCTCCATATTTAAGAGTCTCTTATGTTTTGTCCCCCTCCCTGTTTTTATATTATTTTTGCTTCCCTTCCTTTATGTTCATCTGTTTTGTATCTTAAAGTCCTCATATGAGTGAAGTCATATGATATTTGTCTTTCTCTAATTTCGCTTACCATAATACCCTCTAGTTCCATCCATGTAGTTGCAAATGGCAAGATTTCATTCTTTTTGATTGCTAAGTAATACTCCATTGTGCGTGTGCATGTGTGTGTGTGTGTGTATATATATATATATATATATATATGTGGTGTGTGTATATATATATGGTATGTATGTGTGTGTGTATATATATATACACACACACACACACACCACATCTTTTTAAAAAATTTTTTAAATGTTTTATTTATTTTTTTTGAAAGAGAGAGAGATAGAGCATGAGCAGGGCAGGACAGAGCGAGGGGGAGACACAGAATCGGAAGCAGGCTCCAGGCTCTGAGCTGTCAGCATAGAGCCTGATGCAGGGCTCAAATTCGTTTACTGCAAGATCATGACTTGACCCAAGTTGGAAGCTTAACCGACTGAGCCACCCAGGCACCTCTATACCACATCTTCTTTATCCATTCATCCATCGATAGACACTTGGGTTCTTTCCGTACTTTGGCTATTGTTGATAATGCTGCTATAAACATTGGAGTGCATGTGCCCTTTTGAAACAGCATACATACCTGTATCCCTTGGATAAATACCTAGTAGTGCAATTGCTGGGTTGTAGGATAGTTCTATTTTTAATTTTTGAGGAACCTCTACAGTGTTTTCCAAAGTGTCTGTACCAGTTTGCATTCCCACCAGCAGTGCAAAAGAGATCCTTTTTCTCCACATCCTCATCAACATCTGTTGTTGCCTGAGTTGTTAATGTTAGCCGTTCTGACAGGTGTGAGGTGGTATCTCATTGTGGTTTTGATTTGTATTTCCCTGATGATGAGTGATGTTGAGCATTTTTTCATATGCCTGTTGGCCATCTGGATGTCTTCTTTGGAGAAGTGTCTATTCATGTCTTTAGCCCATTTCTTCACTGGATTGTTTTTTGGGTGTTGAGTTTGATAATTTCTGTATAGATTTTGGATACTAACCCTTTATCTGATACATCATTTGCAAATATCTTCTCCCATTCCGTCGGTTGCCTTTTAGTTTTGCTGATTGTTTCCTTCGCTGTGCAGAAGTTTTTTATTTTGATGAGGTCCCAGTAGTTAACTTTTGCTTTTGTTTCTCTTGCCTCTGGAAACGTGTTGAGTAAGAAGTTGCTGCAGCCAAAGTCAAAGAGGTTTTTTGCCTGCTTTCTCCTCGAGGATTTTGGTGGCTTTCTGTCTTACATTTAGGTCTTTCATCCTTTTTGAGTTTATTTTTGTGTATGGTGTAAGAAAGTGGTCCAGGTTCATTTTTCTGCATGTTGCTGTCCAGTTTTCCCAGCACCACTTGCTGAAGAGACTGTCTTTATTCCATTGGATATTCTTTCCTGCTTTGTCAAAGGCTAGTTGGCCATACGTTTGTGGGTCCATTTCTGGGTTGCCTCTTCTGTTCCATTGATCTGAGTGTCTGTTCTTGTGCCAGTACCATACTGTCTTGAGGATTACAGCTTTGTAGTATAGCTTGAAGTCTGGGATTGTGATGCCTCCTGCTTTGGTTTTCTTTTTCAAGATTGCTTTGGCTATTTGGGGTCTTTTCTGGTTCCACAAAAATTTTAGGATTGTCTGTTCTAGCTCTGTGAAGAATGCTCATGTTGTTTTGATAGGTATTTCATTGAATATGTAGATTGCTTTGGGTAGTATTGACATTTTAACAATATTTATTCTTCCTATCCAGGAGCATGGAATCTTTTTCCATTGTTTTGTCTTCTTCAATTTGTTTCATAAGCTTTCTATAGTTTTCAGTGTATAGATTTTTCACCTCTTTGGTTAGATTTATTTCTAGGTATTTTATGGTTTTTGGGGCAATTGTAAATGGGATCGGTTCCTTGATTTCTCTGTCTGTTGCTTCAGAAATGCATAGGTGTATATGCAGAAATGCATATGCAGAAATGCAACCAGTTTCTGTGCATTGATTTTATATCCTGCAACTTTGCTGAATTCATGGGTCAGTTCTAGGAGTTTTTTGGTGGAATCTTTTGGGTTTTCCATATAGAGTATGATGTCATCTGCGAAGGGTGAAAGTTGGACCTCCTGCTGGCTGATTTGGATGCCTTTTATTTCTTTGTGTTGTCTGATTGCAGAGGCTAAGACTTCCAATACTATGTTGAATAATAGTGGCAAGAGTGGACATCCCTGTCTTGTTCCTGACCTTAGGGGGAAGGCTCTCAGTTTTTCCCCATTGAGGATGATATTAGTGTTGGGTCTTTCATATATGGCTTTTATGATCTCAAGGTTATGATCCTTCTATCCCTACTTTCTTAAGGGTTTTTATCAAGAAATGATGCCATATTTTGTCAAATGATTTCTCTGCATCTATTGAGAGGATCATGCGGTTCTTGTCCTTTCTTTTATTGGTATGATGAATCACATTGATTGTTTTGTGGATATTGAACCAGCCCTGCATCCCAGGTATAAATCCCACTTGGTCGTGGTGAATAATTTTTTTAATGTACTGTTGGATCCAGTTGGCTAATATCTTGTTGAGGATTTTTGCATCCATGTTCATCAGGGAAATAGGTCTATCATTCTCCTTTTTAGTGGGATCTTTGGATGTGGAATCAAGGTAATGCTGGCTTCATAGAAAGAGTTTGGAAGTTTTCCTTCCATTTCTATTTCTTTGGAACGGCTTCAAGGGAATAGGTGTTAACTCTTCCTTAAAGTTTTGGTAGAATTCTCCTGGAAAGTCACCTGGCCCTGGACCCTTGTTTTTTGGGAGATTTTTGATTACTAATTCGATTTTTTACTGGTTATGGGTCTGTTCAAATGTTCTATTTCTTCCTGTTTAAGTTTTGGTAGTTTATATGTTTCTAGGAATTTGTCCATTTCTTCCAGATTTCCCATTTTATTGGCATACAATTGCTCATAATATTCTCTTATTGTTTTTATTTCTACTATATTAGTTGTCATCTCTCCTCTTTCATTCTTGATTTTAACTATTTGGGTCCTATGGGGCGCCTGGGTGGCGAAGTCGGTTAAGCGTCCGACTTCAGCCAGGTCACGATCTCGCGGTCCGTGAGTTCGAGCCCCGCGTCAGGCTCTGGGCTGATGGCTCAGAGCCTGGAGCCTGCTTCCAATTCTGTGTCTCCCTCTCTCTCTGCCCCTCCCCCGTTCATGCTCTGTCTCTCTCTGTCCCAAAAATAAATAAACGTTGAAAAAAAAATTTAACTATTTGGGTCCTTTTTCTTTTTGATCAAACTGGCTAGTGGTTTATCAATTTTGTTAATTCTTTCAAAGAACCAGCTTCTGATTTCATTGATCTGTTCTACTGTTTTTTGTTTTTGTTTTTGTTTTGATAGCGTCAAAACTAACCTATATAAGTTCTTTTCTTCTGATTTTGGGTTTTATTTGCTGTTCTTTTTCCAGCTCTTTAAGGTGTAAGGTTAGGTTGTGTATCTGAGACCTTTCTTCCTTCTTTAGGAAGGCTTGGATTGCTATATACTTTCCTCTTATGACCTCCTTTGCTGCGTCCCAGAGGTTTTGGGCTGTGGTGTTATTTTCACTGGCTTCCATGTACTTTTTAATTTCCTCTTTAACTTCTTGGTTAGCCCATTCATTCTTTAGTAGGATGTTCTTTAGTCTCCAAGTATTGGCAACATGTTTTTTTTCTTGAAGGAGGTTCTGAACAGTGCATCTTCCTTCTTATCGGGAGCTCAGACTCTTCAAGAACCAGGACCTGCATCACACTACAGGTGAACCACTGAGACAACAGAGGTGGTGGCTGAGAGTGAGGGGATTTGGAATGAATAGCAGAGGAGGGAGGTAATGGGTACCAGCTGTGGACCCCCAATCAACTGTGGCAAATGGGGTCTGTATTTCATCCCTTAACTTCCCTCTTGGAGGTTTCCCTAAGGAAGAGAGCCTTTAGGGCCCAAGGGGAGCTGCTCTCCACATGTGTGGAGAAGTGAGTCCATGCCACATGAGCTGTGTACTATGGTGAACTCAGAGCTACAGCACTCACTTCCCCTTCAAGAAGCCAAGAGCGGTGAGGTGAGCTGACAGCCTCAGCATGGGGATCACGTCACTGTCAGCTTCAGCTTTTGAGCTGAGGTCATGCTCTTCTTGGGTTGGCCTCAGCCAATGACTGAGCATGATGATAGGACAGGGCCTGGCTGTTTTGCCCAGTAAGCGACTCTCCTAATAGGAAACCTTGGACATCTTTGTTTCAGTGCTCCCACAGGGTGGCAAAAACTTTGTCCTGTCTGCATTGTGTTTGCTGTGTATCCCCAAACCATCTTCCTCCACTTCTTTCATGACATTACTTGCTCATGAGCTCTGTGCTCTCCAAACTCTTTGTCGGCCTCTGCTTCCAGAGACCTCTCCATGGGCACAGTCAGCCTGGCCTACCCCCTCTGATCTCTGAGAGCACTGGCCTTTACAACAGGTGCTTTGTACTTGATTGTGGTCTGACCGACTGACCATCCTGACTGCATAATGCCCAGCTTGGTTGTCAGGACTGTGCTTTGTGACTCTAGCAGGGACTCTAAGATTCTTGTGTGTGTTCTCTGAGAGTGTGCGGCCTGCAGGCCACTGGGAGGGAGGAGAGGGGGAAATAGTTAAACAGGAGAAACTCAGGAACCCTGCAGCCAGAGGGTTTGTTTGTGAGTAGGTAGTTCTCAGGGACAGCTTTAGGCTAGAGGACTTTGGCCTCCAGGTGGGGCCTCTGCGGTGTGGACTTCATCTCCAGACCCTCCCCTGCCTCCCTGAGGGCCAGATGAAGATAGAGTGACTTGTGGATTAGGTATCAAGGGCTGGGGTGGGAAGAGGCCATGAGAGCCCCAGCACATCCAGAACAAGAGCTGCATTCCAGAGAGCACAATAGGTGCCACAGAGAGACTGGAGGCAGGGGACAGCATTTCAGAGTGTTGGGGCAGAGGGATCCTCTATGGTCTGGCTTAAGAGAATTTGAGGGTGGCTTCAGTTGCGGGGACTCTCTGCACACTGACTTGGCCATTACAACTAAAAGCACTGGGGGCAGGGAGGGTCATTTTATCAGAGTTCTTTAAAAATATTGATCTACAACATTATATTAGTTTCAAGTGTACAACAATGACTCAGTATTTGTATATATTGTGAAATGATCACCACAGTAAGTCTAGTTAACATCTGTCATCACACATACTTTTTCTTCTGTTGGGAACTTTTAAGACCTACTCTCTTAGCAACTTTCAAATACACAATTCAGTATTATTAACTGCCATCATCCTGCCATATATTACTTCCCCAGGACTTATTTATTTTGTATCAGAGGACTTTATGGTCACAGAGCATGGCTCCAGAGGGAGGAGAGATCAAGGAATTAAACTACCTCCCTCAGCCTCTCTAGGCAAAGCACAGATACACCATGAGAGAGTGCACCAGAAATGTACCTACCAATAACCACACCCCAGCCGTCCTATGTAATTATTGTCATTTGTTCTAGTAGAGGGAATCATGTGAAACTGCCATTTTTGTAGGTCAGAAAACAGTGAAATACTGGTAATTTTATTTGGACTAATTTAACAGAGTTGAGTTTAAGTTAGGAGTATATGTATTTCCGGACTAGGGTGGCTATTTACGGACCTTCCCCCAGGCAGTATTCCCCGAGCGCCCCCTACAGGCCAGACCTCAAACAGAAGTCTTACCATGCTTCCTTTGATTCTATTCTCACAGCATCCCTAAGAGTAAGTAAAATTATTAGCCCTCTTTTTCAGATGAAGAAAGAGAGGCACAATCAAGTATTGTGCCTAGGGACAGATTTACACTTGTCTGACCTACAAACTCATGTTCTTGACCAACCCCTGTACTGCCTGCTTCCCCCCCCTCCCCTGCCCCCAAAGTCCTCTGTGTGGCCTCCAGCGGTTGAAGTGGGGTTGGGGGCTGGATTTGAGTTAAAGGACTAGTCAGAGAGCTCTGGACAGAGTGGCCCCTACGTGATCATCAAGGTCCGAGGTAGACTTTGTGTGGTCTAAAGTTAATATAGTGTATGACTCTCTTTAGGAAAAATAATACAAAAACACCCCCTTACTTTTACAGATTTTGCATAAACATATGTTCATACGAACATTTTGCCAAGGTCTGTGCCCTTTGCCTTAGGAGGGACTTGTGCAAGGGATGGGTGCTGAAGCTTAAGTTTCATTATCCAGGTTCTGATGCTCAGAGGGGCTGGGCAGGAAGCAGCTTCACAGAGCAGGCTCAGCAGGGTGCTTTGATCTGGCAGAGCCAAGGAGAGTCCAGCACATTGACAAGTTCCACCCAGGACCCAGGGAGAGTGTATACACAGAGACCCCAGGTGGTGTGTGCCTCTTCCAGAGGCCAGACTCTGAAAAGGGTGTCCACAGTCGGCCCAGGGTGGAGGGTGTAGGTGTGGAAAACCTTACACTCCCTTGTTGGCATTTCCTTGGCAGAGAGCACTACAGCTTCCACTTACAGCCACGGGGGGGAGCTGCTCCTCTGGCAACTGTTTGTGAAGAGCCCCCACCCATGCTCCCTGGACCACTCCCCACTGTTATTCTCAGGCCCAGCTCTGCGGGTGAGGCCTTGCCTGCATCCGTGGCTTCCCCTTTCAAGGAACAACTCACAGGGGTGAAGGTACAGCAGTTGGAGGGAACATACTGATTCTACCTGGGTTATACTAAGGAGGACATTTTTCTTCCTTCAGGAATGACTGACTCTTTAGAACATTACATAAGTAAAAGCTAGCTGAATGTTTAAACCAGGAATTTTAGTTCATGTTTAACTCAAGTTTAGGAATAGAGATGATTATGTCAGTACATCTGGATTCCGTGCTGTTTTGGAGAGGAAGACTGGCAAGCTCCCAGCAGGGCCCTGTCCCTGCACATGGTCTTTCTCCTCACAGCTGTGAACCCCTGGACCCCAGGACTGGTCTTTGTTCATTTGATAACCCCTGACCTAGCACACTGAGGTCCAATCAGCATATCCGGACTACACAAGTGAACAGAGAAAGAAGGGGGCAGAAAATGGGAGGGAAGGAAATAATGAGATAGAGGAAGAGACTGCTATAGCTTATTCAACAGAACTTTGTCTATTCTCTGCAGGACTTTAGAAATAAAGAAGAGGGGGGATATGGGGCATTTGGGTGGCTC
The DNA here is from genome assembly GCF_016509475.1 of Prionailurus bengalensis. Classification (NCBI taxonomy): domain Eukaryota; kingdom Metazoa; phylum Chordata; class Mammalia; order Carnivora; family Felidae; genus Prionailurus; species Prionailurus bengalensis. Next base: position 83,406,715 of record NC_057350.1, on the reverse strand, counting down.
AGTCGGTTAAGTGTCTGACTCTTGGTTTTGGCTCAGGTCATGAGCTCACAGTGTGAGTTTGAGCCCTGCATCTGGCTCTGTACTGAAAGCATGGAGCCTGCTTGGGATTCTCTTCCTTGCCTCTCTCTCTTCCCCTCCCCTGCTCATTCTCTCTCTCTCTCTCAACATGAATAAATAAACATTAAAAAAAAGGAGAGAGGATATAAAGGTAATGAAGTTGGTATTCCTGCTTTCACTTTCTTGTGGAGAAGAAAGATGTGCTCATAACTGTGGCATTGGGCAAAGTATAAGGGCCTTCTTGGGAGAAGCCCAGCCGCTAGCTGCCAAGGACTCCCTCTACGAGGTGCACTCTTCAGGGGCACCCAGCATCAAGCTGCCTGGTAAAAATGTTCACAACCTCACTTGACTCTTGGTCCTTTGTAGGTGACATGCTAGTTTATTTATACCTCTGGAATCTTTTAACAGTCTCTAGAACTCCAGCATCTTGTACTTCCACGATGATGGATGTAAGTGTGTCTTGATTCCTATAAGCAGCATTTTTAAAACACAGTTTGACAATCTTAGTCTCTTACTATTTAGTCCACTTACATTTAATATTATTACAGATAGAACTGGGTTTACACCTGCCTTCTATTTTTATTTTATTTTATTTTTTGCTCCCTTTTTTCTTCCTTTCTTGTTTCTTTTAGATTAATAAAATATTTTCTATAACTGCCTTTTCCTTCTATTCAGTTAACAGTTATATGTTCTTTCCTTATTTTTTTTTCAGCTTTGCATTAGAGATTATCCCATAGGATAATAGATTACTTTCTGTACCTTGATGGGATTTGGAAATTTTGCCAAGAAGATATTTTCTTCTTTACCTTTATAATGATTTTGCTCTCATAAGTCTGAGTTGACTATTCTGGTCAATTTTTCTATATACATAGGTGTATTCAACATGTACACTTAGGGCATTTTTATTTTCAGAAAGTTTTCTGAGATTATAATTTTTGGATTGAACACTTTATATTTAATTTTAAACTGACTTTATGGTGGCATAATTTACATAAAATGAAACTCACCAATCTTAAGTGTATAATTTGTATATATTTGATAAAATAATATACAGTGTGTAATCATTAATGTAACCATTATTGGATTATAGTTTTATCTTTTAAAAAATGTTTATTTATTTTTGCGAGAGAGCTAGATCACAAGTGGGGTAGGGGAAGAGGGAGAGAGGGAGAGTGAGAATCCCAAGCTGATGGCGTAGAGCCGTTGAGGGGCTTGAACCCATGGATTGTGAGATCATGACCTGAGCTGAAACCAAGAGTCGGCCACTTAACTGACTGAGCCACCCAGGTGCCCCAACTGGATTATAGTTTTAAATATTAGTTCCATTCCATGGCTTTGTTTTGCTTTTTCAGCAACTCCAATTATATGTATATGGATCTTTTTTTACCTATTCTCTACAGCTATCACCCTCTCTCTCATCATTTATACCTCTTAGTTTTTGTTCTGTTGGCTGTATCCCTTATACTTTCAGTTGAAGCTGAACCTACTCTCCTTTGGGCATCCTGTGACTTAATCTCTACTTCTGAAATAATTTAACTAAAAATTAAAATATATTGAGGCACAGTTGACATATAACATTATATTAGTTTCAGGGGTGCGGCATATGGATATGATATTTGTATCTATTGCTCTTTAATTTTTCTTCTATCTCTTTTCTGAATTTGATTAACTCCTTTTACATCTTGTTTTTTGTCCACTCCTATCCTGAATCTTTGAATTTTGGTGTTCTTTTATATCTCAAATGCCTATTTAATAATATTTAATTTGTGCTGGACATTGTGTGATGATTTTCATCTGTCCTTTGTTTTTTTGGAAGGGGTGAATTCATCAGCTGAACATACAAGGCTCTTACTTTTCCTTTTCTTCTCATAGTGTCTTGGTATAGAAGCTACCTGTCATTTGTCTATTTAAAAGTGTGTTGAATTTTCCTGGACTGTCAGTAACAGGTGAAGGGCTCAGGTGGCTTACTAAGATACTTAGTTCCTGAGTGCTCTCTTGTATTGTTAAGTGAAATGAGATTTCCTTAACAGATTGTGATTTGTTTTTGTTTTTGTTTTTTTGTCTTGCTCTGTCTCTCAAAAATAAATAAATGTTACAGAAAAAATTTAAGAGGTGGCCATGCTGCTAAGGGGTTCTCCAATACCCTAATGTGCAATGACTTCCTATGAACCCACTCATTTCTCTGGGGAAGGAACTTCTATTCTTTTCCCTGAAGGATGGATGTATGTTTTTGACCACATGGGAACTGGAGGAAGGGAAGAGTGGGGAGATCATTTATATTCTACACAGGCTTTCAATTAGCCACATATCATTCTTGTTCTCCACTGTACTACTGTACCTGGTTTCTGAGCGAACTGCTCTTCTCTGACATTCTGTAGGGCTAAACAGCTCTTTTCTGTTTTGTTTGTTAGTTTGTTTCTCTGTACCAGTATTCTAGTCTGTGGCTTTCTTCACCTTGCTGCGTGACTTGTCGACTCCTTCTGTTTCCCACCTTCCGGAATTCTGTTGAAATCTCACATCTGTTGATGGGCCATCTCATTCTCTTGTGGCTGGCTGTAGGTTTATCAGCTTTTTAATCCTTCACTTTCATTTTACTGAGGATGTGGAGGGATTGGAAATAAACAGAGACATTTAACCTGCCATCTTCAATTAGGAATTAGAAATGTCTGCTTTTGGAGTTTTGAGTATTTAAAAGAAAAGTAGTCCCATTAGAAAGGGGAAGAAGATGGTGATTCTTGGTTATACAAGCCACCAGAAGCTTGATGTGGTCCTGACCATCACTCCTGAGCCAGAGGACAGTCTGATATGATTGTGCCTGAGGACTGAAAGAGCACATAGCTCACAGCAGAACCGTGGTGGTGGGCACCGAAGACCCTGCACCTGTCCCTGGGTCTGAAGTTTCCCATTCTTTTTTTCTTTAATGTGTATTTATTTTTGAGAGACAGAGAGATACAGAGTGCAGGTGGGGAAGGGGCAGAGAGAGAGGGAGACACAGAGTCCAAAGCGGGCTCCAGGTTCTGAGCTGTCAGCATAGAGCCCGATGCGGGGCTTGAACACACAAACTGCGAGATCTTAATCTGAACCCAAGTTGGCACTTAACCGACTGAGCCACCCAGGCGCTGCTGAAGGCTCATATTCTATGCACTGTGGAAAAATGTCTTTAACTTAACAAAAAATGTAGTTATGTGTTACATTGAGCATCACTTCCCTGTCATTAGATATTTGAGTGGCAACTGGTGTTTAAAGTTAGTTTTTACCCCATCCTGAAAATTACCGTATTTTGTTTAACTAGTCCCTGCATCGGAGCTGACCACTAGACCAGACTTGCTCTGATATAAAACCAAGCCTGAGCTCCCTGTACCCTCAGGCCCTCAGAACCAGGTCAGCGCCCATCTGTGTGTGGTTCTGGATTCTTCCCTTTCCTCATGGATGACTTTTCAAGCCCCAGGATGTTTTACCCTTGAGCTTACAGAATTATTGAGAAAAGGAGGCCCAAGCACACTGAGAAAACACCAAGGCAAAGACATGACTTGGATCCCAGCACAGAGCCCTCTCCTTCTGCAGGTACAGTCTTGGTAGAGCTGAGCCCTTTCCTCACAGGGATTGGCTTGTTAGGCCAGAGGAGCTAGCCCTCTTGAATCCCTCTTTTGAGCTGAAAGAACTTGTGTTTCAAGCCTTTCTCTGAAACCAATGTCAGCGCTCTCCTGTGATCCTGGTGTGCACTGATTATGTGCCAGTTCCACATTGGTCTGGAGTCTCCCAGCATCCTGGAATCTGGACCCTTGATTGACGAAAACACACCTGATATGGTCCCACAAATCCTTCCTTTGGGTGCCAGGCCAGTGTGCACTGCTCTTACAGATATTACATGATTGGTGGAGACCGATGTGCGACCTTGGAGGGTCATTTTCTCTCTCTCTCTCTCTCTCTCTCTCTCTCTCTCTCTCTCTCTCTCTCTCTGAGCTCAAATGGGGTAACAGTGCCCTACTGTGCCTCATTGGTTGTGGGTCTTCAATGCAATAATAAACGTGAAGTTCTTGGTACATCATCTGACTCAAACAACCCTTTCCCCACTGACTTAGTGAAACCATGCTCCTTAGGGTTAATGAGGTTGAAACTAGCAGAAAATTTAAAGCTTGTTTTCCAGAGAACTTTCCCCCTCAGCAGCTATTGTCTTTTTAGACCCTCACTAACACACACACTTGCTGTTTCTGCAGAAGCCTAGACTCAAGGTCAACTGATATGGTTCCAGCCCAAGAACAAACAAGGCCCTGGATTCCTTACCCAAGATAAATCCAAGACCCTATCCAATTTATCCTGGCTCTCAGAGCATGCCCATAGCCCCTTCTCCTTGTCCTAAGATAACCTTCTCACATCAGGGGATGAATTTTGCCTTGTTCTGGTGTTAAGTCTCCACCCCAAAGTGAATATGGGATATATTTGCTTAATGCACATGCTCCATCTTTACTCATGACTAGTCATAAGTTTCCCTGCCTTTTTCATCAATATGTATGTTATCTCAACCACTATGATTATAAAAAAAAAAAAAACAAAACCAACTTGTTCTCTTCCCCTTCGGGGAGGCGGATTTGAGGCTTGTCTTCCTGTCTCCTCATTTGGCTCCCTTCTGAATAAACCCTTTCCTTGCTGCAAACTTGATGTCTCAGTGATTGGCTTTGCTGCACATCGGGAAGATGGACTTGCATTCAATCATGCTAGTGGTCTCCCTGGCTTTAACCTACTTGCCCCTGGCCTATCTCTACCTGGCTCTTGGGGCACATCTGAAGGATGCTCTCTGGATGAATGCAAGGTCACATCTTCTTTACATGAAGCTAAAATTCTTGCCTACTTCTCTTATCATAGAGTATCTGGGGCTCATCTCCTGAGTGTTCATGTGGGCTCTGGGGCATGAACCATATTCCTGGGGCTTCTCCACTTTTGTTTACTTCAGCCTTCCTTCCCCTTCATCCAAGTAGTAGAAAATTATTTCCCCCATTGCTAAAATTTGGGCAGTGTAGAGAAAGGATATCAGTATAGGACATGCAATCAAAATAGCCACTGTTTGAATCCCAATTCTGCCATTTATTAGCTATGTCACATTTCAGAAGGTACTTAACATTTCTACACCTTAGTTTTATCATCTATAAAATGATAAGAATAGGGGTACCTAGGTGGCTCAGTCGGTTAAGTGTCCGACTTCAGCTCAGGTCATGATCTCACGGTTTGTGAGTTCGAGCCGCACGTCAAGCACTGTGCTGACAGCTCAGAGCCTGGAGCCTGTTTTGGATTTTGTGTCTCCTTCTCTCTCTGCCCCTCCCCCACTTTTACTCTGTCTGTCTCTTTCTCAAGAATAAACATTAACAAAAATTTTAAAAATATGATAAGAATAACACATATCTCACAAGGTTTTGAGAATAAAATCAGCAAAGTTGATACTTTATAAGTAGTAATGTGTTGGCAGTGGTTATTATAAAGAAATACATACTCCCTGTTGGGTTTCTGTGTGGTCCTGTTTTCTGGAAACACTTCAAGCACACAACTCCCTTATGGTAGCACCCAAATTGAAACATCCTGAGACCAATAAATGTTCATGACCCATCCACTTTACTCATTCATTGAATAAATATCAACTTAAGTCTATCATGTTCCAGGCCCTGTTATAGACACTAAGAATGCATCAACAAAGAAAACAAATCCATACTCTCATGAGGTTTATATTCTAGTAAGAGTAATAGATAATAAACATAATACATAAATCACATAGTGTGTTAGAAACTGGTAAATATGAAAAGCAGAGGATGGTAAGGGAGACTGGAAGCATTGGGAAAGGGGCTGCAACTTTAAATAGAGTGGTCAGAGAAGGCCTCACTGAGATGGTGACTTTAGAGCCAACAATTGAAGGAGATGAGAGAGTGAGGAATGAGGTCATCTGGAAAAGACATTCCTATGCAAAAGCCATGATGTAGGAGAAAGCCTACATGGTGTAGGAGAAAGTGTTTGAGAAACAGCAAAGAGGCCAAAGCGGATGAAACAAAGCGAGTGAGAGCAGGGAGTAGCAAGAGATGGGGCCAGAGGATGAAGAGCCTGGTAAGCCACTATAATAACTTTGGTTTTCATTGTTTGTGTTGATTGTATATTTATCAAGACAAACTATTCATTCCTTATCTCACATATTCATGTGATACAGTTCAGGAACATAGGTCAGTGACAAACTTCCATAGTACTCAATCCAAAGAAATGCTTTACATTCCAAATCCCTTCGTGCTCCGAAAGGTATCAGTCTTTGTCATCTCCTCAAAATCTTTCATGGAATTATAATTTCTGTGGAAATCTGTGTATGCCTACTTTCTTGGTTCAGCCATGGCAATCTTGAAGAGTGCTGCAAGCCTAGGGAGAGAACAAATGCTCCAACAATATGAAGTCACAGACACCTCCCCACAGCTGAGGTTTCACTGTAGAGGCCATGGTAGCTGTTCTCCTTAATGCTCTGACTTTGGTTTTTACTCTGCATGATTTGAGGAACCACTAGAAGATTTTGAGCAGAGGAGTGATTTTATTTGATTTGTGTTTTGGCTGATGGGGTAGGGGGACAAGGATGAAAGCAGAAAGACAAGTTAGAGGGTTGATATATTAATCTAGGTAGAAATGATAGTGGTTTATATCAGGGTGGTACTAGTTTTGGGGATGAGATTCTGAACATAGTCTTTTTTTAAATGTTTATTTATTTTGAGAGAGTGAGAGTACAGGTAGGGGAGGGGCAGACAGAGACAGAGAGAGACAGAGAGAGACAGAAAGAGAATCCCAAGCAGACTCTGTGCTGTCAGTGCAGAGCCTGATGTGGGGCTCAAACTTGCTGTGAGATCATGACCTGAGCCGAAATCAAGAGTTGGACACTTAACCACTGCGCCATGCAGGTGCTCTTCTGAACATATTCTAAATGTAGAGCAAAAGCAGTGTATTCCCACGGATTGGATTTGGATGTAAAAGAAAAAGAAGCTTCAAGGTCCAAGGTTTTTGGCATGAGCAATGGAAAAATAGAATTGCTGTTACATGAAGACTGCAGGTTGAGCAGATTTGGGAAGAGGTAAAATCAGGAATTCTCTTTTGGACAGTTGAGTATACAAATTTGGAATTCAAGGAAGAGTTCAAGACTAGAGGTGGTATAAATTTGGGAATTTTCAGCATACTTACAATCATAACACAATCATGGCACTGGATGAGACTGCCAAAGGAGTTAGCATAGACAAAGAAATAAAGAAGTAACCTGGAGTACTCCAAAGTGAAGAGGAAGATGAAGAACCAGGAAGGAGGCTGAGAAAGAGCAGTCAGTGAGGAAGAGGAAACTGCTGAGTGTGGTATCTTGGTAGAGTATTTTCAGGAGGCAAGGGTGATCAACTGTGCAGATGGTGTTGATAGGTCAGGCAAAGTGAGGACTGAGGACTGATCACTGGATTTTGCAACATAGAAGTCACTGGTGACCTTGTTCAGAGACACTTTAGTTGTGTTCTGGGGGCGAAAGCCTGACTGCAGTGACTTTGATACAGAACTGGAGAAGGATTGGAGACAGTAAGTACAAGTAATGCGTCAAGTGGCTTTTCTTTCTTGTTTTTTTAAAATTTTAATTTATTTTTATTTTTAGAGAGAGAGTGAGTGGAGGAGAAGGGCAGAGGGAGAAAGGGAAAGAATCTTAAGCAGGCTCCACACTCAGCAAAGAGCCCCACATGGGTATCCATCCCGTAACCCTGGGATCATGACCTAAGCTGAAATCAAGAGTCTGACACTCAACTGACTGAGGCACACAGGCACTCCTCAAGTGGCTTTTCTATGAAGGGGAGCAGAGCAATGAGATGGTAGTTGGAGGAGCAGGAAGGGTCAAGAACCAGTTTTCCTTTGAAGATGGGAGAAATAATAGTATGGTTATATGCTTTTGGGAAGGACTCAGTAGAGAAAATCTGATGATGTGTGAGAGAGTGAGAGAGGGTAGAATTACTGGGAGAGGTCCTTGAGTAGGTGAGAGTTTAGCTTTAGACAGGACCACTGATGCTTTTTATCTGTAGTCAAAGAAGGTAATACAGAATTTGCTGGCACTGATGCAATAGTGGGATGATGTGTCTCTTTTGACAGATTTAATTCCTTCAGTGTAGTAGGAAGCAAGATGACAAGTGAGAATGAACACAGACAAGGTGTTGGGGATCTGAGGGGAAAATAGGTGGAAAATTGCCATTTATGACTATAGGAATGTGAAAGTGTTAGGATGTATAGTATGATTGCCTGCTTATAGTAGAGATGTGACTGAGGTTTATGGTCACAAATTTAGAGTGAAAATTATGTGTTTCTTTTTCTCCAGCCATGTTCAAGTGTATGAGGGCAGGTGTGAAGTAGGTGGAGGGCTGGGCTTAACCTGGTTTGTAGTTTTTCCAAGAGTGTGACAAGAAGTGAAAGGGGGGCAAAGGAATTAATATTGTGATAAGTAGAGCAATTATAATAATTGGATGAGGAATTTAAATTTGGCAAGGAGGGAAGAGGAGACATCTGGGGGTCGAAGGACTAGGAAAGGTGGTGGGAGCAATGTATCTGAGGTCCTTGTGGGGCAAAGCACTGCTGCAGTTTGGGTAATGAGGGAGTGAGCTAGAAAGATAGAAGATGAGGGCAGAAACTGGAATGCGTGATTGACATTATGGCTTTAGTTATTGGCAAGTGCCAGAATGGTCAAGAAATACGTGACAGAAGAAGGGTGGAGAACAAAATCAGATAATGGGAATCCAGAATGTTGCTTGCCCACTCTTGCTCAGAATCTCAAGGTGTGTGTGTGTGTGTGTGTGTTGAACTTTGCTTTTCTTATCATTATAGGATGAATATAAAATAAATATGTATAGTTCACAACTCCATATAGCAAAAAAAAAAAAAAAAAAAGAAAAAGAAAAAAAAAAGTCATTCTCTGGCAAGAACTACTTGAGTCTGAAATGTTCATTGGTTTTCTGGGTGAAAGTGCCCAGACAGCTGTTGGGAATGTGGGTCTGCAATATGATAGTAGAGATGGATATCTGGGGAATATCTTGATAAAAAGAAAAGTTGAAGCAATGTGGGTAGACAAGATTGTCTTGAGAGAATATGTACAGCGAGAAGGTTGGACTTTGAGAGAACCCATATTTATAGGAGGAAGGGTCAAGAAGACACAGGAAGAAAAGAGTTTTCAGAGTGTGGGAGTGGTACAGAGCAACAAGTAGTGCAGACAGTCCGGTAGGATCAAGACAAACAAAAAGCCCTTAGACCAGCAACTGGGAATCCTTGCTGATCTTAGAACAGTCTCTATTGGGAACAGGGGCTGATGCTAGGTGGGGATGAGTTAAGGGTGGGTGGTGAGGATGTGAAGACAAGGCATATGGACTATTTTCTTGAAGTTTGGGGGAAAGGGAAGAGCAAAGAGAATGAGGGAAATCCAGACAAGGAGAAAGAATCCATGAAAATGCAGAGAGGAAGGAGAGGAGATATTTGAAGCAAGTCCAAAAAGTGAGAGTGTGAGACACAGGGAGGGATGAATCTAAAAAAAAAGAAACAGCTTCTTCTGAGACAAAAAGAAAGCAGAGACCCCGAGTCAAGAAAGGGAAGTGTTTTGACAGGGAAGGGAGGCAAGTTAGGATTCTTCTATTGATGGTATTTATGTCCAAATTTGGTCTCAGCTCCAAAATTTACTTATAGCCACGATTGGTTTGTGGTAGGAAGCTTACCCCCTGGTTTTGCCCATCATCCCCCACACTTACCTAAGCTTCTCATCTTTTCTTCCTTTCCTTCCTGTCCACTAAGTGTTGTCACATTCCAGCCATCTGACTCTTGACATCTCATCTCTCCCCACTGTGCTGTCATGGCCAAGGAAATGTCCTCTTCTCTTAGGACAATGCTTTACTACCTATTCCGTTAAGTGTTGAAAATGTATTATTTTTATCTCTTTGGATGGAGCACCTGTCAAATATTTCCATTAACTTTCCTGCTGAGACTGCTAGCCAAAACTTGCTCCCTCCTTCCATAGTGACAGAACTGGACACATGGCTGCCCAGTGACACCATCAGAGCAGTCTCCTTTGCACTTATTAGGTGTGGTGGTGCATCTTATCTTGGTTCCCTCCCCTCCCACCCCCACACACAGTAGAGATTGAGATAAAGGCTTTAGTGTGGGTATTTTTGGGGGGAATATGATCAGAGAGTAAGAATGAAGCATAAGAAAACGAAACAGGAGAGGAAAGATGTTTGTTGTCTGCTGCTATGTGTGACTGATGCTCAAACTAGAACACTTTCTGATAAGCCTCATAAATGCATCTCAGAGATGTCTGCTTGGGGTTGAAAGGGGAATAATTTATCCTTGGCTTCCACCCCCATTGATCTAAGCCCTAGACTCTAAAAATAGACCATATAAGCCTTAAATCCCCCTGCATTTTGGGTTGCGCATATATAAGTGCCAACAGCATTGAGGATAGAACTAGTTGTATGTGGCACTGGGCCCAAGGCAAGGCACTGTAAGGTTGCACAGAAAAGGAACTGGTTGAGGTCTGTGCAAAACTGATTGTCAAAACAGCGGCTGGAGTAAGAGATGTGGCCAAGAGGATTTGAAATGGTGCACAAGAGAGCTCTTTGTATCACTCATATCTGTTCTTGCCTTCCATCATGTCCAGTCTAGCATAGAGTCCCCATCAAGAAGGTGGTCAGCTACACTCTCTGCAAGAATGTAACACAAGAAGGTTAGTAGAACAAGCTATGGTCCCCACTGGTGCTGCCAGTCCCATAGCTGAAACTGGCATTTATCATCGTCTTCTCCTATCACCATTACATGTTTCCATGTCCATCAGCCAGCACTTTGATAGGTGTGGGTTGGCTGCCTGGTGGGGAGACTTAGTCCTTTACCCCAAGGGATCTGAGCCTTAGCAACCTTCCCCCTGTTTGGGCAGCAGTTGTAGTCATTGCTGGCTCACCATTACTGGAACATAGAGCCTCTGAGTTTCAGTCATGGTCCTTCCTGCTCCCATCAGATAACAACCCTAGCTCTTTGTGGCAGTCAGCATCGATTGTCACTCCTACAAGTAATCTGCTTATTGGTTCACTGGCATGGGATTCCAGGAGGTCCAGGGAGAAAGTGAGTGGGAAAGGGAGAGGTAGAGAGAGAATCTTAAGCAAGCTCCATGCCCAGCGTGGAGCCCAAAGTGGTGTTCCATCTCACGGCCGTGAGATCATGACCGGTGCTGAAATCAAGAGTTGGATGCTTAACCAACTGAGTCACCCAGGTACCCCAGGAGCCAGGCCTTCTAACACAATAGAGCATAAGGCTGTAGGTGCAGGAAGCACAAAGTCTGAAAGTGGGCCACTGGACTGAATAGAGGGAGGGGTCAATCCTACTTCTGTCTCTTGGTTCCTGGGCCCGTGCGCAATAGTTAATGAGGAAACAACACTATGTATCACCCATTGGCCAGTGGCTATCTGTCATCTCAGAGGGTGTACCTCAACCCCACAGGGTGTTGTCTTCAAGCTGGTGCCAAAAGCAAGGCTTTAAAGGGCCATTCCAATGTTGTCTTAGGTTGTTTGTTTCAGGTGCTGAAGAATACAGAAAGATCAGTAGATCCTACAAAAATATGTCCACGTCACACTGCCTTTGCCATAAGTTGGGTTCCTGTTCTGCAGTAAGGGTATGTGATACATTGCACTAACAGATAACGAATTTTGTAAGCCTGACGATTGTGGTACCAGTAGAAGAACTACAGGCAGGAAAGGAAACCAGGGAAGGTATGCTGTCCTTTGGGTGGCAATGGACAGTCAGGTAGAAATCAGTATGGTTGTTCTGTAGCTGCTGAAGGCTTCGCTCAAGTTCTCATACATTTGCTTAAAGGGTCTTCCCTTCAGAACCTTGGAGAAGATGGCTCATAGGGGACTTATGTTTAGGGCCTCAGATTCACTCAACTGAGCAGGCATACTATGTATGGCTGCACAGGTTGTACACTGCACCACAGCGGGGAGTGCAATTTGCAAAATTATGACCTGTATGGCACCCCTGCAGTTGTGCAGAACAGAGGTTCTACCAAAAAGCATCAGATTTTAGCACTGTGGAACAGTGTAACAAATTTGATGCTAAGTGAACCTCTAGGATCAGTTTAGTCTGAGAGTGTAGATAGGGTGTGGGTATTAAAATCTGTCCTTGCCTTGAATCTCACAGAGGTCCTGCCACCTCCAAAAGCCCCTCCAGGCCTTCTTGCATTCCTCCATCTATTTCCTCCATTCCAGTAGTGGGAGGGGTGGCAGTGAATGCAGAGGCCCCAATTTACAGGACAGTCAATTTTATGCCACTTCAGTAGGCAGTGATACTGGGCTGGTGGGTGCCTAGGTTGAGCTGTTTTTTATGGTCAAAGTGACGACAAATAGCTCTAGGAATTTTAGTAGCACTTTTTCACCAAGAAGCTCATAGTGCTTTTACTTTGTTCTCATAATATCTCTTTGAAGTTAGGAGAGGATAGTGGACACATTCCCCATTTCACCCAAGGAGAAACTGAGGCCAGAGAGGAAAAGTGACTTCCCAATGTTGTGGACTAAATGTTTGCATTCCTCTCTAAAATTCGTATTTTGAAATCCTAACCCCCAACGTGGTGGTATTTGGAGATGAGGCCTTTGCAGGGTGATTAGTCAGGAGGGTGGACCTCATGGATGGGATTAGTGCGCTTATAGGAAGAGACACGGAGAGATGATCTGTTTCTCTGCCATGTGAGGACACAATGAGGAAGCCATCTGCAAACCAGAAAGAGGGCACTCACCAAAAACCTGAACTTGCTGGCACCCTGGTCTCAGACTTCTAGCCTCCAGAATGGTGAGAAATAGTTGTTTGCTGTTCAGGTCCATTAGTGTAATGTATTTTGTTATAGCAGCCTGAAAAGACTAAGACACCAGGATCGCACTGCAGTTTCATAGCAGAGCCTTTTCCCTCAGTGCATTACTACTCAGACAATTGCTAATTCTATTTGCCAACTCCACACCCCAAACCCCAGAGGGGAAATGAATCAGTCAGGGTCCAATCAAAAGATGGTAACCACACAGTAACTTGAACAGGGCAAGTTCACTATAAAAAATTATTGACTGTAAGAGAGGATTGGGATAAAGGAAGATTGGCTAGTAATTGCTGGAGAAAACTCAAATGAAAATCGGGTAAGCAGATATAGGGAGCAGCCTGTACCTCCAGATCTGGGACAGAGCAGATCTGCAAGAGGGCCTCCCTCTGCAGAGCTGAGACCCCGACCTCATGGAGGAAAGGCGTAGCCAGGACTCACTGGCTGAGGTCAGGTGTGGTGAGGTGCAGTGCAAGCAGGACTCACTGAGAAACAGTTCCCAGGGGTGTGGGGCTGGGGTGGGGTGGAGCTGGCCGTGCAGATGTGCTGGCTGCTACAAAAACCACGCGTGTAGGCGGACCAGGAGCTGCGGGAGGCTGCCCAGGGGAGAATACTGGAACTTGGAAGCCTGGCCCCTTCCCCCTCCAGCCTCCTTCTGGTACCCACCACTGAGAAAGCTTAGCATTTGACAGCTGCAAGGGAGAAATACTTTAGGGTCCAGCTCCATTATCACAGGGCAATAGACTTGGAGAGGGAATGATTTTATAACTGGCACATGGAACATAGAACCTGGTCTCTCAGTTAGGAGTATCTTAATTCCATTTGGTAGCTCTCAGCTCCAAAATCTCTAGGCACTAGAAAGGGGAAAAGGAGCCCAGAAATTCAGGAAGACAGATCAGCATGGTGGGGAGTATACCCAACCAGGGACTACTCTAGGGGAAGGGAGGAACTCATAATAAATGTTTTTGTACTTTTTAATTGAGGTATAATTTACATGCAATTAAGCACTCTAATGTTAAGGGTACTGCTTGACAGATTTTTACACATGTATAGATCCATGTGACCACCCCCCAGATCAAGAAAGAGAGAACATCTCCAGCACTCCAGAGGTCCCCCTCACTCCCTTCCCAGTCAATATGGAAATTTCCACTATCCTGAGTCCTATCCTTATAGATTGGATCCTTGTTTTTGAATTTCATATATATATATATATATATATATATATATATATATATATATATATGTATTAGATGGTGCTTTAACATCTATATATGAAGATATATAGATATTCATATATATATGAAGATATATATATGGAGATATATAGTATCTGCTCTTTAGTGTCTGGTTCCTTTTATGTTTGTTTCTGTGAGATTCATCCATGTTGTAGTGAATAGTAAAAACCAGAACAATGTTTAAGCAAAAAAAACAAAAACAAAAACAAAAACAAACAAACCAGAAAGAAAAATCAGCCATGATGCCTACTAGGCTGCTTCCTATGAAGACGTGTCTGGTTACAAGCATATCTACATACCTACTCTCCATGATGTAGATTTGTGCATATATTTCTAGATCATCAGGTGACCATCACTTAACCAGCTGTGTGATGCTCCACTGTGTGGGTCCAGCAAGCTCAGGTAAATAGATAAGCCTCTGAAAGAGGGACCATCCAGTGGGGGGATGGGGCAGGCAGGCTTTGAGTCATTGGTGTCACTGCTGAGTCTTCAGAGTCTGGAATTGGCAAAGCCAGCTTGAGAAGGAGGACCTCAGGGAGCAGGTCCAGCCTTTCAATGGCCAGAGCTTACTTAGAAGAAAGTGAACTGGGGTCCACAGTGGGGCTAGACTTGGGGCATCCTAGTGGGGCTGTGAGGCAGAGCTCAGCACCCCAGGTAAGGCCATGGGGTAAGTGGTAATGATTCAGAGGTCAACAGGTGATAGGCTCTCAGAAAACTGCCTTTAGTGCCACAACCTGCCAGGGAGGTGGGGGTGGGAAGTGCCACTGGTACTAATGAGCTGGTTCTTTTAGCTCCTCTTCAGGTTTCAGCACCTGGGGCTGTAATGCGCCTCAATAGGTAAGGCAGGCAAAGTCCGTCCATCGGTTACAAGAAAGGAATTTATTGGAAGGGTACTGGCAGATCTCATGAAGCCTAAAGACTGGAACAGTGGGAGGCCTCAGGAGGGTTTGGGGACTGGAAGGGCAGGGACCAAATTTCTTTTTTTGTGCACATGCATGCTCCCTGTCTCTGGCTTGGCAAGGTCTCTCTTGTTTGCTTCTCTCTGCCTGTGTCTCCACTCTCTTCCTTGAGTTTTCTCTACTTTACCACATGCCCAGTAAAATTTGGCTGTTTCAGCCTCGTTCTCTGAGACCTCTAGGTGAAGGGCCCATGGAGCCTGTCTGTCTCAAGAGAGGGGAACCAGGCGGTAACATTTCCCCACCTTGACCCTAAGCTTTGCATCTTCTAGGGCCCACGTAGCCAAGAGAGGGGCAACTTGGTGCAGTCATAGTCTCTGGGGTTGTGTGTGTGGTGGTGGGGGGGGGCAGGGATATCTAAGAGAGCATAGTCAAGAGAAGTGATGGGTGATTTTAGTGCCCAGGAAAAGAAGAGAAGGTAGGGTCTGGCATTCAGAAAATTGTCCTCTGGAGTTCCCCATCCAGAACAATCTCTGCAGTTGATGGTGCTCTAACAAGAGTCTGAGGGCTTAATCAGGTTCTGGAATGGGATGACAGTAGCTGTAGGGAAAGAACCAGTGGCTGTGATCTCTTGCAGATGGGAACTGGGTGGCAGTACAACTGGAAACCTACTGAGGTTCCGTTACTGGGGAAGGGGTTTCAGGCAAAGAGAGAGGAAAGCCCCAAGGGACCAAAATAGTTCACCAGGGACAGGGGAGGGGCAGAGGCTTTGGAGCCCTAAGGACCAACTGTCATTTCTGGGGAACATGGGGCAAGTCAGTCATGTGGACACCAGTTTGCTCATCTATAAATTGAGACAACACTTACCTTACAGAATGGGTGCTAAGCTTAGAGATGACAGTTGGACGTGCAACAGTGCTGTAGAAGCTAGCCACTGTCATTGTTTTCAGTGCATGGGTACACACACACACACACACACACACACACACTAAAAAACAGGAAAGAGAAGTTGAGTACCTGTGTGGGTCCCCCAATTTCATGGAAGGTACTATTGTAGGCTTTAGCCAGTGCAGTCTTGGTATTGGGCGTCTGGGGCCTTTCAAGGGCCTCACAATAACGTTTGAGACTTCAAATTAACAGATTGGCTCAAAATACAAAGCAAAAACTCCACAACTGAAAATGACATAGGATAAGTCATCTGCAACTAGACTAACTCATAAGTGATAACTTATTCTTCAATATAAACTATGAAAAGCTATGTAGGCCACGATATGTGACATCAGAGTGCCTAGTGTTGTATGTTGGCTTTAGCACTTACTGGCTGTTTAGTTTTGGGCAAGCCACTGAATCTCTCTGTGCCTGTCCCTTATCTGTAAAATAGATATGATTACTGTGCCTACTTTAGAGGGTTGTTGTTAAATACTTAGAATGGTGCCTGGCAGACATTCTAAGTGTTAGCATTAACTGTTCTGGTCTGTTAGCATTAACTGTAGGATAAGGACACATTTTAATATGCTTGATATAAGTAAGCGAGGGCCTCCAAAGAAATGGCCTGAGCCTCACAAAGTGCTTAAAACAGCCCTGATCATGTTTATATGACCATATATTTTTATAGATCATGTGTAACTTAGATTGCAAACCACAGATGTGTGATTTTATCTGTGTAAAAATTAGTGGCTCTCTGCAGAATGATAATGCTCCCAGGGGTATTTGGAAAATTTGAGTATTTATTTATTTATTTATTTTTGGTCATAATGAAGGGGTTACTGCTGGCATTTAGTGGAGCCAGATTAGCATGACAAAGGATTTCTCCTGTGTCCCACAGGACTTTTTTTTTTTTTTAAGTTTACTTATTTATTTTGAGAGTGAGAGAGAGAACATGTGAGCAGGGGAGGGGCAGAGAGACAGGGAGAGAGAGGACCCCAAGCAGGCTCGGTACTGTCAGCTCCGAGCCTAAGCCTGACACGAGGCTCAAACTCACAAACCTTGAGATCATGACCTGAGCCGAAATCAGGAGTCAGATGCAGAGCCACCCAGGCGCCCCAAGGACTTTCAAATGTAAGTGAAAAACCTCTTTATAATGATTCAATTCTAGAATCTAACAGAACCTGGAATTATGTAGATGAAAAATCTGCTTATAAATACTGGAGCCCAGAATGAATTCTATTTTACAGATGAACACGAAGTATTTGTTTTTGTCTTCTGTTTTTGTTTTTGCTTTTGCCTTTTTTTTAAGCAAGGTTTAATGAGTACCAAATTTCCTAGGAAGCAACAGCTGCCTATATCAAGGAAAGATTGCATTGTGTTGTGTTTAAAATTTTACTGAGTTTACCGTTTTGAAAAGTCGTTGACAGCCAATCCTGTATTACTGGAGCCACCAAATCTGCAGCATGTTAACTGTCCTCTTCATGGTGATTCTACATTTACATAGTAACATGCTGATTTAACCTGTGTGACAAAATGTCAGATATAAAGGAAAACATTCGACAACATTCAACTGAATATTGAAAATCTGGTTTTATATCTGCCAGCATGTGGACAGTTGCCAACATGCCATCTCTGCAGTTCTTTTTGTTATTGTTGTTTATTTCTTTATTTATTTCTGAGAGAGAGAGACAGACAGACAGACCGACCACATGTTGGGGAGGGGCAGAGAGAGAAGGGGACAGAGGATCTGAAGTGGGCTCTGTGCTGACAGCTCAGAGCCTGATGCCGGACTCGAATCCACAAACCGTGAGATCATGACCTTAATGTTCATATTTTAAGAGTCAGACACTTAACTGACTGAGCCACCCAGGTGCCCCTTCTTTTTAGGTAAATAGCTACCTCTCAAGATAAAGTGAAGATTTTACAAAGAAACACATTTATTACCTTGGCAGTATATCATTCATCAGAGATTTGAAGACAAAGTTGGAAAATTAGAATTTTCACTGAATGGTAAAAAACATCTTTTTTTTTCAATGTTTTATTTATTTTTGGGACAGAGAGAGACAGAGCATGAACGGGGGAGGGGCAGAGAGAGAGGGAGACACAGAATCAGAAACAGGCTCTAGGCTCTGAGCCATCAGCCCAGAGCCTGACACGGGGCTCGAACTCACGGACCGCGAGATCGTGACCTGGCTGAAGTCGGACGCTTAACCGACTGCGCCACCCAGGCGCCCCAAAAAAACATCTTTGAGTAGAAGGTAAAGTTGTTGCTGTTTTCTTTCAAAGGAATATAAATGCTCGCAAAATAGGCAACCCATAGTAGAAGAAACTCAAGTTACCCAGGGACCGATAGGTTATTAGAATAACAATGGGAAAAAGTCCAGTTGACATGATGTTTTATTCCACTAATTCTGATGATACTGTTCTAAGAAAATCGATGAGATGGTGAACGCTGTTCAGGATCATCTGTGTAATGAGATCAGGCAAGTTCATTTCTGTTCCTAGTGGGTGAGGGCCCTGGTGGGATAAGGAAGCTCTCTACTCACATGGATAAGGTTAAGGGATGAAAACGGCCACAGTGGAAATATATTTTCAGAGTTACTGACAATGGCTACAAAGGTGTTGACAGTGTTCAAAACCCTTAAAAATAATTCCATAGAAAGAAACAATTTCCTTTTCCAATGTCATTGTATGTGCCTCAGATTGAGCCTCAGCTAAATTTGTTGGCAATGAGTTTGCAGGCCTTTAAAAAAAATTAGCGCCAGATGTTTAACACTGCTGCAAAGAAAAATATTTTGTGAAAAGTGTGCATAATTTTACTGACTTTGGATATCTTGCTGTTTTCTATGATTTTTCACTGCTACTCTGATACAGTGTTCCACCTTTGAAGCCCTAACTTCTCTAAGATGTCTTGTATTCTTTTCCAGTTCAGCCTCTATTCTCCACTTGAAACAAAATAACCCCAGGCCACAGTGAAATAAATAGGGTAGAAAACTTAACCATGTAAAATGATGTAGGGATGCATTTTTGTGGTATGAACAAGGAAACTATTTTCCAGAAGGTCTGCACTATCCACCCCCACCCCCCAAGAAAAGAAGGTACAAAGGTAAATATACGGAAGCATGTTATAAAATTTTTTTAAATGTTTATCTATTTTTCAGAGAGAGAGAGAGAGAGAGAGCGTGTGTGTGTGTGTGTGTGTGTGTGTGTGTGTGTGAGAGAGAGAGAGAGAGAGAGAGAGAAAACATGGGAGGACCAGAGAGAGAGGGAGACACAGAATCAGAAGCAGGCTCCAGGCTCCAAGCTGTCAGCACAGAGCCTGATGCGGGACTTGAATTCACAATCTACGAGATCATGACCTGAGCCAAAATCGGATGCTTAGCCAACTGAGCCACCCAAGCGCCCCTGGAAGCGTGTTATATATGTTATATACAACTATGCATATATCTATCCGAGCAAGTCCCAATTCAGTTATGTTCAACCTGTCCTCTCCAGTCCCCATGACCCCCCAGTATTGGCCCACGTTGTCTACAGCTTGCAATAGCCTTGCCTGGGATTCTCCTACAAACATGACCCCGCACATTCAATCAAGCACGTTCCTTGCAGTCATAGAGACTCGAGCAAGTATACATCCTCTCTCTCCGTCTGTGTGCGTGTGTGCACAGGTGCCTGCTTGCTTGCACAGACTGAAACGATGCCAAAGCTAGCTTTGAGAGCACTGTGATTTGTGCACGTCCCAAACATTCTTACAGTACCCACCTTGTAGGGTAAGTGTTGTTATCTCTTTAGTCTGCCTCAGTTGGAGACTGAGGTTTGGGAACCGATGCTGGTCAAGGGCCTGGAACAAATCTCATTATATTAAAATATGCAAGATCTTGGAGCTTATTGTGTATGGTCACCAGGCTCTTTTGAAGTACTAGAAGGCATGCCTTGAAATTTCAAGACAGGAGATATGGTCTCTGAGATATTTCATCACTACTTTGTTCCATGTCATGCAGAAGGAATTTTTTTTTTTAATCACTGTTCATGCAAACAAGGTCAACGCTGTTATGAGAATATTCTTGTATTTTCATTTTTGACAGCCTATAATTTACTTAACATGTTATTTCTGTTTCCATTAAGGTTAATTAATCCTTTTTTTCTCTTATCATAAACAAATGAGTGTGGCATGCTATTATTTATCTTAATTCTAATTTTAATTCTGATTTTAACTGGAACTCTAATTCTTCTGTATTTATTGTAAGAAAACCCTTAAAAATTTGTTTAACATTTATTTGTTTTTGAGAGACTGAGAGAGACAGAGCACAATCGGGGGAGGGGCAGAGAGGGGGAGACACAGAATCCAAAGCAGGCGCCAGGCTCTGATCTGTCAGCACAGAACCCAACCTGGGGCTCAAACCCATGAATGTGAGGTCATGACCTGAGCCGAAGTCAGACGCTTAACCGACTGAGCCACCCAGGTGCCCCAAGAAAACACTCTTTTAAAATGTTTATTTATTTATTTTGAGAGAGAGTGTGTGCTCATGGGAGAGGAGGAGGGGCAGGAAGAGAGGGAGAGAGAGAATCCCAAGTAGGCTCCACACTAATTGCAGAGCTCGATCTCACCTGCCTGAGATCATGACCTGAGCCAGAATCAACAGTTGGCTGCTTAACTTACTGAGCCACTGAGGTGCCTCTGGAAGGAAACCCTTCTAATATTTTTACTTTTAAATCTAGACTGGCTCAAATAAGGAGGTACACTCATCTGACTCTATTATGCATTCTAGTATAGTTGTGCCATGGTATTTACATATAGAAATGTATATTATTATCAGTTGTTTTTATCTCTCCTTTGTAGTTCAGCTAGGATATGAGAAAGAGAAAACTGTCCCTCATACTCAGAAGCCAGTATGGCACTCACTGAGAACATTTATTGGGTTCTCCTGTTGCACATAAGCAATTTCACAGAACACCAGTATTTGGCATGGCCACTCTGTGACCTTTGTGGATCTAGATTAAAATAATTGCGCTCTGCAATGGTGTCTGAACACAGACAAAAGATTAACATGGTCCAAAGCACAGAAGTGACCAAACATCTCCTGGTCCTGGCTTCTCCTTTACAATGATAGTTTTAGCCTCGCTCTAGTCTGCCCTCCTTCTCGGTAACATTTATTAAAACGCCCCGTTATAGAACGATTGCTGCTTCGTGATAGCATCCAATCCAAAGCAAAGCTCTGCTTCCATGAATCTTCCCCCAAATCACCTAACACAAACCTAAATCCTAAAAGTCCTTTCAACCATGTGAAAGGCACATACTCTCCCTCCTTGCAGTGAGCAATAAATGAAACTTGTTCAACCCGGGCTGTGTTCATGAGGGTCTTTGGGCAGGGAGACACCAACAGATATTCTAATTATATATATCTATATGTATACTACAAATATATACTACATATATATATGTAGTTTTTGTGATTATGTATATAGGCTGATTATATTATCTCTGAATTTCATTTCAGAATCATAAAGGGGGGCTGCAAAGTATGTTATAAAAAGAGGGCCCTGAGTTTGGTAGGACTGTTGATAGAAATTTCTGAACTTGACTGTGCCTACAGGTAAACCACAGTTTGTATTGCCTGCATGTAAATCCTGTGTGTGTAAACATAGTCCTTGTGTGGAATGCTGCTTAAATGAGCACCTAGTGTCAAATTACCCGCCCCCCCCCCAACACACACACACATTGTTCTCTCATTAAATACAGAGCGAGCTATTGTCATTGTCTCATGCTTCCCTGTTAATTGGACATACTGGGCAGTGTTGTTGGAGCATTAAACCTTGTTACCATTTAGGGACCTTCATGTTTCCCTATCATTTGACTTTCAGATGTGTGCGTTTTCTTCTGACTGACAGGTCAACCACCCTACCAGGGACTGACTGTTAAATGAAAAGAGCAATCTGTCAAAGAAGTTTTGTTTTTAACAGTGTGTAGGAAGAGATGATTTAGGTTACCTAGGACTAAACATTAATACATGATCTTATAAGGTCACTGCTCATTTCTACCCGACCACCTCCCATCCCAGGTCTGCAGCACAGAAATCTTCGTTTTGTTCACGGATTCCTTTCAAGTGCTTAGAACGTGCTAGAGAAATACTTTTGGCATGTGTGAGTGGGTGAATCAATCAGTCAGTTGATCAGTCGGTGATTTATCCATCTCCCTCACTTCAGGTGTGTGAACCTTTGAGTACCGAGGGCCACTCGGCCCTCGCCCGCAGTGGGGCTGTGGTTGCGGGAGAAGGACGCTCTGCTGTGCTGGGGCCTTGCCTGGTCACCCACGTGGGACGTGCGCGAGACACCTTCCGCGGCACAGCCTAGGCGAAGTGCCCAATCTGATGCTGTGCCAGGCGCGGAGGACACAGGTGACCCGGGAGGGGTGGGTCCGCCACATCCTCCCATGCTCCGGGCCCTCTCCCAGGCTGCCAGCTGGAACAGAAGGTGTGGGCGAGGGTGTGGGCGGCGCCCTCCTCCCTGGGGTGCGCAGGCTGGGGAATCCTGCTTCCAGGCTCAGCTCCCACAGTCCCTAGCCTGGGCAGAGCTGGGGGTCCCCTAGGAGGGAGGAGGGATGCCGGACGCACTTAGGGCTGTGGGGCGCTGGCTCCCTGGCCAGTCTCAGGCCAGAAGCCCTTTCATGAGAGGGTGGCAGTGGAGGGTGCCGGGGACAGCCTGGGAGAGCTGGGCTCTTTGTGTTCCTCACAGTTTACTGGCTAGTCTTGTGCCCTTGGCAAACTTTTCATTTTGGTATTTAAAAAATCAAGTGTATTGTTTGTATTCTTTCTTTTGTACATGGGAACACAATCAGAGCTACAAAACAAAACAAAACAAAACAAAAACCCAAACCAAACAAATTAAGCAAACAACCCTAGATTCTGTCCTAGGACACCAGGACTGGTTGAATCGTGAGGATGCTGTCACACAGAGGTTGCTAGTGCTCGGGAACCGCATCCTGGGAGAAGTTAAGGAAATGTTTTCGCTAGGGCCATGGGGGTAGATGCACAGGGCAGGGAGAAGGTGTTCTCCAGGTTGAGGGAGGCTCTGCTCTGTCCTCCAAGAGTTGCCAAGTAGAGAAGAACATGTCCCGGCCTCTTCCTCTTCTGGAGGACACCGGACACCGCAGGGAGTGAGGCAGGGGGAGGGGTAATCTCTGGTCATGCTGAAGCCTGCGGGCAGAACTGAGCTGTAGGTAGTAGGGGGTGAGAGAGAAGGGGAGTGTGGAAGAGAAAGGGAGTGGGACGGGCAGCTAATGAGAGAAGGAAAGAGAGGAATATGGAGACGGAGAGGAAAAGATAGAGATCTATGGGGACTCAGAGGGATATCTGGGTGAGACTTTAAGAGGTTAGAGGGTCCTTGAAATAGGGATCATTATCCTTGCTGTGGTCCCTTTTGCACTCACAGCCTAGTGAGGAGAGAGGAAATTTGATTTCAGTTTCAGTCTGCTGTGTGGTAGGCACTCAGTAACCAGGGCCAATGAAGGAAATAGTTAACTCTGTAATGTACAATCATCAAGGGACAGTGCTCACTGCTGTCCCAGAATTAACTTCCAGACTCACCTCACCAAGATATTGGTACCATCCTTGGCTGGGCATAATTTAGGGGCAAATCTTTGTCTGAAGCATATTTATTTCTTCTTCTTCTTTCATCATCCAGTTTTCTTTATGACCCATACTGACATCAGCATTTGATAAAGCTTGGGCAACACTGTGGGGCAATGCAGGACCAGTTCCACTAGTCTTGGAAGGGTATGTTCCCTCCCAATGTCCTTCGGGCCTTCCTTCTCTGGGAGGGGAGGGAAAGGAAGGAGGAACCGGGGATAAGAAACAAGGTTTTGTTGGTGACTCCCTTTTGGGGAACAATATCAGTATTTGGTTTCTGTGTTACAGCAAGTTCAGGGGCTTCCTCCTCCCTCCCTGGGTGCTCTTTCTTGGTCTGCTTTATAAGTGTGTCTCTTCTTTTTCCCAGTTAGACATGGTGCCTCTGAGAGTTGTGTTCCAAGCCCACTTGCCTTCACCCTCTCCCTGGATGAGCTCAGTGCTCATTTATGACTCCCAGATTTCTCTCTCCCCCCAACCAGGGTGGAGCTCCAGGCTCATACACACACCTACTTCCAGAACAACACCTCAGGCTGCATTTCTCCAATCAGAATTCCACTCTTCTGCACCCCCTGGTCCCGATTTTCGTTTTCTCACTGATTGCATTTCCTTTCCTCCTCAGCAGTCCAAGCTTTGGCTTTCTGACCTCCAGCCATGACGTCCAGGTCAGGAACCTTCTAAATGAGCTCTTCTCTTCTCATCCAGCACCGTGGCCTATCAGTCTCCTAGCTGGTCTCCCTGCTTCCAGGTTTGCCAACCACCGCCCCCAACACCTCATTCCACATTGAGCCTGAGTGACGTATCCAAAATGGAAATATGATCATTACCACTGGCTTCAGGACAAACACCAAATTCCTTCATGGGACCTAGAAGGAATCAGATTCTTGTCTGCCCTCTTGCCATTCCAGGCTTAGACACCGAGGTCCAAACATCCCACTTTTGTTCACTTCCTTCAGTGTCCGTGCAATGACCGGAGGACTTTCCCTTGGCTTTTTCCACCTCTCCTGAGTATTTGCCCAACCCCTCTTCCCCTGGCCACACTCATCTTCAGGTTCCTGTGGAAACATCACTTTTCTTGGAAGCATTCCCTGATCCCCAAGTCTGGCTTAGCTGTCTTTCATTACATCCTTTTTCAGACTGTGCTTAGCTTGCTGTTTATTTATTTGCTTTTCTTCTCCCACTGAGTCATAATCAGCCTGGAGGCAGAGACCCTGGCATCTGTGTCACTTCATTATGCCCAGGGCCTAGCATGGAGGCTGGTGTGTAGTAGATGTTCAGTAAAAATCAAGTAACTGCTTGCGTGAAAGAACTGAACATGTGGAAATAAATGAAGACCAAGCAGAGGTTATCCATTCAGAGTTTGCTGTAGCGAGGGAGTCAGCTGCCATCAGTTGTTTTCTGTCAGGCAGAGTAAATGGGAAAGCTTCACAGTGGAAAAAAGGGGAGGCTTCAGGTATGCCTGATTGGAGGCTCTTGGCATGGGGAAGCTGAAGTCAGGCTAATTAGAAGTGGGGTATCCTTTGTGCTTGGTTAGGGGTGCATATTTGCCTTTCTCTGATTGGTCCTATGTTGGAAACAGGGCAAAATTTAGGGAAGCTGTTACTTATTAATCAAATCCTGCCCATGTGGGGTCTTTCTGGACTGGCTACTAGGGATAGCTAACTGACTTTCTTCAGTGTGACTTATAGGTAGCAGGCTGGCTTCCTGGGCTCGTTACTGTAGATTGTAGGTCAGAGATAGATTTATCTATCTATCTATCTATCTATCTATCTATCTATCTATCTATTTATAATTTTTTAAACTTATTTATTTTGAGAGAGAGAAGCAGAGAGGGGAAGAGAGAGAGAGAGAATGAGAGAATGAGAGAATGAGAGAATGAGAGAGAGAGAGAGAGAGAGAGAGAGAGAGAGAGAGAGAGAGAATCCCAAGCAGGCTCTATACTATCAGTGCAGAGCCTGATGTGGGGCTGAAACTCACAAACAGCAAGACTGTGACCTGAACCAAAATGAAGAGTCAGCAGACCCTTAACCGACTGAGCCACCCAGGCATCCCCGAGATTTTTATTTTTATATGTAGTCTGGCCATTGCCCATTTGTATACTCAGTCTCTCAAACTAAGATTTATTGAACCCACACCCCATGCTCTGAATTAAGTGTTGCATATGCAGGAACTCACTTCTCACAACACCTCTGTGGGGTAGGTGGTACCATTTCTGCCTAACCCTGATTGCTTCCTCCTTTGCAGCTCATGCTAACTACACTTTCTGTCTTCTGCCCTCCTGGGTGCCTTAAGTTCCTCCCCATCCCCACCCTCACTAAATTCACTGAGGACTGGGGCTCTGGCATTCTCCAGCCCAAGACTGCCATCTTCCTGGGCCTGGCATGATCCTTGCTCAGTTCCTTCCCACGACACTAGACTTCCAGCTCTGGATTTCTTCATCTTCAGTGACCTTCACCTCCACGTCTCTTTAGTCATCCACACCTGAGTCATCAGGCACATCAGTCATCATCACCAAGAAAGGTCTCATCTCTGATATATAAATCTTATCATTTACTCTGATTGAAATAACTTCCTGACCTTTTAGTCTTCCCAGGCAGTAATTAATTCTGGGTGGGGGAATCATGGTAGATTTCAAAATACTTTAAAATGCTTTTTTGCTATATTGTAAGATGTCTAAAATGTATAACATATAAAATTAAAAAACCTCTCTAAACATTATTTGAATTTTTAAAAATAAGAGTCACTTGTACACACACACCACTATCTTTCCCTAGAGGAAACAGGGAAGGGAAGAAGGCCATTTAGCACTACATAGTCATAGTCATACTGCAATCAGAACCTATAATGGTGAAGTCCTTTTAAAATGAAGTTACAGGGCACCTGGGTGGCTCAGTCGACTGAGCGTCCTACTTTGGCTCAGGTCATGATCTCACAGTTTGTGGGTTCAAGCCCCGCATTGGGCTCTGTGCTAATGGCTCAGCTTGGAGCCTGGAGTCTGCTTCGGATTCTGTCTGTCTGTCTGTCTGTCTCTCTTCCTCTGCCCCTCCCCCGCTCATGCTCTTTCTCTCTCTGTGTCTCAAAAATAAACATTAAAAAAATAAAAATAAAATAAAATGAAGTTACTATTGGCGTGCCTGGGTGGCTCAGTCCTTTAAGCATCCAACTCTTGATTTCAGCTCAGGTTCTAATCTCACTGTTCCTGAGATGGAGCCCTATGTCCAGCTATGCACTGACAGCTTGGAGCCTGCTTGGGATTTTCTCTCTCTCTTCCCTTCTCTGCGCGTGCACGCGCGCACACACACTCTTTCTCTCTCTCAAAATAAATAAAAACTTTTAAAAAGTAAAAAAAAAATAAAATGAAGTTACTATTATTATTTTGGAAGGTCTCTAAAGTAACAACAAACATAGTTGACATAAATTGTGTTTAGGTGGCCATGTTCCAATACGCTGAGCATGATGGTTAATTTTATGTGTCAGTTTGACTAGGCCACGGCACTCAGTTATTTGGTCAGACACTGGTTTAGATGTGGCTTTGTGCCAGTATTTTTTAGATCTGATTAACTTTTATTATATTATTATTTTTTAATGTTCATTTTTGAGAGAGAGATAGTGTGGGTGTGTGTGTGTGTGTGTGTGTGTGTGTGTGAAAACATGGGAGGAGCAGAGAGAGAGGGAGACACAGAATCTGAAGCAGGCTCCAGACTCCCAGCTGTCAGCACAGAGCCTGATGTAGGGCCCAAACTCACAAGCCGTGAGATCACAACCTGAGTCAAAGTTGGATGCTTAACTGACGGGGCCACCCAGGCACCTCAGGATCTGATTAACTTTTAAATCAGTAGACTTTGAGGGGCACCTGGGTGGCTCCGTCAGTTAAGCGACAAACTCTTGATCTCAGCTCAGGTCATCATCTCAGGGTTTGTGGGTTCAAGCCCCACATCAGGCTCTGCACTGACAGCATGGAGCCTGCTTGGGATTCTCTCTCCCCATCTCTCTCTGTCCCTCCCCTGCTCACATGCACACACACACACTCTCTCTCTCTTTCTCTCTCTCTCTCAAAATAAATAAATGAAAATTAAAAAAAACCCATAAATCGGTAGATTTTGAATAAGCAGATTGCCCTCCATAATATGGGTGGGTCTCATCCAATCAGTTGAAGGTCTTTTTTTTTTTTAATTTTTTTTTCAACGTTTATTTATTTTTTTTTTATTTTTGGGACAGAGAGAGACAGAGCATGAACGGGGGAGGGGCAGAGAGAGAGGGAGACACAGAATCGGAAACAGGCTCCAGGCTCTGAGCCATCAGCCCAGAGCCCGACGCGGGGCTCAAACTCACAGACCGCGAGATCGTGACCTGGCTGAAGTCGGACACTTAACCGACTGTGCCACCCAGGCGCCCCTAATCAGTTGAAGGTCTTAAAAGACAAGATTGAGGTGTGTTAAGCAAGAAGGCGTTCTGCCTTCAGACTCAAGATGGCAACGTTAACTCTTCCTCTGGTGTTTGGGCTGCTGGCCTGCCCTGTCTGTTTTGGACTTGCTAACCCTCACAATCTCATAGGCCAATTCTTAAAAAATTTTGATCTATCCATATCCCATAGATTCTGTTTCTCTGGAGAACACTGACTAATACACTGGGTAAGGGCCAAATGTGCAGGACAACCCTTGCCACCTCCCAGCACAAATGAAGATAAGCAGGACCCACCTCTGTAAATCACTGCCCGCCTCTCCCTCAGGCACCAGTCTTCTAGATGTCGAATTCCTCTTTATTAAATCAGGCCAAGCATCTGATCACAGGTGACTGAGGGATTTGTTGACTGATGGATTATGCTTTAGCAGGTGGTTTTCAATTAGTTGGTGAGGTCATTAGCATTTTAAGCTTCTTGTTTCCAAGTTAAAGGAGATAGAGTCTTACCATTACCCTCAGCTAAGGAATGTCCTACTAAAGGGCAAAGAGATGTTTATTATAAGGCATCTTGAAAGTAAATGTGAAATCTTCAGGGTGGAGGCAAAGCTAGGTTTTGTGGAGCCTACAGCTTATACCAGTTGGAGGTCCCTCTTTAGAAAAGAAGAATACAGGGGTGCCTGGGTGGCTCAGTCAGTTAAACATCTAGTTCAAGCCCCGTGTTGGTCCAGCTCAGAGCCTGCTTTGGATTCTGTGTCTCCTTCTCCCTGCCCCTGCCCTGCTTGTACTCTCTCTGTCTCTCTCTCAAAAATAAACATTTTTTAAAAAAGAAGAATACAGAAATACCTTACTTTTGCAATTTTTTAGTGATCATATCAACACCTTGCTGTGGCCCCTCCCAGGGCTTTATGTTTGGAGATGTAAAGTGAGGGGCTCTGAAGCTTAAGCTTTATTATCTTAGCTTCAGGTTAAATTTGGCTCTGCTTCTGGGATTTTTAGGGTGGGGACAGAAGGAAAGGCGCTGGCCTCTCCTTAGGTTGGTTCCTGCTTTGCTGGGATGGAACCTGAGGCTGGCCTGGTTCCAGCTGCTGCAGGACACATTTCTCTTCCTCTAGATCCAGAGTGTTCCTCCCCTCCAAACCCTGCCAGGGTGAGTTGCCAGACCCTCCCCTGGCTCCCTTCCCTGCCTCAAGCTCTCATCCTGGAGTTTCTGGAGCCTATTTTCCATGCTCCCACACACTATTTCTTTAGGGAGTGTCCGGTGACATTTCAGATGACAATGTGCAGCCTGTCTTCCATCTTGCAAATGCAAACACCTCTCTATGCTTCTTACAGCTTTTTAGTCTCTGAGGACAGCATTTCTAACTGCACAAGAGGTGGTGTCGCTGCAGCTGCTTCATGAGAGGGAGCTTTTCTCTCTGGTCCTTTCTCCACATCTACGGCCAGCACCCCATCTCTTCTTCCTGCCTCTTCACATTTCCAGATGCTGGATTTATCTGTCTCACATACGCAGGCTCGTGCTAGCAGAAGCAGTGGATATCTAGTTGTACCCAGGGATAAGCGTTTTTATAAAATTTGCTTTCATATGTCTTACTGAGTGTATGGATTTACCAGCACCTTCTCTCCTCATTCTGGGAGAAGCTCAATAACTGGCTAGAAATTTCTGCAAATTCCAGGGGCTGACATTTCCCGTTTCCTCTCAGCTCCGAGTTCTGCATCTTCAGAACCACTGAAGACGGTTTGCACCCCACATCTCATAGCCATTCTTCCCCTTCTGCTCCTACCAACTGACATCTGAGCCTTCTCTTTGGTCTGGCTCCAGAATCACTCACACAAGACACGCATATACTTGCATCACAGACGTTACTGAAAGAGTAGGAACAATGGAGTTTTACATCCCAGCAAAACCTGAACACCTTAAAATTATATTTCGGTCATCCTTGTTTCCTTTGGGACTTCCTTGCTCTTCTGCCTCCTTTCTCTCAGACTTGAGCCCCTGCTAAGTTGACTGTCACCCCTTCCCCACTTCCCCCTCAGAAGCCAGATGTAGCCTCATTCCGTGTAGATTAAAAATAACTATAGCAACAAGGAAACAAGTTCATCATCCTGCCATGCTTAGTGTAAAGAAAGCAGAAAAATGAAGAGAAACAGAAGTCCTCACCATTATGCAAAAATGGACCCCTTCTCTTTCGCACATTTAAATACTCTAGCTGCAGGCACACACTAAGCCAGCTAGCTCTGCCTCCAACGGATGGAACACCCCTGGGTCCCCAGCGCCCCTCCATCTCCCTCTATTTCCTCATTTGTGAGAGAAAAGCCCCCTCCTTGTTCTCACTCCACACAAGTCCACGGTCAGGAACCATGCGGAGCAGTGAGGCAGTGAGGCAGGAAAAGAGGCAGACCTGGAGAAAACAGAGCCACAGAGTGAAGTAATCCCAGGAACTGAAAGGTTTATTTAGGAACAAGGAAGGTGGCTCCTGTGACAGAAAGCCACCTTGTAGATCCCAGCACATTTCTGTGCTCTGCGCACAGTGGGTACCCTCAAAACTCTCGTGACGAAAGGCATAGCACAAAGATTCTGTACCTAGACGTCCCCATCCTGCAGCATGGCCTCTGTCCCGAGCTTCTCCAGCTCTTCGCTACTGTGGCTTCTGGGACACAGCTGGTACTTGGCACGTGGGACTTCCCTCCAAGAGGAGATGCGATGGTGCCAGAGGCTGCAGAGGCCATAGAGAGCGGCCAGCACGATAGCCC
Source organism: Prionailurus bengalensis (assembly GCF_016509475.1). NCBI lineage: Eukaryota > Metazoa > Chordata > Mammalia > Carnivora > Felidae > Prionailurus > Prionailurus bengalensis. The sequence goes on along the minus strand of NC_057350.1, from coordinate 83,375,973 downwards.
CGAAGCCCAGGTGCCAGCAGAAGAAGATGAGGAGGAAGGCGAGGTCGCCAGGATTTTCTGCCCTCCAGGGCTGCCCGGAGGGAGGAACGTACATCAGCACACACAGCTGCAGCATCCATGTGCTGAGCACCAGCCCCATCCAGGCCTTTAGCACCCAGAGCGTGGGTTGGTCAGGGACCCAGACTTCGATGGTGATTACCAGGGTAACCAGGAAGGTGGGCGCCACGAACAGCAGGTGCATGCGGACCTCCAGGGTGCCCTTGTTCTCCAGGTGACATACCATCAGCAGGACCAGCACACAGAAGGCCAGGGCCTCAGCTGCTCGCTCCAGCTTCACGTTCTGCTGCGCCTGACACGCCCGGCTCACGATGTCCACAACGCCACTGAGCGTGAAAAACCCATACATGGTGACGTGATACCAGTTGTCATAGAACACAAATGGCCGCCGAGGGTCCTCCCAGTCTACCATCATCATCCGGTTTACTCCTGGGGGGTAGAAGAACTCGGTTATGATGCCAGTCAGGGAGATGGCCACCTTCATCATCCCTTCCACAGGTACCAGCTGCCACCACCTGTGTCCTCGCTTCTCCTTTGGGGTCAGAGGGGGTTTGAGAAACTTCTGTCCCTGTAGCAGGGCCAAGGACACCATCACTGAGTAGTGGAGAGAAAAGAAGAGGAGGCATATCCCCGGCAGCAAGTGTCCCTCGAGAGTACCCATGGTCTCTGTGTGTATGTTGGGGCCAACAGAACAAGAGCTGGCAGATGAGAGGCAACCTCCCAGGGCTCTCCTCACAAGCGAGGTGGCTGCTTCCAAGCTGTGGTGAGATCTTTCTGATCCAGCTCCACCCCTGCCTCCCACACACAAAAAGGCCTATGTGTGTGCTGGAAGCATCTGAGCCACTCCCTGGGTGGGATCTCTCTTAGGTGGCACTTCACCTTGCTCTGTTCCTTACTTAGATGAGCCGGGCTTGGGCTTCCAACCTCTGCACCTCACTGCAGGAGCTAGTTTACCCTTTCTCTCCTCTCCAATCCTGCCCCACCCCTCCCCAAAAAGAGGGGAAGGAAAAAAGTAATAAGGGGCCCCAGCAAAGGGGTGGTGGTCGTGGATTTTCTTTTGTTGGCTGTCACTTGGTGCCAGTCATATGACATCTCCTTTTCCTCATTTAAATACCTCAACAACTCTATGAGAGGGTTATTGTTAAACAAATTTTATAGGTGACATTAAGGCTCAGGGGGTGAAGGCACATACACAGGTATCACAGCCAGCATAGCAGAGCTGGGATGGGGACCCAGGTCTACTCATCTGCTGACAAAGTCCAGAATTTGTACATAACTAAGTGACTGAACTTCAGCTCCAACACTTGTAAGTTACATGACTATGGGCAGTTACTCTGTCTTCTTGAGCCTCAGTTTCCTGACCTGTAGAATGGGAATAATAATTATGTCATAGGTTTATTGTATTAAATAGAATAAAGTATGTAGAGTGTCTGATACATAGTTAATAAATGGTAATGATTATTAGTAATTTTACTGTTATTACTAACATTCCTTGCTGAATTCCTATGATGCTGAAGTTGTTCAAGTATTCCTATAAATAATGCCAGAGCAAGAATCATTTAAAAAAGGTAAAGAACTTAATTATATTTAAATTTTTTTAAGTTTTTTTTTTAATGTTAGCATCAGTGGGGGAGAAGGGGCTCAGAGAGAGAGAGAGAGAGAGAGAGAGAGAGAGAGAGAGAGAGAATCAGCAGCCTCCATGCTCAGCATAGAGACTGACATGGGGCTTGACCTATGACCCTGGGATCATGACCTGAGATGAAATCAAGAGTCAGATTCTCAACTGACTAAGCCACCCGGGCGCTCCATAAAAATTTTAAGGTTTTTTATTAATAGACATTAGACATTACAGGGGTGCCTGGGTGGCCCAGTCAGTTAAGCGTCTGACTCTTGATCTCAGCTGAGGTCTTGACCTCAGGGTTGTGAGTTCAAGCCCCACTTTGGGCTCTGCATCGGGCATGGGGCCTACTTAAGAAATTAAACATTACAATTAATTATTTATTCTATATTAAAATTACTGTTAAACATTAATTCCAAAAGAAAAATCAACTTAAAATTGTACTCTATATGTGACAAAGTGTTAGACTCCTTATAATATAAAGAACTCTTACAAATCAAAAAGTTAAAAATGAACACCTCAGTAGGTAAAGGGGCAAAGGTCATAAGTGGCTAGTCATTCAAGGAAAACTGTAGGTGGCCAATAAATCTATAAAAGGTGGAGCGTCTCTGCAGCCTTAACAACACAGATAATGTGCATCCACTCCTCAATGCAAAATGGGAAAAGTGGTAAAGAATGATAAATGATAAGCTTTTTAAAAATGTTAAGGCTGCTGCAATAGTAAATGGCTATCTAAAATATTTTTTCCCATCCTAACAACACTGAATCCTGAGAGTTCAAAGTTTTTAGTACCAAAGGGAAGAACATGGCCACCAAAGGACACATTGATGATTTCAATGAACTGGAAGCTGAGGCAGTCACATGTATATTAAGGCTCCACAAGGCAAACAAGCAGAAAAGAAGGATGTGGTATTTGCTGTGGCAAGTGGTTCTGATTATCACAGGCACATAGAATTGTTGCCAAGTAAGGAGGTAGTTGGTGCGGGGGGGGGGGTGGTGGTGGTGGCGGGAAGACGTGTAGATGAAAAACAGGTGCCTCACCAGGTTGCCTTCTTAGGTAAGTATCCAATGGTAGTTAAAGGAAGATAGTTTCACAATCCTATGCAGGCAGGACCACTGAAGGCTCTTTGATTCATTTTTTTCATTCAACAATAATGTCAGACACTTGACACTTCCAGGTCCTGAGGATACAACAATGAAGAAGAGGGATAAGCAACAAATAAATATACAAGTAAACAAAAAAATGGTAGAGGGTGATAAATAATAACCCCCCCCCCAAAAAATTAAGGCTATTATAATAGTGAGTGAATCCTTCAGATTGAGCCAGCAAAGAAATAACACTTAAACCAAGATCAAACTGGCATTAGGGTCCAGCCATGTGATATCTGACTGAATGTTGGGGTCACTTTATCCCATAAAGACCAGAGGAGAAGGTGAATGAGACCAAAGACCCTGGTAAATACAACTCCTTATTGACAATGTTTCTGTCCTATTTCCAGTCTTTCTGGTTACATCCTTCTCTTCTTCACTGGTATCACATTCAGATAGTAAGGACATAAGTAATTTGTCCTCCTTATTTTCCTGCGTTTTACAGTGAGCAGGTATTTTTGTAATCAGAAACTATCTGCAAATTTGAAATCAATGATGCAGTTATTTAATTCATAGAGAAGCAACTTGGATATGAAGACATCAAAATGTGGCAATCTCTACATTCCAGTTTTATGGGCAATATTAATTTGTGTCTCCATCTCTTTTGTATTTTTCAAATGTTCTATGAGGCTTTAGTAATTTAATTTTATGGCAGAATTATCAACCTGAAATTTTTGTAAAAGCCTCAGTCATTAAAGCATTTCTTTATGTATATTTATGTGTACAATTATTTATATAGGCATATATGTAATATTGAATTTTTTTAATATTTATTTTTGAAAGAGAGAGAGAGTACATAAACAGAGGAGGGGCAGAGAGAGAGGGGGATAGAGGATCCAATGTGGGCTTTGTGCTGACCATAGACAGCCTGATGAAGCCACTAATATTAACATCTTGTAAAGGCTGAAAAGTACAAAGGCAAGTTTAAAAAGTGATATAACAGGGCACCTGGGTGGCTCAGTTGGTTAAGCATCTGACTTTGGCTCAGGTCATGATCTCACAGTTTGTGACTTCGAGCCCTGCGTCAGGTTCCATGCTGACAGCTGGGAGCCTGGAGTCTGCCTCAGATTCTGTGTCTCCCTCTCTCTGCTCCTCCCCCCACTCATGCTCTCTCTCTCTCTTTTTCTCAAAAATTAATAAACATTTAAAAAATTTTAAAAAGTAATATAACAAAATGCCAACGCAGAACAAGTGGGTTAACATTTTGTCATGTTTGCTTCCACGGTTTAGAAAAATGAACATTCAAACCCTTCCACTCTCATTCCCATACCGTCCTCCCTTCATCATGGGAACTGATATGATTTTGGTATGGATCTTCCCTGTTATTTTGTCATTTTATAAATGTTTGTGCCTATCCCTATCTTGTCTCTCTGTCTGTTTAAACCTGACCATTTTCTATGTATTTTTAGTTCTGAAGAAACCAGCAGCAGCAGAAGCTCTTCCTTGAACAAGGCACTGGTCATGCCTCAATTAGGACCCATGTAAGTGAAGTTCCTTTGAAATGAAGTCAGTGTGGTTAAATAAAAAAGAGGAGATTCAAGAATCATGCAAAAATACAGTTGATGGGAACCATATGTCATAGTGGCCCTGTTCCAGCAAATAGGCAGGTAGACAGATATGTTGGTCCTAAGGGTAGTTAAAGGTAAACACTAACTTTTATCACCCCAACAAGTGACCATGAGTCCCTGGTGTGTCTGTCTCTTCTCATCTCCCCAGTGGACAGTTACTCATCATCTGCTACTCTCTGAGTCTTCCTGGCTTTGAAAAGGAGACAGTGTCTGATAATACTCACTTACATTTGTTGACTGATAGATTAATCTTTAGCAGATGAGTTTCAGTCACTGTGATATGTCAATCAGTCATTTAAAGCCCCTCATCTCCAGCTGAAGAAGGAAAATCCTTAGCTTTGCCCATGACTAAAGGAATTTTAGGCATCAGCCAGCAGGTGCTGAGATGTGTTTGCTATTCAGAGGGATTCCTGAAAGTAAATCTGATTTAGATCTTCTAGCCCAGTGGTTTTCAAGGCTGCCCTTTAGAATCACCAGGGAGCTTTTTAAATGTTTGGGCCCGACCCTGGTATTCTGATTTAATTGGTCTGGGGTTCAGGTTTTAAAAATCTCCCCTGCAGACACAAAAGGACAAATACTGTAGAATTTCACTTATATGAGGTATCTAGAGTGGTCAAATTCATAGAGACAGAAAATAGAAAGGCAGTTGCCAGGAGCTCAGGGGAGAGGGGATTGGAGAGAGACTGTTTAACCAATATAGAGCCTCTCCATTTGGGAAGATGGACGGTGGTGATGGCTGCACAACAGTGGGAATATACTTAATGCCACTGAACTGTGCACCTAAAAATAGTTAAAGTGATAAATGTTATGTACAATAAAAAGGTGAAAACTAAACTCCTTTCTGGTGATTGTAACTTGCGGTCAGGTTGAGGACCACCTTCTGCTATTTGGGGTTACTACTGACAGCTGAGTCCTGTCCTCTCAACCTGAGTGGGCTCCCTGCCTCTCCAGAAGGCTCAGCGGGGCGCTGCTCATGGTTTAACTGTTGCTGCTACTAGGGGCAAAGAACTTTCACTTTTCACTTTTCCTTTAAGATTTGGTCTATCTCCTGCCCGAGACTGGTCCTGGAAACACTCTCCATGCCTTCTGTATCTAACAGCAACATTTCCATGCAGGTGGCTAAATGGCAATCTCTATCAGCAAAGGTTTTATTCTCTGGTCCCTTCTGGTATCTGTGGCTAGAGCCTCCCTCCCCTCTCTTTTTCCAGACTTAGGCATGCCACGTTTGACTCAGCCCCCGTTATCTGACTCATGCAGGTATACATCACACAGGAATAATAAGCCTGTTAATGTCAAATTGGGATAACCATATGTCTATGGGGATGACAAGTTCTTCATATCTTCTCTAATGAAATGCTAATCTATTTTGGAACCCAGATGTCAGCAGAGGTCACTCTGTCTTTTGAAATGTATATGAATTTACTGAGGTCCTATCCCACACTCTGGGGGAAGTCCAACAGTCTGTCTACAGTTCTTGAATGCTCTAGAGCTGGGGCTTGCTCCTGACTGACTCAGAGAGGGTCTAGATCTGCTCCGGCTGTGTTCATACTTGCAGATACCCTCTGTGGCAACTCCCTTTGCTCTGTTTTACACTTGACCCAGAGGGGAGACTCAGCCCCTTTTCATTGATTCCCACCTCTACCCTTTGGAACACAAAACAAAGCAAAAATGTTTACAAAAGGCATTTATTTGTGAAGTAGGGTTTATTGTTTGTGTGAGGATGATGATGGCATATTACATCATCCCAAAGCAAAACTCTTGCTATTTAGGGTATTAGGTAATTTTGTTCTTAGAAGCCCTTCAGTAATATATGATTCTATTCCTATAATCCCCAAACTGGCAAAACTAACCTGCGCTGTTAGAAGTCAGGATAGTGATTAGCATGAGGGGGCTTCAGGAATTCTGGCAAAATTCTTTTGTCTAGGTGCTGGTTATACAGGTGACTTGGGGGAAAGCTATGGATCTGTATCCTTGTGATTTGGGTACTTCCTGTATTTGTGTTATGCTTTGGTAAAAATTTCACATTAAAAAATACAGAAGAAAGAAGGCCATCAGCTCCCTCATGCCCAAGCATGTTTCTAGACTCTCCCTCCATACAGACTTTCTTCAGGTGAGTATAGAGAATTCTCTCACCTACCCAGCCTCTGCCTCCCAGAGGGCAGTTTGGGATTTTGACCTGTTAACAGTGTTTTCAAAGAGGACCAAGGGACATGCTTTTTGACCTCCCAGAGAGGCCCAGAGTACCACTTGTATACATGAAACAGACAGACTGACAGATCCTGAAGCCATCAGAAGCTAAAAGCCCCAGGTAAACAAAGACAAGGCTCATGGGATAGATAGGAAGTCAAACTGTGGCCCTCAGGACACTTCAATCTGCCTACCAGTGGTCAATTCTGAGCCCAGATGCCCCATCCTGTGGTATGACCTCTGCCTTGAGCTTCTCGAGCTCTTCGCTGGGGCCCATGGGGCGTGGTGGTAGCTGGTACCTACCCTTTGCTAGGAGGAGCAACTATGATGTCAGAGACTGCAGACAGTGCCAGCACGGAAGCCTTTAAGGTCAAGTAACAGTGGAAGGTAATGGGGAAGCCCAGGGTCTCCAGTGGCTGGAAGACACATCATCACACATCGTTGCAGTGGCCAGGTAGCTGACCAATAGGTTATGTCAGAGGCCACGGTCTTGGCTGCCCACCCCCGCTTCATGTGCTGCTGTGCTAGCCACACATGTTTCATTATAGCCACCACAGTCTCTGCAGGAAGAATGCTAAATACAGGGACTTGCTTGCCCCGGTGTGTGGCATAGGACCAGCTCCTCAGGCTCTTCCCAGTCCACCGTCACCATCTGCTTATCCTTGGAGAACAGAAGAACTTAGCAAGGATGTTATTAAGAAGGCAACAGCTCCCTCCACCTCTTCCACAGGTTCCTGCTCCCAGTACTTCTGCCCTCACATCTCCTGATAGGACATGGTACCAGTAGGGCAGGACACCAGCCCTGAGGAGAAGAGCCCAGGACTCTTCACATGGAATGAGTGCCTTTTCTATACTGCCAGGAACATGAGGACAGCCCACCAATGGCTGTACAGGTAGGTTCACCTCTCAGGTAGGTGCTCATGGGGGACAGAAGAAGGTGCCTAGACAACACCACTTTGCTCCCTGTACTTTCATTCATGCCTCTGTTGTGCCCAGGCATTAAGCTAATACATGAGAATCGTACACAGCATAACAACTATGTTCGTTATTATGACTGTGGTACCAATATACCAGGTTTCACCAGTCTGGGGCTACAAGTCCAGTCTGGTGAACATAAGTATCTACATTTTAATGACTCTTGGCCTTCACCTGTTCACAGAGGGTCTTAGAATCTTGCAGAATTTGACTTCAGTTCCTATGCTAAGGATGATTCTGGAATCTCGCTGCCCAAGAGTCAGTTCTGGCTACTGCTCTGTCACCATGTTGCTGGTCAGGTGCAGATGTAACTGGCCATGCTGCTTTCTGGGCATTGTTTCTGTAGCTGCTGTCCTCAGCAGCCCCTGAAAAGCTGTAGCACCTGGGCTACACTACAACCTTCATGAATGTCCTCTCTTGACCTATGGTGTCGCCATCATTGTGGGAGTCCACTCTTGCTGCTGGCCGTGCTGGGTCTCTGGGGCTGGGGATCCACAGATAATGGCTTCAAGAGCTAGGAGGGTTCTGGTCTTGCTTGGTCTAGATTCAAGATCTCTACCAGTTCTTCCAAGGGAATTACGCTTGTGCCATGTGAAACAGAGACAGCTATTTATTCACTGGAGAGAGGGACCTCACAGGAAGATTCTTTGAGCTCTATAAGTCTCTAATGTTCTGTGAGGCCACTCTCCTAGGTCCTCCACCCAGCCTATCTTCTAAAAGTACATACCTGCGGCTATAGTAGGCTGGGTTTGGGTCAGGTCAAGGACCAGCCTCTCTGTTTTTCTAAAACCAGTAAGTTACTTGGGCCCTCAGAGTTTGAAGATGAGTGGGGTTTGCATATGAGATGCCTTTGTCTGTTGTAGCAAACATTCTCTGTGATGCCGTATTGCTCCTTCCTACAATGGCTCTTGTCAGGGACCCTAGGGTATCAGCTATCTCTGTACCCTATTAACAAAGTTTAAGTTCTTGCTTTTCCAGACATACCTCAGGCCCACACAGTCCAGGGAACAGAGGAGGAGCTTAGTGGACACAGTTATTCTGTGTGGTTACCCAGCATCTAAACCCCCTCCCTCTATCTAAGGAATTGTCCCACCTACTAGACCTGCATGAGGCCGAGTTCAGCTCCCCACAAGGAGCTGGAAATGCCAGGTTGGTCCTTAGTGGCCTCTCTTGAAGTGGGCACAGTCCCCACCCACCTGCCCTAGACTCTGCCTTGGCTCTTAGCCCTCCAAATCATTCCTTTAATAATGCTCCTTTCTGCTAAAATCCACCAGAGATTGTTGATGATTGGAGGCTAAGAATCCTGTCTGAATTGAAGAGTTTCATTTCTACCTGACCCTAGCTCCACCCTGTTAGATAAAAATGTGTTTGGTTGTCTCTCTTCCTCCTTTCCCTTCCCCTCCCTATCTGTTCCCCTTTCCTGCTGATCAGTAAGGAAAAAACCCAGCAACTTCAATAGAAAAATGGGCAAAGGACATGGACAGGCAAACGACAGAAGAGAAACATGAGAAGCTACTAAGGATATGACCAGATGCTCAAAATCACTGATAATCAGAGAAACCCAAATTAAAAGCTCTGTGAGATAGCGTTTATCTCACAGGCACCTGTTAGGCTGGCAACCATTCAAAAACCAGGTAATGCTGAGCTGGAGGGGATCTGGTGACACAGATATCAATCATGTATCGCTGATGGAAGTGTAGATAGGTACAGCCACTCTGGAAAGCAGTCTGGTTCTACTTGATTGAGTCGAGTCCTACGTTTGCATGCCCCATGACCTAACAATCCTGCTCCTGGATATACAACCCAGGGAAATCATCATACCAACACATAAGAGAACACTTATAAAGAAGTTCCTTGCAGCATATTTATATGGTGGCTGGTAATTAGAGGTAACTGAGTGTCCACTGCTGGGAGACTGGGGCCAGGGCACACGATAGGGTGTTACAGTGAGGTTAGATGTCTTGAGGTAGGTGTCACACAGCAACAGGGCAGAATGGTACAAGCACAGACAAGAGGAAACATAAGAAAATATATTGTATAATTGCTTTTCTGTAAACTTAAAAAATATATGCACGTAAATCAGCAATGCACATTTTGCAAGAACACATCCAAATAAAGATGAGCATTCATACAGTAAAAGAATGACCTGTAGAAAGAGGGGAATGAGAGTAGGGAAGTGGGATAAAAGAAGGCACATTAATTAATAAAATAACCAAAGGACTTTGTGCAGACCAAGAATAATAATGCGGCATGGACCGAGCAATAGGAGTAATTTGAGCCTCTTCAACCAAAGCAAACAAAATGAAACAGACAAAAACAACCACCACCACTAAAGAGCAAGCATGATGTGTACGTAAAATCTTGGTTACACAGGTAGAGGGTGATGTGGACTCCACAGCAGACACTGAGGGTGGGCCACGTGAGACAAGGCAGGGAAAGACCCTGTCCATGTTAGGAGAATCAGAGCAGGCTTCATCTGAGTAAATGTTACCTACCTAAGAACAGGCCTCTTTCCAGGTGGCCCATCAAAGAGGTCTGCTCACATCATAGAAGAACCTTTCCACCCCCTTATATGGACCTTGGGATCAAATCCATATTTGATTAACACACCAGAAGCACAGCACTTACATCAGTGATGCTCACATGTCCCGATGGATGGTCAGGGAGACATAAAGATGGACTCCTGGCTGGGCCCAGAGCGCTCTAGTGGACCCAGAAGCATGTGCTAGGCCATCTCCAGTGGCTAATTGGAAATTGCTCTCCATATTATAATGCCTCCCCATAAAAAGTTCAACTGTGCATGAATAAAAGGAAGGATCTAAGCTCAGCCAGGAAAGAAGTGGTACCAAGGGCATTAGCAATTCCCTGGCATCTGCTTCCTCTAAGGGACAAACCACTCTCCCTCTAAAGAAATGATAGCAGTTAAAGGAGACCTCAAACCATCTTCTCAATAATATTGAAGGCCTAACTAAAGGGGGAAAAAAAGGAATTAATAGAGTAGAACTCTATTACCCTGGAGGGGTAAGAGTCTAAATGGGTGAGCTTTTGCTCCTTGTCTGGGAAAAGGCAGCTAACAGGCCAACCTTCTGGGGTGAGTAGGAGGGGCAATATTGCATTCCACAGTGTCCTGAAGACACACTGTGAAGACACTGTCATTCCTCTAGAATGTAGAGCTGGAGGGACAGGGCTGGTGATCACGGTCTACCAAGGTGGAAACCTAGTCCAAGCCCATTCCCTGCTTATACAGAGAGCCCACCCTCTAGAATATTCTCAAGCCCTGTTCCTGGACTGAGTGCCCTCTGGTGCTGGCAAAAGAAAGGTAGATCCTCTCCGAAAGAAGATCCTAGGTCTCAAATTAATTTCCAAATAATCATTTCATTTAACATGTCCAGAAGGAACACAGGCACACAAGGCACGTGAGACAAAACAACATGTCTCAGAATCAACAGAAGCCATAAGCCATAGAAATAGACCCACCAGGATCTCAGATAGAGTTCCTAGGTACAACCTGTAATAGAATAATGCTTACTGTGTCAGGGAGATAAAAGCAGAATTTAAAGTTTTATGTAAGGATATGGAAAAATTTAAAGCCACACTGCTGATTTAAAAAAAAATCAATTAGACATTATAGAACTAAAAAGTGCAAAAATCATGGGGCACCTGGGTGGCTCAGTCAGCTGAGCATCTGACTTTGGCTTAGGTCATGATCTCAGAGAGTTTGAGCCCCGCATAGGGCTCTGTGCTGACAGCTTACAGCCTGGAGCCTGCTTCAGATTCTGTGTGTGTGTCTCTCTCTGTTCCTTCCCCACTCACATTCTGTCTTTCTCTTTCTCTCAAAAATAAATAAAGCTTAAAAAAATTTTTAAGTGCAATAATCCAATTAAGAACTCAATAAAGGGTTTAATAACATAGTGGAAAGGAAGATGAGTCAGAAGAAATCATCAAGAATGAACCACAGTGAGACAGAAAAATGGAAAATACAAAAGAGATGATAAATAAGAGAAGATACAGAAAACCTGATACATGTTTCATTGGAGATCTGGAAGCAGGGGAGACAGAGAATGGAGGGGAGGGAACATCTGAGGAGATAAAGGTTGGAAATTTTCCAGAATTGATGAAATAAGCCAATTCTCTGATTCAAAAAAGCCAAAGGAGAGACTGCCACAGGAAATAGAAATCTCAAAGAACCAGGCATTGGTTAGGCCAAGAATTCCCGCTTGGGAAGTTCTCTCTCCATGACAAGGTGTGAGAGTACTTGAGGGAGCTGGTGGATTTCTTTATGGAGGTGTTCTTGTTAGTTTGTTTTTGAAGATGGGAGAGATTTGACCTTGTTTATAAGCTGAGGGAAGAAACCAGCTGAGAGTGACAGATTGAAAATACAGAAGAGGGGCGCCTGGGTGGCTTAGTCAGTTAAGTGTCCAACTTCGGCTTAGGTCATGATCTCAAGGTTCATGGGTTCAAGCCCCGCATCAGGCTCAGTGCTGACAGCTCAGAGCCTGGAGCCTGCTTCTGTGGCTCCCCCTCTCTCTGCCCCTCCCCCACTTGCACTCTGTCTCTCTGTCTTGGGGCGAGTGGGAAATGAAACAACAACAACAACACAGGAGAAGAGAAGTAATACATGAAGACATTTTTTAGAGGAACAGGGATCCATACTGTGAATAATTTATAATTATAATACCTATAATACCTATAAATTTATTGAGCACTACATGTCAGAATTTGTTTCAGGAAGTTAAAATCCTTAACAGCTAGTAATTGTATTTGGACATCACCGATACATGCTAATTGATGCTCAGAAAGTTCAAAGAAAAAAAAAACCCAAACAACTTGGTTGTAAAGTATGGCTAGTAAATGGGGGCACTAAGATCCCAATCAGATCTGATCTACCCCAAAGTCCTTGTCCTTTCTACTCCACCAGGCTGCTCTCAGAGCTCCAGCTGACCTCAAAAAGGCCTTTCGTTGGGCTGAGATGGGATAGAAGGAGGAGAGGATGACCATAGAGGTGCAGCTGTTTGGAGAATATAGAGAAAGGATTAGGAAGTTGAAGCAGTTCAGGCTCAAGGCTTGGTTATTTCCAGGAAAGTGGTAAGGGGTATTATCTGCAGAGTTTGAAGGATCTGGGAAGTCAGCAGAGATGTAACTGCAGAGGAAGAGTCCTCTGAGGGGCGCGGGGAGAGAGGGAAAGGAGCCTAGTTAGAGGAAAGCAGAGGAGGAGGCTGAGTGTCAAGCCAGGTACAGGGAGAGAGGCAGTAAGCAAAGAACAGGAGTTGAGGGGTGAGGGGAGGCCAACACCATGACTTACTGAGGATGGTGGCAGGACTGGGGTGAAAGGAAGACTGTGAGCCAAGTGCCAAACCATCAGTGACAGCATGGAGTGGTGTCCCAGAGGCCCACCAAGGGCACTGAGAAGCAGGAGGGAAACTTGAGAAGAAACAGAACATGTCATAGTCTCAAAGGCTCTCCCCCCACCTGCCAGTATTTATTAATTACAAAGGGAAAAGTAGTAACTTCACAGTGGAGAAACGCAGCAGATCTCACCTTAACCAAGTGATCTCCAAATGCCGTTTTATTAAAAGAGTTGATGGGACAAAGCTCCCAGCTGCCTGGCAAGGGACAAGTCCATAAATAATTATTATGTATTTTAGTCCTTGAGATAATAATGGCAACTATGGCCCAGAAATCCCTCCATCCCAATCCTACCTCGGTGCAAAATTAATCTGCGCTAACGTGTCACTGTGTCCCAAAGGGTTAATGTGTTGTCTCTGGGTAACATGTGGTTAACACATGTGCCCTTGACCGGTCTTCCTTAATAAATGGAGTGATTCTAACAGTAGGGATTCAGGCACGGGGTAGCGTTGGGAGAACTGCTTTGGGCTGGGGTGAAGGTGAGAGAGTTTTACGTCTCGCACTGAACCGGGAACCCCCGCGATCCCCCACGGTCCGCACGCCATTGTGCTCTGGCTGCGTCTCTAACCGACGAGCTCCCACGGCTCTGGCCCTGCCAGCCTCCTCCAGACCCTCGAGTCTGCAGGTACGGGGTGGATGCTGCGGGTGGCCTGCGCTCTGTCCCCTCCCCCATGCCGGCCGGACGGTGGGGCTCTGGGCTCCCCCGCCTCATCTCCCGCGCCTGGCGCAGAGCCCGTCCAAGCAGACTACGCAGCGCCAAGTGACAGCCCTGACGCTCCTGGTAAGGTCTCCTCTGGGAAGCGCGCCGATGCCCCCTAGTGGCTGAGCTCTGAACCTTCCGAGGTCCCGCCGCTCTGCCGGGGGCGAAGGTACGAATCCCCTGGCGTCCCAACCCCCTAGCGTCGGACCGGGCCTGCGGAGAGCTGGGAGCAGTGTCGCCCTGGGAGTGTGCGGGCCGGGGCTGGGCTGGGAGAATGAAGATGGTGCAGTCCTCGAATGAGCCAGGTTGGAGTCAGGCCCGACCCAGGAAAGCTAGAATCCTCCTCCTGCTGTTCCCTGGCCCCCACGCTGGCCTCAACTCTCGGGTCTTCGTTGTCCTTGAGGGAAAAGGGAGAAATGAATATTTATGTGCCCGGCAGCTTCACTCAGCCATGTGGAGACTCACTACTTGTAAAAAGGATTTGAAGTGATCACACAGATTTCTGAGGAAGTTAAAGAAAGGGGAAAAGGTGGAGGTAGAAAGATCAACAGAGGGGTGAGGTTAATATTTAAAATGACTCTTGAGACCCTGAACCAGAAGACTTCTGTAGACCAGAAGACTACAAACAGAATGTTAAACTTCCAAATCATTAGAGCTTTTAAAAGGAAGAAACCAAGACGACTCAAACAGTTCATCAAGAATCAGGAACAAAAGACCAAGGGGAAGGGAAATCATGGAACTAAAGAACATAAAAGAGGGGTAGTGGGTGGCTGAGTCAGTTAAGTGTCCAACTTCGACTCAGGTCATGATCTTGCAGTTCATGGGTTCTAGCCCGGTGTTGGGCTCTCTGCGGTCAGCACAGAGCCCACTTGGGGTCCTCCTGTCCTCCTCTCTCTCTCTGCCCCTCCCCTGCTCACACTTTCTCTCTCAAAAATAAACATTAAAAAAAACCCCGCATGGTATAATTTCATTCCATTTCAATGATGTTTACAAAAGGCAAAACTAAGCTATATTGTTTAGTAATAGTAATACATAGTTTATTTCAAAAATCAGATATTACAGAAATTAGAAATCCCTCCCTCTGCTGGAGCAAAGCAGGACAGGGGAATGGCTTCAGGGGTGTTAGGGCATTGACAGTATTGCATGTATATATATTATTATGCCATATATATAAATATATATATATATATTTCAGTTTGTTGTATATATATGGATTATAAAAGCCCAGTTTTCTATATGGAGATATATACCATGCTTATTAATAAGAAAATACAATATCATAAAGATGTCAACTTCCCAAATTAATCTATGAAGTTTTTGTTTTAATCAAAATCCTAGCAAAGATTTGCATGGAATTGACAAGCTAATTAAACAAGATATATGTATATTTCTCCATTAAAATATGCATATAAAGTATAAAATAGAAGATGAAAGAATTAAAATATAAAAATCTTGGAATGGAGAAAGTGTTTCCAGGTAAGGGGGAAAACTCAGAAGCCAAAAGGGAAAAAAAAGGGCATTAAGACAAAATTATACATGGAGAAATTATCTGTGGAGAAATATACACAAATACAAAATAAAAAATAAATGACAAGCTAGAAAAAGAAAATAAGTGCAACTCATATGTCAGATAAATGGCTAATTTCATTACCATATATTGTAAATTCTTATAAATCAATAAAGGAAAAGATAGCAAAATGGACATATGGCAGAAAAAGATACACAAATGGCTGAAAAATAAAAGATACTCCATTTCACTCATAAATAAGGAAATGCAAATTGAAAATAAAAATGAGCTGTTTTTCATTAGGAAATTTGATAATATAAAGTGTGAGCGTGGGGCACCTGGGTGGCTCGGTCAGTTAAGCATGAGACTTTGGCTGCGGTCATGGTCTCACGGCTTGTGGCTTCGAGCCCGCATCAGGCTATGTGCTGACAGCTTGGAGCCTGGAGCCTGCTTCAGATTCTGTGTCTCCCTCTCTCTCTGCCCCTCCCCTGCTCGCATTCTGTCTCTCTCTCAAAAATAAATAAGCATTAAAAAAACAAAGTGTGAGTGTGAATGAGGGCAATGTAAACAGGCATGCTCATGCATTTGTTGGAATTGTAAATTGTAGCCTTTTTTAGAAACAAATTTGGTGAAGTCTATCGAAATTACACATGAATTACTCTGTCATCCTATACTTATAATCCTGTATGTGTACAGCCATATATATTTTTTGAATTTTCAAAATTTTATTTTAGAGGGGGAGAGAGAGAACGAATGGGGCAGATGAGCAGAGGGAGAGAGACAGAGAATCTTAAGCAGGTTCCATGCTCAGCACAGAGCCTGATGTGGGGCTTGATCCCACAAACCTGGATCAAGACCTGAGCCGATATCAAGAGTCAGACACAGTAGCCTTTGGTCATATATATATTTAAGGATATTGATTGCTGTGTTGTTATTGAGGAATCCTGGTAACAGCTTAATGTCCGCCAATATGAAACTGAAACTGAACTACTGTATAGCTATTTTCACAGTGAGCAAGAAAGATTACAGATAAGTTGTTCAATGAAAAAAGCAAGATGATGAACTGTTGTGTATTTTATGCTTCCATTTGTGTCAAAAATGGATCGGATAGATTTGGAGAGAGCATCAACCATATACAGGATTGTAGGACATTAACATATTACAAGGGCCTATAAGCAGCATATGTTTTGCAAAAAGCTACTGGGGGCCTGAGAACCTGGGCAGTTGAATTTAATTGCATTGTTTTCTGCTCTGCACTTTTTGATTTTTTATAAACCTCTCCTTCTATACCTCTCCCCTCCTTCCATCCCCCTCACACATACACATGCACGCACACACAATTTTTTTTCAATTCTCAAGTGCACTAAAAAAAAAAAATTATTTTGCCTTTTTCCTTCCTCCAAAGGTTCTAACACTTTTTTATCAAATCTGAGAAAACTGGCTATAGAGTAGACAATCTTCCCATGAGCCCAATCTGCAAGTTGATTTAAATTCTTAAATACTGAAAAAATATACAGTTAAAACAATAAATAAAGGTTTTTTTTAAATTATGAAAATGAATCCTAAAGTATCTAGTAATAAGCATAATAAAAGGTGTTAGATGTATATGGAAAACATGTAAACTTTACAGTAGGATTTTGAAGAAGACCTAAATAAATGGAGATATTTTCCAATATATATATATATATATATATATATTGGGTCCATATATATATATATATAGACCCAATACCATAAAGATGCCAATATGCCAAAATTACTCTGTGAGGTCATTGTTTAAACCAAACCCCAACAAAGACTTTGTAAAACAAGTTAACTCTAAGACATATATGGAAATGTAAAGGACCCCAAATGGTCAAGATAGTCTTGAAAAAATGTGAGAATACACACTCATGTAGAAATCAAGACTTATTATCAAGTTATAGTAATTAAGAGTGTGGTATTGCTCAAGGGCAGATAAATAGACCAATGGAACAAAATAGCTAGAAAGAGACCAACACATTTTGGGAAATTTAATTTATGACAAAGCTGGCATTTCAAATGACTGGAAAAAATGGTTCTAGGACAATTGTTATCTGTATGAGAAAGATCTCTCTGTAACTCCTTTCATGAAGAATCAGATCTGGTGGATGTAAGACCAAATATAAAACAGCAAAATTCTTAAAGTTCTAGAAGAAAATATAGAGAGACTTAGGACCTTGAAATAAGAAAGGGTTTTTTTTAATGTTTATTTATTTTTGAGAGAAGAGAGAGAGCATGAGCAGGGGAGGGACAGAGAGAGGAGGACAGAGGATCCAGAGTGGGCTCTACGCTGACAGCAGCGAGCCTGATGTGAGGCTCGAACTTGTGAACTGTGAGATCATGACCTGAGCCAAAGTCAGGTACTCAACCAACTAAGCCACCCAGGTGCCCCAAGAAAGGGTTTTTTTTTTAACCAAGTCACCCAAAGCACAAACTATAAAGAAATAGATATATTAGACTACATTATTAGCACTTATATTTTCTGTGCCTTAAAAGACACTGTAGAAAGTTTTTAAGATAGGCCACGGGCTGAATGACAGTATTTGCAACACATCCATCTGAAAAGGGAATAATATCCAAAATATATAAAGAATTTTTAAAAATCAATAAGAAAATTACAAGAACCAATAGAAAAATAGGAAAAGGTTATGAAAAGGAGTTTACAGAATTAAATATACAAATGACCAGTAAGCATATAAATAGATACCTAACCCCCAACTTCATAGTAATCAGGGAGATGCAAATTAAAACCATAAAGAAATAACATCATAAACCCAATAAATTGAGGGAAAAAATCTGACAATAGCAAGTTTGATGAGGATTGGGAACACAATAATTCATCTGTTGCTGGTATGATCACTTTGGAGAGCAAGTGGGCAGTCGCTAGTAATGTTGAAGCTAGGCATCCTTTGCAACCCTGCAGCCCCAGTCCTGGGTGTGCACCCTAGAAGTTCACACACAGGCACAGAAGACACGGACTAGAATGTCCATAGCAGGACTGTTTGTAATCGAGACAAAATGCACAAACAGTCTAAATTTTTATCGGTAGGAGAATGGATAAATAAATTCAATATAATATTAACACAATAGTATACTATACTTCCATGAAAATGAATTTTTATTTATCAAAGAGACCCCAAAACTTAGGTAGCACCACATGCCAGGCTCTGTTCTAAGTTTATAAATATTGACTCATTTACTGAATGAACCTGAGCTAAATTTATCAACATGAGTCAACATGGATAAATCCCAAAAGCACTATGTTGACTGCGGACAGCAAGTTACAGACGTATTTGTGCAATACTTTACCATGTATGTAAATTTGAATTATTTAAGACAGTATTATTATGTCATGTCCAAGAATTTAGCCATATGTAATAAAAGTGTATGGAGAGGTTACCACAGGGGTGAGAGTGAGGGTAGGGAGTAAGGAGGGTCCCTGAGGGGCTTCCTCAAGAAAGATGCTGCATTTCTAATGCTTAGTGATAGCTAAACTATTCTATCTCAATGCATCTCCAAGGTAGTTCATAAAACAGTAAAATATAGAGGGAAAAAAAATCACACACTTCCATTTAATTGATTTCCTTCTCGTCTCTCTCTGCTTATTTTATATATTTGTAATAATCCCATATATATTCTTTCACTTAAGTGCTTTCTCATTTTCAGTACAAGGAATATCTGCACTTTGGGAATATTTAGGGTTATTCCTTCTGATACGTTTTCACAGGTCGAATTACAGTGTCAAATTGTATGAGCACTCAAAGACGTTTAGTACTCTTTCTTACCACATTTTGCCAAGGGTTGGACCAATTCACTGTCAAAGCCTCCAGCAGCGCATTGGTGCCTCCATTTCTTCCGGAGCTCTGTCAGTACTAAATATTCTTGCAAAAAAAAAAAATCTTTAACATATTTTTTAAATGTTTGTTTATTTTTGAGAGACAGCATGAGCAGGGGAGGGGCAGAGACAGAGGGGGAGAGAGAATCCCAAGCAGGCTTGAGGCTCAGCTAGTGCAGAGCCCACAGTGTGTGTGTGTGTGCGCGGGGGGCTCGATCCCCCCCACAGGGAGACCCTGACCTGAGTGAATATCAAGTAGAGTCCACCACTTAACCGACTGAGCCACCCAGGTGCCCCAATCCTTAATATTTTGATCTGTGAAAATGTATTATTTTGAGAAACATTTCCCCTAACTGCTTATCATTCATTTATAAAGGAAGAAAAGCTTTACTGTTGAGGGCGCCCTGGGACCCGCGCAGTGGGCCTGGCGGCAGGTGCAGCTCGGATGTCCGGCCTCACCCACACAGCCCTTCCTCCCACGCTCAGCGCAGGGGGGACAGTGGGTCTGATCTGCGGAACCCGCCCACCCCCGACTCCCAAAGCACAGCGAGCTCGTCGGTGGCATAGTTTACCTTTCACTCTCATTCTTTCCTGCCGATGGGTGGCTTTGGGCTCCCGCCTTGGCGGGTGGGCTGGGGCTAGAGTACAGGGCTGCCTCACAGCCGTCTTTGGGCCTCTTCTCACCCAGTGACACACTGGCCATTGACATCCGCCCACGGAGCGAGGGCGCACAGGGCTCCATTTACCCTTCCCGGGGCTGGTGAGTGGGGTTGGCGCCTGCCCCTCCCCTCCACCTTGGGCCACACACAGGCGGGGTGGGACCAGAGGAGCTTGTCCTTTCCCGTGGGCTGGGCTGGAATTTGGGGGCAGGGAGAGGCGGGAATTGAGGAAGTTGGAAAGGGAGGTGTGAAGGGCTGGATGGGAGGTGGGAGGCTGTTTTAGAATTTTAGAGTTGTGGGGGGTGGGATGGTGGTGGAAGAGGGGAGGCCGGAGAGGGGGAAAAGGGAGGGCCTGGGGGTAGCTTTCTGGACCAGAGGGTAGGGGCCAAATGAGGGGAGGGGGAGGGACAGACGGGGGTGGGGTAGAGAGATGGGGTAGGGATGTGAAGAGGAGACCCAGAGAGCAATTGGGAGGGCACTCAGATCTAGTTGAGGGATAAAGAAGTGGGAAGGGAATGTGGAATAGTGGGATGAAAGGAATTTCAGGAGGGAGGAGGCATTGGCAAGCTCTGGCTACCTCCTGCAGGAGCTGGGCTGGCATTTGCCAAAGGGCTCTTCTTCGAACCTTCGAAGGGTGGGAGAAGTCTGCAGCTCCAGGCCTCAGCTAGGTGGAGGAAGGTGATGACAGAGGTGGGCAGTGTGCACTTAGCTGTGGAGAACAGGCAAGGGCAGCGCCTCCCTAGCTGTCAGGAGTCTCCTGGGGGTGGAGTCTGCTAGGACCAAGGTGTCACCTGGGAAGTGGGGAGAAGGGAGGGGGGGACCCCCAGTGAAGGAAGAGCACTGGGGTGGAGGGAGGATCTGAAGAAGCACAAGGACCCCTTTGGGAAGCCCAGGTTCTTCCAGGGACCAGCTGCTTGTCACAGGGAAAAATCCCCACCAGTGTGACAGGAAAGAGATTATGGTTTAGCCAAGTTATGGGAGACTCTAAAAATGGTGCCTTAAGACCATGCTCCTCAAACTGTGCCCACAGATAAACCCCCCTGGAAGAGTGTATTAAAATGCAGATTCTAAGTCAGCAGATCTGAGGGGGTGCCTGAAATTCTGCATTTCTCCAAGCTCCCAGGCAAGGCCTGTGCTCTGTGCTTCAGGACCACGCTATGAGCAGCGAGGGTGGAAGGAGCTGTGTGTCAACATGCAGAGGTGTCTAGGTTATATGGTAAAGTGAAAGAATAGTCTGTGTGGGGTGACCCCTGTTTTTTTTAAAGTGTGTGTCCTACACAAACACACAAATGTGTACACATACACCAAAAAGGTGCAAAAACATACCACCTGTACTTTTTCTGGGAGATGGGATTACAAACGATATTAATTTTCTTTTTGCTCATCTCTATTTCCTAAATTTTCTCCAATAAATACATACTCCTATTGCAAGGAAAAAGAGTCGCCGCTCAAAACCATGTTAGTTATTTATTTTAAAAAGAGGACTCAGGGGGCGCCTGGGTGGCGCAGTCGGTTAAGCGTCCGACTTCAGCCAGGTCACAATCTCGCGGTCCCATGAGTTCGAGCCCCGCGTCGGGCTCTGGGCTGATGGCTCAGAGCCTGGAGCCTGTTTCTGATTCTGTGTCTCCCTCTCTCTCTGCCCCTCCCCCGTTCATGCTCTGTCTCTCTCTGTCCCAAAAATAAATAAACGTTGAAAAAAAAATTAAAAAAAAAAAAAAAAGAGGACTCAGGCAGAAGTTCATAGATTTCCCTCTGTGGGAAGCTGGATTAGTTGCCCCTCCTCTTGGGCTCAGAGCATCTATTCACACGCTGCCTGGGGGGAGGGGGCCCATGGGGAGGGGGTCGTCAGTCCCTGGACTTGGCAGGGGGCTCAGCAGGGGGCTCACCTTTGTCGGAAAACTCAGCCGATACCCTCAATAAATATGTGCTCACTTGAATGAGCTTATAGGACAAGGTCCCACTGAAGAAAATTTGCATATGGCAGACTCTAGGAGTGCATTTAAACGGCAGTGTTAAAGGGAAATTTTCTTACTGCCTATTACTTTTATTTTTTTTTATTAAAAAACTTTTTTTTAATGTTTATTTGTTTTGGAGAGAAAGAAAGCATGAGCGGGGGAGGGGCAGAGAGAGAGAGGGAGACACAGAATCCGAAGCAGGCTCCAAGCTCTGAGCTGTTAGCCCAGAGCCTGACGTGGGGCTCCACTCATGAGCAGTGAGGTCATGACCAGAGCCCAAGTCGGATGGCCAACAGACTGAGCCACACAAGTGTCCCTATTACTTATATTGCTTATATTATGTGGGCACACGGAGCCTAGAGACCTTAGTGTATGAATGGATAGCTCTTTCCATTTATATGTCATCTTATTATTTACACTTTCTTATTGATTACCTCATTTGATCCTTGAGGTAAGTGCTCTCATTATCTCCCTTTTATAGTGGAAGAAACTAAACCTCAGAGAGTTAAACTTACCCTGGGTTAACATTTAGTAAGAGGCTTTTTAACCCAGAACATCTGACTCTAGAACCTAGTTTTTTGACTGATGAAATGTACTGCATCTCACAAGATAGGGGACCAGGTTCAACCTCAGCTTCCTGTTCATGTACAAACACATCTCTGGAGCTCCTTGTTCTCATGTGTGAGCCTGAGGTAGTGAAACCTCTACAGCACAGCTCAGACTGCAGTGTGGGGAGTGACCTGAGCTCACCGCGAAGCTGGACACTCACAAGGGGCCATGTGGTGGGGGTGGCCATGATGAGTTTATTTGTTTCAAAGAAGGCATGTTAATGTGAAATCTAGAAGCTGATTGCTGGGGATGAACTGGATATCCTTGAGATGGTCTGTTTTCTTCTCTGGATTTCTCTATAAATTAGGGAACACCTTTAATATGTTCTCCCTGGTTTTGAAAAGATTTAGTCTACCGAATAGATTGCATTTGTTAACTAATAATTGGTTTTCTCATTTTTTATTAATCAACCTCATTTGTAACTACCATAGCTTCTTTTTTTTTTTCTTTTTTTTTTTTAAATTTTTTCAACGTTTATTTATTTTTGGGACAGAGAGAGACAGAGCGTGAACGGGGGAGGGGCAGAGAGAGAGGGAGACACAGAATCGGAAACAGGCTCCAGGCTCTGAGCCATCAGCCCAGAGCCCGACGCGGGGCTCGAACTCACAGACCGCGAGATCGTGACCTGGCTGAAGTCGGACGCTTAACTGACTGCGCCACCCAGGCGCCCCCATAGCTTCTAATAAATGTGAAATATAAATATAATCACACTAAGCAGCTGCAGTTCTAGCAAAAGAAAATAAGTCTGGCATTTTAGTTGGCCTGGGCCGCTTTATAAGAGGTAAATGTTTAATTGTTGTTGGCTTTTAGAATAGAAAGAACCATAAACCCCATAAGAATCTATCCTAAAAAAATGGTTTAAATGGCAGAAGGAAAAATGTATTTATAAAGATGCTTATTGCGTTATTTATGATAGCTTAAACAGTAGAAATGCACTAACTATTCATCTGTACATAAATTAGGGCACATTTGTATGTTTGCACAATGGCATATTTTACAACTGTATGTTTGCACAATGGCATATTTTACAACTATTAAAAGTTCTGTTCAGTCTTAGAGCAGAGAAAAATTTCCTCTGCAGGGCACCAAACCCAGAAGTCATTAAGGGAAAGCTGACAAATTTGACACCATAAATATTAAAAAGGCTTGCCCTTGAAATACACCATAAACAAAGCAAAAATACGAGTGACAAACTGAGATAAAATATGCAACAGCAATGATATTAGACCCATGTATCTTTATTTTCCTGTAAATCATGCTCTATTTCAGCTTCTCTCCTCCAGGGCTGAGCCATGAAGCTTGTTGCCCAGAGAAAGAGGTGCAGGAACTGCTTGGGACAGAGAGGTCCCTAAAATACTGTGAATCTCAACCCTGATTTCCTTCACCCCTTTGGCAAGACAAGAGTCTCAAATACCAGCCTTTGTGGAGGAAAGAAAGAATAGTTTTATTCTGAATTTTTCCCTTTAAAAAAATCAAGGACCAACCTGGGTGGACTTAATCATAAACATCTACACAGGGAGAACTACTACCAAGAGGAAGTAGGAAAAATAGTCACACATAGACCCCGGAGGATTGTGGGGGAAAGATAAAAGTGGGAATAAGAGAAGCAGTTGGTGACACGTGTGTCCCAACTGTCCCAAAGTTCCAGACAGATAGATTGAAGGAAACACTAAAAGCAGAAGAGAGGCTTCTGACCCTGTTTTAGTTTGGGATTATGGAAAGAGAACCCTCACCAGGCACCTTCCTCGAAGCAAACTTTCTGCCTACTTAGGCACAAAGAAGGCAAGCAGTTGGCTACCCAGAGTCTTTCCTGATTGGCATGAAAGATGTCCAGAATTTCCTGGATACTCTTGGGAAAGAAGATCTGACTCGCTATATAAGGCCCAGGTAGTTACCCAGGCTGGGAGCCAAATGAGAGTTGTAGCCAGGCCTCAAGGGGGTTCAGAGCACTCATAGGACTGAAGAGGAGAAAAATCCATTGAAAGGACCATTGGTCTCCAAGAAAGCTAAGAAAATTCTTGATTTTCTTAGCCATAGATATAAGCAACAAATGTCGGCAAGATGCTTGCCCAGTGACCAAGTCAACAAGAAACATGGTTATGGAAACTGGAGGAGCAATGGAGCAGTCTAAGGCCCTGTGCTCAGGAACTTAGCTCCCCTCCTTTATCTTTACTACATTAGAAGCCCCATCTCCCATGCACCCAAATGCCATCTCAGACAACAGGAGGAGGAGGAGGAATAGGAGAATTAAAATAGTGGGTACGGTAACTGTAACAAAAAGATACTAAAGTATGGTGGCTTAGACAATAGAGGCTGGTTTCTCGCTCAGATAAAAGTCCAGATGGGCAGTGCTGGTCTGATAGGGCAGCTTGAGAAGGTCAAGAGGTTGCTCCTTCTATCTTGTTGCTCTTGTTCTCATCATGTGACTTCTGTCTTTTGGTCTAAGACATCTATTCTAGCTCCTGCCAACATGTATGCCTTCCAGCTAGTGGAAAGAGGGACAACAATATATCAAAGGCATAGTTTTCGCCTTCCTTTTAAGGGCATGACCTGGAAGTCATGCACATCACATATGCTCACATACTGTCATCCAGAACTAGATCACATGGCTACACCCAGCTTCAAGGGAGGCTGTGAAAGTCTTCAGCTGGGCAGGCACCCAAATATCCATATCTTACCCACAGAACACACTCGCCCTCCTCCAGCTCAAAGTTCAGGGTCTCTGTGTGCTGCAGGGTCTTCTCCTCCGGGTCCAGATGCAACCATTTATGTCTGGTGATCTCTAACCAAAGAGAAAAGTTACCTCCCCTCCCTCCAATTACACACATACCCAAAATGCACTAGTGGAAAAGAAATAGAATGAGTAATCAGAACTTCCATTCAGAAAATGGAAGAATGGAAAACACCCAATAGTCACTAGTTCATAGCAATGATCAAATCCTACCACAAAGGAGTTACAAACACTCCCGTCCCTGGTGGAGTTAGTGCCTTGGCTTGTCTATCTGGTAGCGAGCTACTTGTGCATTGACCCCAGAGAGGACGGACTAGTTTTTGGCAAGATTACTTGTCTGTTTTCCTCCATGGCCTCATCCCAAGTGGGCATTGAAGAGGATGCCCTTTTGGGGGACTTGTGTATTTCACAGCCTTTTTCTTCTGGTGCCTTTGCGGGGGTGGGGGGCAGGGGTAGGAGTTACTTTGGGAGTTAATACAATCACAGGCTTTTTTAGGCCACACAGGGATTTTTTTTTTTTTTGCAATGCAGTTCACTCCAAGAGTTAGTAGGCTTCGAGTCCATTTGTTTCCTGTTAGTGCCATGTGCAGGTATCTATAGTCAAAGTCCTTCTTTAGGCATGATTTTTACACGGGAAAATTTTGTTCTTTAATTTACTGACTTCAGACTTGTCTTTTTTGTTCTGGAAGGCAATTAAATTACTGGTGGATTTTATTGACTCTCAGGCTTGGTCTGTTTGGGTTTTGTCCTTAGTCCCAAGGAGTGGTTCCTACTCTAAAGCATGCTCCTTACTCCCCCATCTCCCAATATTGTGCATCTTTGGTGTTCCTATTTGGCTCTCAGCCTCACATAAGCCACTTTCTTCTCGGCCTTCTGGTCTCCTACCTGCACATAGGCAGCCAAGCTTTTAGCCAAGGACTATGGAGAACTCCACAGTAGAGTTTCTAGCACCCTTGTCCCCCATGCAGTTCCCACATCTTTGTTACCCTGCCCTAAAAATTCTAGCCAACTTAGCATCCCTGAATTTCTGCTTCTTCAGCTCAGCAAGAGTGCTACATACTGTGCTATGCATTGGGAGGGCTGTCTCCCTACACCATGACCCAGAAAGTACCCCCAGGAAGAAAGCCAGGGCCAATGTGGAATTCACCCTAATGTGTTTCCTTTTTCTAAAGGTTCACAGTCTCATACTGCCTATTGTCCAATATACTGTCCAACTGCCAGTTTATTTTGTCTAGTTTCACAGTTGTTTATGGTGGCAGTGGTGGGAACCTGGTTATCAGTTACTCCATTGGGAATATAATCAAAATTCCTTCCTTCTC
Source organism: Prionailurus bengalensis (assembly GCF_016509475.1). NCBI lineage: Eukaryota > Metazoa > Chordata > Mammalia > Carnivora > Felidae > Prionailurus > Prionailurus bengalensis. Next base: position 83,349,677 of record NC_057350.1, on the reverse strand, counting down.
TAGGTAGAGAATTTTATTTGGATACACAACTGTCCAGGGAACTGGCCAAGGTAATTTGAGCAGAAGCAAAGGAGTGTGCCTCTACTTCTCTTTGTTTTCTTTTCCTGCTGGCTGGAATGTTATGGCTATGATTACTAGCTGCTCTTCATAATGAATGTAATGAAATCTGCTCTTCATAATGAACATATTTAAAGCAGAGATCTCAGAAAGAAAAGAGAAGAGAGAATGGGGCAGGGGAAAAAAGTATATGAAGGAATAATGGTCAAATTTTCAAAAAATTTAGTGAAAACATCACCTATAGTTCAGTGAACCCCAAACAGGATGAATAAAATAAAACCATACCCAGGCCCAAGCTGCTAAAAACCAAATATAAAGAGAAAATCTTAAAAATAGCTGGATAAAACACACATTATGGATAGCAATGTGTGAACGATGGCTGACTTCTCATGAAAAGCGAGGGAGGCCAGAAGACAATGGACTATCATCTTTAAATGGCTGAAAGAAAAAGTTGACAATCCATAATTGTATATTCTCTGCATATACTCCTCAAAAATGAGGCTAAAGTCATTTAAAAATAAATGATAGCTGAGAGAATTCATTGCCAGCAAAACTGAGGTACAAGAGGAGGTAAACTAGATAGAAACCCCTTTATAGGATTCTACACCCAACAATTGCACATTCTTTTAAGTGCACACAGAACATTCAGTGGAATGGACCATATGCTGCAGCACTATAGAACTCTCAATACATTTCAGAAGACTGAAATCTTGTGGAGTATGTTCTTTGACTATAAGAAAATTAAATTAGAAATCAATAACAATAAGATACCTAGAAAATCCCCAAATATTTGGAAATTAAACAAGGTAATTCTTTTTATTTTATATATTTTATTGTTATTTTTATTTGTGACATTCACCTTGTTTAATTATAGCTATATATTCTTTTTTCAAAGACTTTTTTTTTCTTTTTTTAAAATTTTTCTTCTTTTCAACGTTTTTTATTTTACTTTTGGGACAGAGAGAGACAGAGCATGAACGGGGGAGGGGCAGAGAGAGAGGGAAACACAGAATCAGAAACAGGCTCCAGGCTCCGAGCCATCAGCCCAGAGCCCGACGCGGGGCTCGAACTCCCAGACCGCAAGATCGTGACCTGGCTGAAGTCGGACGCTTAACCGACTACGCCACCCAGGTGCCCCTTCAAAGACTTTTTTAATTGAAGTAGAGTTGATGCACAATGTTAGACTAGTTTCAGGGGTACGACATAGTGATTTGCCCTCTCTATAGGCAATGTTGTGCTCCCCACAAGTGTAGCCCACCCTTTACCATATGACACTATTACAGCATCATTGACTATATTCCCTATGCTGTGCCTTTCATTCCCGTAACTCATTCATCCTCTAACTGGAAGCCTGTACCTTCCCCTCCCCTTCACACATTTTGCCCATCCCCTACCCCCTCACTCCTGCAACCATCAGTTCTATTTATCGTCTGATTTTGCTTTGTGTTGTTTATTCACTTGTTTTTAAATGAGGTAATTCTAAGTAAATTACAGATCAAAGAAGATATCAAAAGATAAATCAGAAAATATTTAAAATTGTTTAGAAGGACATGCTGAGGTGCCTGGGTGGCTCAGTCATTTGAGCATCCGATTTCAGCTCAGGTCATGATCTCGCAGTTCATGAGTTTGAGCCCTCGTTGGGCTCTGTGCTGACAGCTCGGAGCCTGGAGCCTGTTTCAGATTCTGTGTCTCCCTCTGTCTCTGCCACCACCCCCACTTGTGCTCTCTGCCTCTCTCTCTCTCAAAAATAAAGATTTAAAAAAAGGATGTGTATAGGTTTAAATGCTTATATCAGAAAAGCAACAAGTGTTTCAAATCAATGATTTAAGGTTCGAGCTTAAGAAATAAGAAATATATGAGTAAATTAAATTCAAAATAAGTAGAAGGAAGGAAATAATAAAGGGCAAAATAAGATACACAATAGTCAAACCGGAAGAAAATTAACAAAGCCAAAAGTTAGTTCTGTGAAAAGATTAATGAAAGTGATAAGCTTTTTATAAGAGTGGTCAAGAAAAAGAGAGAGAGAGAGAGAGAGAGAGAACACACAAATACCAATGTCAGGAACAAAAGATGGAAGTCAATTGGGATTCTCAGGCCCTGGGAAAAAAATTAAGGACTGTTATGAACAATCTTACGCCAATAAATTTAACAAATGAAGTGAACAAATTCGTTTCAAACTCACCTAACCTGACCTAAGAAAAAGAAAATTTGAATACTCCTGTACCCGTTTAATAAATTGAATTTCTAATAATAATTTTTCAACAGCTTCTCACAAAGGAAACTCCAGGCCCATATAGTCTCACTGGAGAATTCTATCAAACATTTAAGGAAAATGGAAATAGTGTCAAGCTCATATTGTAAAAGAGCACATAGGCAGGAATTATTGTTGCAGCTATCTGTGGAAATTATAATCTGCCAGTGATATTGGGATAAGCAAATATTTCTTAGGACACAAAAAGTACAAACCAAAAGGAAAAATAATAAATTGGACTTCTCAAGATTTAAAAACTCTGCTCCTCAAAAGGCACTGTGAAGAAAATGAAGTCAAGACCATCACGCCTCCAGCCAGCCTGAGTGACTCTTCTGTCTCTTGCTTTGCACCTCCAGCCTCACCTCGGCTGGAAATGGACCCCACTGCACATGCACTGGTTCCTGCAAATGAGCTTCCTGCAAGAGCTGCTGCTCCCGCTGCCCCATGGGCTGTGCCAAGTGTGCCCAGGGCTGCTCTGCAAGGGGGCATCAGACAGAGCAGCTGCTGTGCCTGGTGTGGGGAACAATCTGCTCCTGATGTAAATAGAACAGTTTGTGTAGACCTGCAGTTTGTTTAAATATTTGAACGACAATACGCTTGTCTAGACTCGTTTGGCAGAAAAGAAAAGAAATGGGAAGGGAAGAGAAGGGAAGGGAAGGGAAACAGGGGAGGAGAGGGGAGGAGAGGGGAGGGGAGCGGGAGAGGAAAGGGAAGGGAAGGACAGGGAAGGAAAAGAAAGTCAACACCCAGACTAGGAGAAAATATTTGTAATACACGTATATAAGAAAGAACTTGTATCCAGAATAGATAAAGAACTTTTGTGAGTCAATAAAAATAAGATGAATCACCCAATTAAAAATTGATAAAAGACTTGAGAAGAAGCTACAAAACAAGATTCTCTGGCCAATAAGCACTGGAGAAGATATTCAACATTTTTAGTCATCAGAGAAATGCAAGTTAAAACCACAATATTACTTCATACCCATTAGGATGAGTAAAATTTAAAAGACGGACGATTCTAAACACGGGCAGGGATGTGAGGCTACTGGATTTTGTAGGCTTTGAAGACGGAGGGAGGGGGCCATGAACAGAGGGATGCAGGTAGCTTCTAGAAGCTGAAATAAGTACAAAGACAGATTCATCCTTGCTGTGGATTGAACTGTGTCTTCCTGTAATTCATATGTTGAAGCCCTAACTTCCAATGTGATGGTATTTGGAGACGGCACCTTTGGTAGGATTTGGAGATGGCACTTTTGGTAGGTGATTAGGGTTACATGAGGTCATAAGAGTGAGGCTCTGATGATGGGATTGGTGCTCCCAAAGAAGAGGCACCACAGGATTCTCTGTCTATCTATCTGTCTGTCTCCTACTGGCCATTGTGAACACACAGAAAGAAAGTGGCCAGGAAAAAAATCTTCCTCGGCACCTGACTGTGCTGGCACTCTGATCTCAGACTTCCAGTCTGCAAAACTGAGAAAATAGATTTCTGTCCTTTAAGCTACCTGTCTGTGGTATTTTGTGTCGGGTGCCAGAACTGCCAGAGGCAATCCTAGAGCCCCTAGAAAGGGATGCCTTGATTTAGCCCAGTGAGACTTGTGTCCAACTTCTGACCACCAGAACTATAAAATAATGAATTTGTGTTGTTTCAAGCCAGTAAGTTTGTGATAATTTGGTACAGCAGCAATAGAAAAATAGACCCACTTATTCCTCCTCCAGATATTTTCCCCAAGAGAAATGAACAGTAAAAATCTGTAAGAGTACTTGTACATGAATGTTTGCAGCAGCCTTTTTCACAATAGTAAAAACCTAGAAATAATCCAAATGTCTATCAACAGGCAAATGAATAAACAAAGTGTGATATATTCATACAATGAAATACTCTTTAACAACTTGAATGAACTACTGGTATATTCAGCAGCATGCATAAATCTCATAACATGTTTGTTGAGTGAAAAAAAACACAAATGAGTACATAATTTATGATTCAAGGAAATTTTCTGGGGTGATGGACATAGTCTACATTTTATTTTTTTTTTAACATTTATTTATTTTTGAAAGGCAGAAAGAGACAGAGCGCAAGTAGGGGAGGAGCAGAGAGAGAGGGAGACACAGACTCCGAAGCAGGCTCCAGGCTCTGAGCTGTCAGCACAGAGCCCGGCGTGGGGCTAGAACCCACCAACCATGAGATCATGACCGGAGCCAAAGTCGGACGCTTAACTGACTGAGCCACTCAGGCGCCCTAGACATAGTCTACATTTTGATTAGTGTATTGGTTACATAGGAGTAAAAAATCACCAGAACCTTTTGTGTTGGGGCACCTGAGTGGCTCAGTCAGTTGGGCGTCCAACTTTGGCTCAGGTCGCGATCTTGGGGCTCATGAGTTCGAGACCCGCATAGGGCTTGCTATTGTCAGGGCAGAGCCTGCTTAGGATCCTCTGTCCCCTCCCCCTCCCCCTTCCCCCCTTGCTCTCTCAAAAATAAATAAACATTAAAAAAAAAATCTTTCGCGTTACACATTGGAGATCTTTGCATTTCACTGTACTTAAGTTTTCCTCGATTGAAAACAAAGGAAACCAAGAACAAATATTGGGGAACATCTCAGTGTCTGGCCTATCATTCATCTCTCATATTTTTTCACTTAATAGAAGAGGTAGTTAATGCCTGCTGCTGTAATTGATGAATCCCCAAATCAAAAATGTTTCTCCTTCTCAGGAGGTACAAAATGGATGCTCATGGTCTGCAGGCTGTTCTCCTCCAAGTGGTGGTTTAAGAATCTATCTTGGCCTCCGCCATCTCCACAACATGGCTTCCAAAGCTGTTGCCTGGGTCTACGTCAAGCCAGCAGTCGAGTTAAAGCTTAGAGATTGTGCATGGGAGGTTTCTACGGGCCAGGCCTGGCAGGGGCACGCGTCACATGGGCCCTCATCATGTTGGCTTGAACTGAGCCACACAGCTACACGGAACTGAGAAGGAGGCTGCTAACTGTAGTCTAGCCAGGAGCCCCGGAAGATGAAAAGGCTTCCATACTAAGTTAGCAGTCTCTGCCACACTGTGTTATTAACATCCCTCACTAGCTTACACGTGTTAAATATTTACTCTTCACCGGCAACTGTTCTAAGAGCTTTGCATTTAATCTTCAACAGCTCTTTGAGATACATACTAGTTTAATCCGCATTTTACAAGTGAGGAAACAAGAGGTATACAGAAACGAAGTGAGTTGTCGAAGTCATACAGCTCATATGTGGTGGAGCCTGGATTTGAACTCAGGCAGCCGAAGACCAGAACAGGTGGCCAGAACCACAACTTTGTACTGCATCCAGATGAAGATTGCATAATATTTCAAATGCTTGGATGGGCCAACTTTATGTAACCATTTTCATATTGTGAGAGATTTAGATTATATATTGATTAGGTCTCTAAATAATGCATTGCTGAACATCTTAACGTTTCCCCCCCCCTGCATTATGGATTGATTCCTTAGGATTAATTCTTTTTTTTTTTTTTAAGTTTGCTAAATTAAGCCTACAAGAGTCTGCTTCCTTTCTGAATTATGCACTGCATACAAATGACCTCATTATTGACAAGACATTCATCATTGGATGCTAACTGTTTTGGTTCAGCTCTCCCAGTTTGCAAATTATTCTCTGCAAAAATATTAATCTGCTTTTGTTGATATTTAGCCCTGACGATACTTGAATAGACAGAGTTCCTCACTTTACGCAGCAGAGTCATGAATTTTTCATTGGAAAAGATCTCACAGCTTATCTGATCCAATTCCTTAGTTAATAGAGAAAGATAGTTCTAAAAATGGTGGGGCAAAAATAGAAATTTTATAAATTGAATCGCATTTTTTACTGACTAGGGGAGCTTGCTGTCAAAGAGATTCTATGAGAAATGCTTCCTGTGAGTGAAAATTTAGCTTGTGAACAATTAGGAGCTGTGAAAATCAAGATGCAGAAAGGGACCAAACTGTGACAAACTGTTCCTTAGCTTTGGAAGTGATTTGTCTATTATGCAATAACAGTTAACATTTACGGGGTGCTTATTGTGCATCGGAACACCGTGCTCAACACTGTACATACTTTGTTTCATTTCATCCTGGCAACAAACCTGTGGGGTATTATATTGTTAACATCCCTGCTGTACAAATGAGGAAACTGAGAAGAGGCGAGGTTAAATAAGGATGCGCTACTTTAAAAGGCAGAATCACCCCAACAGAATAGCTCATTTCCCCTCATTAACACCCTTTATGTCTTTTCAGATTCTGTGTTTGTCAGGGTCAGGGTGGAGTGTGGGGATTCCACTCAGGTAGATAATTCCAAAATCCTAAAATTCTCTTCGTTGTCAGGTTTAAAAAAAAAAGAAAAAGGAATAGGATAGGAAGTTAACTAGTAGCATGAAAATCTAAACTTTCTTGAAAGCTGAGTGGGAGGGATGGGCCATGTGAATGCTGATTGATTGATTAATGAATGACCTTTCGAGAAGAGGGGACCCACCAGGAAGTCTTTTGTGGGGTTCCCATTCTCTGTCACTTGCTCATTCTCTATTTCAAAAGCCATCCCACCAGGTGTCTCCCTCCTCCTTCTCTTCCTTCCCCCTCGCCTACAGCCTCCTCCCAACCTCTCCTCGGCCCAGCCTTCCTGCCTATCTCTGTCCTTTCCTGTCATTCAAGCCACAACCCTGAAGAACCTTCTCGAGCTTCTCAGAAGGGAGAGGCTGACTTCCAACAGGGTTCATCTGTTTTAAATGAGACACTCCTTCCCAGATGCAAACCATTATCTCAAGACCCCCTTTCCTCATGTGGAACAGAAGAGTATCAGGGGCCTACATATTCCCCCATGTGACTGTCCTCCAGTCTCAGGCAACACAGAAGGCCAAGATCTTGCTCCCAGAGGGCAATGGGGGCAGCAGGTCCTAGGTCCTAGGGATCAGGAGTGGTGAGTTCTTTCTGGTGGTCCTTTGGCTGCTGTGTAAAACTGAGGACAGCCAGGTACTGGATGAGAGGTTGGCTTGAGGATAACCTTCTACATTCCGGGCCCTGTGGCCTCTGGCGTTCCCACCTGGATTGTGGCAGCCTCCTGTGGGGCAGGGGAGAAGATTTCAGGGAGAACAGGATCAGAGTGATTGTGCAGTGGGGAGGGGGTTGTGTGGAAAGAGGCCTTGATTCCAGCTGCCTGAGCTGAAGCCCATGCAGTCCAGCCAAGGGGGCTGGGATGTTTCCTCATGGGACCCACGCTGACTGGGGCACTGGGAGGCCCACAGGAGGTATCACACGGACGGCCTTCCTGAGGGGACGACTGCCAAGCCTCCTCAGAAAGGAAAGGCTTGCTCAAGCAGGCCATATTCACACACACGAGGCACGTAAGGGATGTGCAGACAATCCAAGGACAGTGAAGAACTGGCCACTCCAGCACCACAGTGACTGGGTGAGCTGGGCTGTGGCTTGTGGGGGGGGTGGGGGGAGGGCTGGCGGGGGAAGTGTGGGCGGGGTTTCTGGGATGGTAGAGCCTGTAGAGCCCATGGTTCCTCTAAATGAGTCAGAGGACCTGGATTTGGGCCCTGGTGGGATCACTGTTTTGTTTTTGTTATCGATGTTTTTTTCTGTTGTGTTTGATCATCAAAAGAGAGGCTGTGCGTCAAAGAGCCTGGCAGGTAGTAAGTGCTCCATAACATTAGATGAGCCTGAATCTGGCACATTCGGGGAGGCCTCATGGCCTACATAGGGATTGCCTGGCTCAGCTGAGCTCCTGTTAGGAATACAGTAGCTACCACACAGAAACTGGTAATGGCAGTTGCCACCCAGGGGCGGAAATTGTTGCCAGGGACAAGGGAAGGGGGGGTCCTTTATTTTTTTAAATTTTGTCCATATACATCTATTTCTTGTTTCAAAAACTAAGTACCATTTAAAGTTTTTAAAAAAGGAATATACGATTTTGTATTAGGGATTCAAGGTTATCAAAGCATCTGTATATAGATGGTTTTAACTGAACCTTCAAAACAATCTTGGTAAGTGGGTATTATCTTCATTTTATAGAGAAGTTAACTGATGTGAGGTCTCATAGATAAAGAGGCAGAGTCTAGCCCTGAGCCCAGGGCCCTTTATGCCAAGTGGCTTCTAGTATGGTGATTAAGAGCCTGAGACTTTGATCGACTTCCATGGCTTGATGGGATCCTCTGTCCGTCCTGGGGGTGAGGGTGGGGCTCTCCGTGCCTTAGTTTCTCTCTGAGTCAACTGCCCTGGAGCTTCACGAAGAAAGAAATGGGATAAACTTGCACCAGCCATGTAAGCCCCCGCTCTGTGCTGGCGAGGGAGCACCCAGAAGTGAACAGATCATCAGCTCTGCCCCTCAGTTACGGGAGGATGGGGTCCTTGACCTGCTGTGCTCCTGAGGGCCCCACGCTCAGCCTGGGTGGGCTGGGGCTGACATCATTTGGAAGCTCCCTGGGAGACGCTGTTGTGCAGTCAGAGTTGAAGGGCACTGGGTTTAGAGGATTATGGTCAGGCTGCTGGGCAGTGCTGAGCCCCACCTTGGCTAAAGGCCAGGCCCCCCACCTCTGTCCACATGCAGCAGTGTGCTGTGAACGTTACCAGAGGGAGAAAGCCTGAGGCTCTTGTTTAGGGCCACAAACCCAACTGTGGTGACATGAGTCCGAATCCAAGTCATTCAGGTTACAAAGGTTGTGGGTTCAGGTCCAGCCTCTGCCAGCTGTGTCACCTTAAACAAGTCAACTAAGGTCTCTGAGCCTGCCTCTCAATGAGATGAGAGTGGCAATACCTACTTCTCAAGGTTGTTTGAGGCTAGACTTAACTGAGAAAAGTCTACCTGGGGGTACTTTGAAAACCTTAAAATCCTAGTATAATATGGTATATTCTCAAACCACAAAATAGAGGGAAGAAAGAAAGAAGGAAGGGAAGGAGGGAGGGAGGGAGTGGGGAGGAAGGAAGGAAGGAAGGAAGGAAGGAAGGAAGGATGGGGGGGGGGAAGGAAATACCTTTCCCTTTACCCAGATTCAACACTAGTCAAGCTCCTTAAATTCCTCTTAGATATTTGAGGAGCCTTCTTCACTTGGCCCGTCCTGGGTAGAGGCTGATTTTCTCACCCCAGCTCCCTAATTCCTGGAATTTCCATGGCTCCACTCTCTGTAACTAGGACAAGAGAAACACGCATTCCTCCCCACATTGGTGTTTCTCCACTTTTGGTGGGTCATTTCCCCGCTCAAGGATGTAACTGCTCAACCAGTGCCCCCTGGTGGTGACTCTTATGAGCCTCTCTAATTTCACTGACCTGGAAGGTTGGCATTCAGGGGAGGAAGTACCTAGATGGGGTACCTAGAAGCACCTGGATGGGGCTTAGGTAAGGAGAATCAGTTTGTGGGGTCCATGTGTGACCTGCATGTTTGCACTGTGGCCACTGTGCCCATCGTGCCGGCACCGGGGTGTCTAATGACAGAGACTGACTGGTATCAGTTGGGTCATTTCATGTACTAGGTTGCTCCGTGCCTCTTCCATAGTAGATGCTCTCTGGTGGGAGTTAACAAGTGACACAGAGATCTTCACATTTCTGCCTATTCTCATATGTCTACCTGCATCCTCTACCCCTGCCCTCGCTATCCTCATCTTCTGATCTCTTTTCCTTCCAGGCCCCTGACCAGCCACGCCATTAGCCATCACCCATGCATTGCACATATTTTCACTTCGGGACACTTCTCTATCCACACAAAGGAAATGATGAGAGGGACCATCCATAACTCTGTCAATTTACTGGAGGGTTTTCGCCCTGTTTGTTTTTTTTTTTTTTTCCAAAAGGTCACTCCGAAGAGCGGCTGTAGTGCACTTACCATCATTTTTAGTTGGCACATACCTAGGAAGCTGGCTCATCTGTAACCCCAGCTCTGGCTTTTTAGTCCTCCTTCAGCTGGGTGGACAGAATCCCTATAGCCTTGGGTGTGAGCTGAGGGAGGTGCATTGGGAAAACAGCGATGGGGGCCCCGCAGCTTGCCCGTGCCTTCTGTTCCTGCTCAGGCTCAGTGCGGTGGTACCATTTCCATGTACAAGAGGCTGATGCTGGGCTTGCTGGACCTTACAACGTGGAGGGTCCGACCAGACCCAGCTCACGATGGGAAGTTCTGGCCACATGGTCACTTGGTGTCCTCTGGAAGTTTGTTTTGTTTTGCTGGTTGATGAATAGTTCTCTGCTGCAGACGTCATGACCTTGCTGGAGAACTAAAGGGTCTCATTGTGAGCGTCCCACGGGAGCTTGCCACCAACCCCACGACTGAAGCCTTCAGCACCATAATATTGGCCAGTCATATGGTTCAGGAGACAGAGCTGCTGGCATCTCAGATAATGCAGAGACACTGCAAACTTGAGAGTGGGGCAGCCTGGAGGAGGGCTTCCCCTTCCGTCTCAGGAGAAGCTCTGCCATTAAGCATGTTAAGTTCTTAGAAAGAGAGGCAGACAGATGGGGCGCCTGGGTGGCACAGTCGGTTAAGCATCCGACTTCAGCCAGGTCACGATCTCGCAGTCCGTGAGTTCGAGCCTCGCTTCAGGCTCTGGGCTGATGGCTCAGAGCCTGGAGCCTGTTTCCGATTCTGTGTCTCCCTCTCTCTCTGCCCCTCCCCCGTTCATGCTCTGTCTCTCTCTGTCCCAAAAATAAATAAACATTGAAAAAAAATTAAAAAAAAAAAAAAGAGAGGCAGACAGAAAGAGAAAATGAAGTTGCTCTTTGCTGGCCCCTCTTGTGATCTTTTTATGTAACATCTTTCCCAACTGTGAGTTCCTTCAGGGCAGCATTTAATCGCCGCTCCTCTGCCTGTGTTAGCTATGTGATCCTGGGAGAGCCCCCTCACTTCTCGGAGCCTTGGTGTCCCCCTCTGTAAACTGGGGATATATCCCTGCCCACAGTGCCATGGGGCTGTGGGCATTAAGAAAAGAAAGCACACGAGCCCTTGGAATGGTGTCTGCACATCGTCAGCATTCCTGAAAGGCTGGCTCTCATTCTTCTCCCCTGTGACCCTCTGACAGAAGATTACCCCACCCCACCCACAGGGCTCAGTAAATCTGTGCTAATGTGTTAGTGGGTGTCGATGAGTTCATGTAACCTTGGGTCACATGTGGTTAGCATGTGTGTGTTTTAACAGGCTTTTTTACAGTGACGCTAATGATGTGTGGATTGTTTGGGGGCGGTAGGGCTGTGTAAACTCACCATTCCTCTACTCCCCAGTATTCTCAGAGTTCTAGCCTATCTCCTCTGCAGCCCTCGCGGGACTGCGGGGTGCGTGCAGTTGTGTATGTGTGTTGTTAATGTGTTGTATGTAAGTGTATGTCTTACAGTTAAGTCCACAGAAGCAGGAAAAAGACACAGACTGCCCCCTGCCTGGATACCACCACCTCACCGACCTCCGCAGGCCCACAGCCCGTCCCTGCTTCCCCAACTCGGCAGTGGACAGCACCTGTGCCCCGATCTTCGTATCTCAGTGTTTAACCCAGGGCTTCGCCTAAACGTGTGCTCAATACAGAGTAAGTACTTCTTTGCTAATTGAAAGTGGAAAGTCCGTCCTGGGGTTGTCTTTTCTGGGCAGCCCTGCAGTGTCCTCTAGTGGACGTTCGCTGAACTTCTTAAAGTTTGAGGTTCTGCGAGCCCTAGAACAGTAAAGCTCAGGTCTGTTTTGGTAATCCAGCCAGGCTTGGCCTCCGTTGCTGTTGGTCCCTCTGCCTTGCAGAGGCTGTGTGTGAGAGCTGGGTGAGGCTGGGGTGGCGGGGGAGAAGACCAGATAGGCGCCTGGCAGAAGAGCAGGGTAAATTGGGGAAACCCAACCTGTCCCTTCCTTCTCAAGCTTCTCTTCTTTTCTTCTCAGGCAGAAATGACTCAACAGTTGCCCCAGTTTTGTTAATTTTTTAAAAAAGGGTACCTAAAACAAGATGACACATAAAGATCCCGATTCTCTTACGCCAAGTTCATGCTTGCATACCCACATCTAAGACATCAGCAAATTCTGTGGGTTCTGGATCTGAAACCCATCCCAAATCCACCCTCACTGTCAGGCCATTGCCCAAGCCACATTATCTCTGGTCTGAATGATCACCAACGCACCCTGTGGGTTCTACTCTTATTCCCGTACCATACAGTACCAGACTCCATACAGTGCCAGAATGTTCTTTTAAAACCATAAGTCAGGGGTGCTTGGGTGGCTCAGTCGGTGAAGTGTCCAGCTTCAGCTCAGATCATGATCTTGCGATTGGTGAGTTTGAGCCCCACGTTGGGCTCTGTGCTGACAGCTGGGAGCCTGGAGCCTGCTTCGGATTCTGTGTCTTTCTCTCTGCCCCTCCTCTGCTCGTTCTCAGTCTCTCTCTCTCAAAAATAAATAAACATTACAAAATTTTTTTGTTAAACCATAAGTCAGATCATGTTGCCACACCCTGTTTGAAACCACTTTATTTGTTTCCCATTCCACTTGAAATAAAATCCAAACCCCTTCCTGTGGCCTACAAGACCCTATGTGTGGAACACAAGAATAAAGCCACTCCAGAAGGCAGAACAGGGGCAGTTGATAGGGGTTGCAGAGCATGAACTTTGACCCAATGAAGGAAGGAATTTTCAAGAATCAAAGCTGTGCAGGCTGCCTACACAATGAAGGGCAAGGTCCCACCGTGGAAAGTGCAGAGCTTCTGCTGAGAACATTTCCGTACATACAGGTTGGCTGGAGGCTGGAGTAGACGATCTCCTGTTACCTTCCTGCATGGGAATGCCAGATCTCCAGGAATAAGAAATGTGAAGAGGAAATTCCCACTTTACTGGTGGTGGTGAGATAAGCGGGATCTGGACATAGGAAATAGCTCTTTAGGAAGCGTCAGCCTCTGCTTCTTCTAGAACACTTCGTCCAGTGGGGCGCTCAATAGTTGTGTGGCCCTTTCTGTTAGTCGACACCAGATGCAGGTCAAGCCAAGTCTGTCTGCCTCCCTGAAACCCTCCTCTTGCTCTCAGTTCTTCCGTCTTGCAGAGTTCTGGGCACTCTTCCAAAACCATGCCAGAGACCATTGTGTATGTTGGGGACATAAGGATGAAAGGTTTATACTATGCTGTCAAGAAGTTCATGGACTCAGGGTCTCTGGGCTGGTGAGCAGTCATAGCGCAAGGACGCTTGGATTGGTGGGATAAGTGGGAAGGGCAGAACACATAGGAACTGGAATATGTGAGCCCGAAGCCCTGGCTGGGAATCAGCATCACCTAGGGAGCCGTGTGGTCAACGTTTCTGGAGATTCCACGGAAGGTCCAGGAATCTGGTGGTTTTTAAAAATCCCCAGGTGGTACTAAGGTAAGTAAGATTGTGGACCCCCAGCTTAGTTGGGAAGAGCTTCGTCTTTGAGACACCTGGATCAGAATCCTAGCTTTGCCACTTAACAGTTGTGTGACTATGGCATCCACCTCTCTCGTCCCATGAGTGAGCAAGAGGAGGAACAGGAAGAAAGGAGGGAGAGAAAGGGAAATAAGGAGAGATTTATTGAGCAGTGTACCCAGCCAGGGGACACTAGGGCGGGGGCAGGGCGTCTTTGCAAGTGGTCACACCACACAGGCCCGGCTGCACCCCAGGCCACGGGTCTAGTCATGGGCACACACTCAGTCTCGTCTCCATTTCTGGAGCACCTGTCTCCAGGGTTATTGTCAAAGGAGCCAAGATGGCACCTTTTTGTAGGGAACACAGCAAATCCTTGTAAAAGGTTACGGAAGGGTTTTCACGGCCACCCCATGAGGTGGTTATAAGGTGTACCCCCATTACAGAGAAAGAAATGGGTACACTGAGAGGTTGTGTGTCAGAGGCACCTGAAGTTAGGTATGCAGACCTGTCCCAAGAAAGCCAAGGATGAGTGTTATTCAACATCCAGCTAAAAATATTACACAGTGGAAGCCTCTGGCTTCCTCTGCTGACTCCCTTTCCTCTCCCCTACAACCGCTCTCCCGGAGTTGGTGTTTATCATTTTCATGCATCTTTATATTTGTTTAGCATCTATACAAGAATTCGTAAACAGCATGCAGTCCCCTACTGTATGTTTAGACCTTTTATACACAGTGTCACAAGAAAGAAATCCTCCTGCCACTTGCATTTTTTTCTCAATATTGTTTTTGACATTTATCCACGTTGATGCATATATCTCCAACCTACCTATTATCATCACTTTTTAAAATTTATTTTTTATTTTTAAATTTTTTAAAGTTTATTTATTTTGAGAAAGAGAGAAGGCACAAGTGGGGGAGAAGCAGAGAGAGAGGAGAGAGTGAGAATCCCAAGAAAGTTCGGCACTGACGGGCCTCGAACCCACTAACCGTGAGATCATGACCTGAGCCAGAATCAAGAGTCAGATACTTAACTGACTGAGCCACCCAGGCGCCCCTTGAAACTTATTTTTTAAAGCTAAGCTACAATTGACATTTATCTTTGTATTAGTTTCAGGTGCTTAGTGTCAACGTAATGATTTGATATTTGTATATACTGTGAAATGATCACTACAAGAAGTCTAATGAATGTCCATCACCACACACAGGTACCATTTTTTTCTGTGACAAGAACTTTTAAGATCTACTCTTTTAGCAACTTTCAAATATATGATTCAGTATTATTAGCTAAGGCCATCATACTATACATGACATCATTAGGACTTATTTATCTTATAACTGGAAGTTTGTACGTTTTGACGACCCTAAGCCATTTCACCCATCTCCCCACCCCTGGCCTCTGACAATAACCAATCTGTTCTCTGAATCTCAGTTTGCTTTCTTTGTGTTTTCTGTTTTTTTAGATTCCACGTGTAAATGAGATCATGTAGTATTTGTCTTTCCCAGTCTGACTTATCTCACTTTAGGTCCATCCATGTTGTTGCAAATGGCAGGGACCCTTAAGGTCCATCCATGTTGTTGCAAAGGGCAGGATTTCTTTCTTTTATGTGACTGAATAATAGTCCCTTGTATATATTACTGCATTTTCGTTATCCTTTTATTTGTCAATGGACACTTGAGCTATTTTCCTATCTTGGCTATTATAAATGATGATGCTATGTACATAGGGGTACAGATATATCTTTTCGAGATCATGATTTCATTTCCTTTGGAATTATCCAGAATGATATGACTTGGTGGGTGACATGATAGTTCCATTTTCAGTGTTTTTGAGGAATCTCCATACTGTTTTCCATAATGGCTGCACCAGTTTACATTCCTACCATAGAAATGCATAATGATTCTCTTTTCTCCACATTCTCACCAACCCCTGTTATCTCTTACACTTTTTTTTTATATATTTTTTTTAATTTTTTTTTCAACATTTATTTTTTTGGGGACAGAGAGAGACAGAGCATGAACGGGGGTGGGGCAGAGAGAGAGGGAGACACAGAATCAGAAACAGGCTCCAGGTTCTGAGCCATCAGCCCAGAGCCTGACGCGGGGCTCGAACTCACAGACCGCGAGATCGTGACCTGGCTGAAGTCGGACGCTTAACCGACTGCGCCACCCAGGCGCCCCTTACACTTTTGATAATAGCCATTCTAACACGTATGAGATGGTACCTCATTATGGTTTTGATTTGCATTTTCCTGATCACTAGTGATATTGACCACCTTTTCATGTACCCCTTGGCCATCTGTATGTCTCCTTTGGAAAATGTCTATTTAGATCTTCTGCCCATTTTAAAATCAGACTGTTTTTATCATTCCTTTTTAAAATCCATGACTCAGTTGATGGACCTTTGGGTTGCCCTCAATTTTTTTTTTTTTTTTTTACTATGACAGACAATACTGCTGTAAGGATTTTTTTGCTCGGCTTTCTTTCTGCACACACATGAGAGTTTCACAAGGGTATACACCCAGGAGTGGACCAACTGGGCTGAGGGCATTGTGCTCTTCAGATTCATTGTGCAATTTATGCACTAGCAGTGTAACGGAGTTTCTATTGCTCTGTGCCCTCGCCTTGCCAGATCTCACATGTACAAGCCTATCTTCGCTTCTGTGCTCAATAGCCTCTTGTGGTAAAAACAATGGGAGAATAGTTACACAGGAATGCCTCTAGACTATGTTCTTGGCTAGGAAGTCCTCAGCAAAGTCTGGATGGAGGTTGCTAAGGCAATCTGTGCCATTATTAATTCAGAACATCCTGTTACAAAACATGGGGTAAGAAGCAGAAAGCACACTAGGAATTTGGACAGGTTTGCTGGCCATCTCCACCAACGATGTGCTTCAAGGCATTATCCTTTTGTCCTCACCTTTTGTTGGAGGGAATAAATAGGAAGCCCAGACTTCTAGGTTTGCCTGTTTACGACAGTTGTCCCAGTAAAATCATTAATAGCACCTCCTTTGACACTCCTTGGGAGTGTTTAGGTTCGAAAGATAAGTTATACAGTCACCCTAGCTATAAGAGTGGCAATTCAAATCAATTTCCTATCCAGACTGTTCAGATTTCTGGTGCTCTGCTGAGGTCAGTGTGGATTTGACTGGTGGCTGGAGAGCCTGTGTGTTGCAAGTCACAGGGGAAGAACTGCAATTGTTGCTGCAGTAACGAGGTTTAAGATAGAAGTCGGAGCCCTCGGAAGGTTCCAGAGGGAGCTGACCACAGCCCAGAATCCCTTCCCTGAGAAGCTCTGGTGCTTTCACTGTGGAGTCCTGGACATGCTTGCTGGTCACTGCCCACAGGACGGCCAGCTCCAGGCACAGGTGGTGCCGGGTAGCCTGGGGGGTGTTCCCCTCCCAGTCCCCTCAAGATCAGAGTCTGTTCCAGGCCACCAGACAGTGCTCCCTGCCAGCCCTTTCACGAAAACAGTTCCTGGATGTGCTTCATGAGTTGTGGCCAAGCTCTTGTGACAACACCTCCTGCAATAACAAAGGGGCCCTTTGTGGGCAGCCGGCTCCGGCTAACAGCTTGTGGATGGCTGGCCTCCCTCTGGCACTTTCTTTTCTAGACAGCCCACCCCCAACCCCTTACACCCATTCAGTTCAAGACAATCTGGGATCCTAGATAGATAATTGGGCCATTTGATCAACCTGAAGAGGTAGGTCAGGGCCGCCTTCCAACATTGAAACTTCCGGAGGAAATGACAGGACACAATGGGAGATCTGTGGTGGGGGACAGCTCAGGGCATCAGCCTTCAGTGGTTCCCTTCCAGCACTGTGCCACCGCCCAGGTGGAGGCCTGCAGCTCAGCAGCATGCTCATATGACAAAGGCTTCTCTTAGAAAGAAGTCCACACAGGATTTCCAACTGATTGGCCTCGGAGGCTTAGCCTCTTACCTTAAAGAGTAGACCCACTGAGGATTACTTCTACCGGTGGCATTCAAGACTCCTCTGGGAGTCTTTGTTGAGCTGCCCCCACCCTATGTTGGCCCTCTTGCTTTTGTGCCTCCTCCATGATCCGCAGTGAGTGTGTGGGTGTGTGCACGCGTGTGTACACATACATGCCTGTCATAACGTAATTATTCTGTCAAGGACAGTGACACTATCTTACTTCATGCACTAAAAGCTCAGTGAAAGTTTGTTAAATGAAGAAATGAGGGGCGCCTGGGTGGCTCAGTCGGTTGAGCATCTGACTCTTGATTTCAGCTTAGGTCATGATCTTATGTGTCAATGAGTTTGAGCCCCACACGGGGTGCTCTGTACTCACAGTGCAGAGCCTGCTTGGAATTCTCTTTCTCTCCTTCTCTCTCTGCCCCTCCCTTATTTGTGCTTGTTCTCTCTCTCTCTCTCTCTCTCTCTCTCTCAAAATAAATAAATAAAATTTAAAAAAAAGAAACGAGCCAATCCTTTGCTTGGAAGAGGTTGGTCCCAGAAGCAGACTGGATGGAGGAACTCAGTGACAATGGCAAGTCTTCTTTTTTCTTCTGTCCTTCTCTTCTGTCTCATTTTGTAGTAACCAGACTGTCTCCATGTTTAGGGAGGATGGCAACCAGCAAGCCCCAATTCACAACAGCTGCCTGGGAAATGAAGGCACCTCCATGGTCTCCCCTGATCCCTGGATCACCCCTGGGACCATGGCATGGGGTACACTGACTGGAGGGTTCACTAGAATCACCAAATTGGACTGGGGCAGAAGCAGTTTCCCAAAGTGGGGGGATTGAGCTGATCTTGAAGAGAAAAAAATAACAGCTTTGCAGGGCCACCACACTGAAGCCTGAGCAGTTCCTAAAAAGACCAGTTCTGAGCTGGAGGCCAGGACTGCTCTTGTAGGAGCAGTGACTCTGGCACTTCTAATAACCACAGGCCAGCCAGGTTTTACAAGGATGATCCCCTCTGCAAGCATGGCAGGTGGCTATATCTGTAGACTCTGAACATCAACAGTCGGCAGATGTTTACTAGATGCTAGATGCTAGATGTCAGACACTGCGCAGGCTGGGGGGTCAGCGGTCCGCAGCCAGAGGCATTCTCTGCCCTTACATGGCTCACCATCTACTCAATGCCCAAGGTGCCCTGAATGGCCCCCACTGAGCCTCACCTCCAAGCAGGCTTTGGTTCCAGGACAACCCTAAGCTAACATTCTTGGAACTGGGCTTGATGGGCATGGCCCATTTCATCTTGGCAACAGTGCTATAGTGTAGATTTTAGGATATAGGACCAGAAATAGGCCCTAATTTAAGCAAAAAAGGAGAGAGGAAGAGCAGAGGTGAGAAGGGAGGTGGGGAGGGAAAGAGAGAGAGAGAGAATATGTTGGGAAGACATTGGGTAGTTCACAGAATTGAAGAAAAAGATGAGTAGCCAGGCCAGGATTTGGGATGGACTGGGACAGGACCAGGGCTTGCCACGGCTCTGTGTGGACCTTGTCTAGAGGGTACTGCTTTACTGGCTCAGCACCAGCTACCTTCAGTCCCTGTGACTTCTCACAAGAGTCCAGTTCCCAAGAGAAGGCTCCGACTGGCCTGATTTGGGCCAATGCCCACCCCTGTGATCAGGGATCAGGTTGTGTATTGGCAGTTCTTCTCTGTGGAGTTGAGGAGGAGTGGTGACCCAAAGGAAGAGCGAGAAGGAAGGAGTATATTGGGGGCAGACAAAAATAGCCACCGTGTACCACATAGGTATGCCTGTTTTCCAGGTGAGGAACTGAGGCTCAGAGAGGTTATATAACTTGCTCAAATTCACACTGCTAGTGAGTGATAGGACTTAAACCCAACCTGTTTGATTTCAGAGCCCACATTCTGACTCTTGATCCAAGGATAGGTGGCTGGTGGAGGTGCTTCACTTAATCACAAATGATAATTTACAAAATATCATAGTAGTCAAAAGTTTGGGGACCAGTTGGAAGGTAACTGCCACCAAACAGGCAGGAGGGGAAGGACTAGCTTACACCAGGGCAGTAGTTAATATGGATATGGGGATATGAACCACGAGAGAGCGTGAAAAGAGACGTTAAGTGGCTAAAATCTGTCATGACTGATGACTAATAGGATGTGTGAAGGAAGGACAGTAGTCTACATGGACATTCTGGTTTTGGGTGTGGGCACCTGGTAGATGGAACTGTCTGTCCCTCGCTGAGTTACAGACCCAGAAGGAACTGGTGGGGCTGGGGGAGAAGGAAGAGGAGTATAATTTTGGACATACTGGATTTGAGGACATGTTGGATTTGATACCGAAACGGAGACATGTCCAGGAGCCAGTGGACAGGCGGGATCTGGGACATGGAAAAGAGCCATAGGCAAAGGTGGTGTCCCCCAGGGACACTGTGTAGTATGAGCCTGACAAAAGTCTGTGGATCTGCAGATCAAGTCTGGGGAATCACAGCATTTGGGAGTAATTCAGCATACTTGTTGGGTTCTGCAATTGTATGAGAAGATATGGGGGAAGTATCTCATTCCTTACTGCACATCAGTGTGATTCTTTTTTTTTTTTAAGATTTTTTTAAAAATTATTTATTTTGAGAGAGGGGGGAGGGGCAGAGAGAGGGAGAGAGAGAATCCCAAACAGGCTCCACACTGACAGTGAAGAGCCCGACCTGGGGCTTGATTCCACGACGCTTCACTGACTGAGCCAACCAGGTGCCCCACATCAGTGTGATTCTTTCCGCCTCTTCTGGCCCTGCTGCTTCTCGTCCCTTCCCTTACTTGGGTAAGTCAGTGTCAATATTTCAGAGGCCATAGCGTCTTCTGAGCACGGCCTTGCTGGCCTCCCAAATGTGCTTTGTAACATCGTAGATCTCTTTGGAAGCTGCATGAAGGCTGAGACCCCACCTAGCTGGTGTCATGGTTGCATCCCTGTAGGAGGTGGAAACCCTCACCCTCTCAGGCTCCGTCCTAGCAATAATGATGATGATGATGATGATGATGATAGCGAGTGGTACTAGCATTTACTGAAGACCTACTAGGTACTAGGTACTCCATTCAAGCCTTTGCATACTTCTCTCATTTAATGCTCAGAACTGTCCCATGAGATTGTGTAGTTTTACAAGTGAAAAAAACAGAATCAAAGAGTTGAAGTGACTTGCCCGAGGTCACAAAGCTCAAGAGAGGTGGTGTCAGATTTCTAAGCCAAGTGCCATGGGCTCTGAAGCCCTGCTTTCTCTCACTGTGTTCTCCTTCTGGAGGGAAGTAGGAGGGGCATCACACGGAGGGTTCTGGGAGCAGCAGCAGAGACCTGGAAAGGCCTGGAAAAAAAAAAAAAAAAGCTTTCTGAGAGGCAAAAGGCCGTTAGGTCTGACCCAAGAGTGGTAGCTTTGGAAAAGAGAGAGGAGAAGATGCCTCGCCTGGATAGTACCTGCTGGAACCCTAAGGTGGATGTGGCACCATTTCTGGCTGGGCTGGGAAAGAAGCCCAGGATGAATTGGCCAGAGCCACTACCTGGGCAGGTGCTGGGGAGAGAAGACAAGCAAGGAAAAGGGGCTGGGCATCCTGATGACCCTTCCCCACCTGAGGCAGGTACAAAGGACCCACACTGCCCGGGCACCGAGGCCAGGCCTGGCAGGAGAAAGGAGAGCCCCAGACAGAGGCCTCATTGATCTGGTGGTCCTGAGTGGGCCTCTGTAGGGACCTTTCTACATCAGGTGAGTGTAAGGGAGGGGAGTGGGAGAAAGCTAGACTAAAAGGCATAATTTTAAAAAGCAAACGGGACTGACTTAACCCCTTGCTTGAACCTTAAAACCCACCAGGGGCTTCCCATCCTCCTCACCTGAGCTCCAGACTCCCTAACAGGGCAATGTGGTTACTGCTGACAGTGTCACCAGTGACTCCTGGACTGTCCCCCAGCACATACTTCATGATCTCCCCACCTGCCCCCAACATTAGACCCACCTGGGGAGCTTTTCAAAGATATCAGTGCTCAGGTCCTGCCCCAAACCAGTCTTTCTGGGGGTAGGCATCCTTCTTTAAAAACAGAAAACAAAAACCAAAAAGCTCGCCAGGTGAGTCCATTGTGTTTCTAGGGCCAAGAAGCCTTGCTGATCTTTCTTATTCTCCGGGCCTCAGCCTGGTCTCAGCTTGGTGCCTGCCTCCTCGGGAAGACTTCTGTGACCCCTCTCCTGGGCAGAGTGGGCTGGCGCCCATTTATGTCTGTGCCCCACAGCATACAGTAACTGTTCAATAAGTGGGCTGAAAGCTGAAATGTTCAATATCAAGTCAAAATCTGTCTCCCAGAAATTTCCCTTAGTCCCTGATATTCCCTCCTTCCTCATTAAACATGAAAGCCCAAGCCTTTTCCATTTTTTTTTTTAACTTTCCCCAGATGTCTATGGGTATTGGTCCTTAATTAGCACTTTTGGATGCCTCTGGGTCCTCACTGTCCTCCTGAGCAGGAGCTGGCTCTCTGTTCCCTCAAACATTAGAGTTTCCCCAAATAGCTCCTAGAAAAGGAAGTGCGGCTGCTCCACGAGAAAAGACAGTTTGCAAACAAGGGCTTTGTGCAGGCAGGCTCAAAGGCAACCTAAGCGTCCCCTCTCTGGGAGACATTTAAAGCACCTCCACGTAAGATCACAGAGAGATTTAGTCAATACTCATCCATTTCTTCCTCCACCTTTCCTCAAGGGAAGCCAGAACGGAGCTCTTGTCAGAGGCTGCGGAATAGCTTCAAGAGAGTGGAGGGGATGATCCAGGTTGGATCGGACAAGGACGAAGGCGAGAAACTGCCAACAGGGTATTAATTGGCTTTGCAACAGCTTAGAGCCTCGCCCTGGTCCAAACAACTTGAGGCAATTTCCAAAAGCAACTGTGAAGGAAGAGGCCTGCACCTTTCTCACCTCTTTCCAACAAGCAGCTCGGAAGCGGGGGAAGGAGCCAGGAATCCACAGGGCATCCTTCTCCCGCCAACTGCCAGGGCCTGGAGGGAGGCCAGGCCGCGCGCCTCCTGGGGCTTGGGAATGTGCCTGAGTACAAGGAAGCTGTGGGGCCCCCAGCTCCCTATCATGGAGAGGAGGTGCTGACAGCAAGTGCCCAGGCCCCGCCAGGGTTCCGGGGAAGGGATGGCTGCTGCCCAAACACTGGGTGTGGACAGCTAGTCTTTGTTGGATTTCTGGCTCCAGTGACTGTCCTTCTCTGATCTCAGTTTCCTCATCTGAAAAGGAAGGTTTTGTTGGGCCAGGTATCAAAGGTCCCTTGTAGCCTCATCTTCTGGGGCTGGTGAGAAAACCGGATGGCGGTGGGGGCGCGAACAGAGGAAGAGGCAGGCGCAGGAGCGGTTGTGACTCAGGGGAAAGATAGGAACCTAGCGCCTTGTCTGCACGTGGCAGCAGGTTCCAGCCTGGAGGCCCCGCCCATCCAAGAGGGGTGGAAAGACTCTTCTACATCTCGGAGGAGACATCACATGACGAAGCTGAAGTCCAAGACTCAGCTTTAAAAGACTCTCACAAAGTCACACAGGTAGCTAGAAGGGGACTTTTGTTCACCACAGGGATGGCAGGTAGGTTTGACTTCCTGTGCCAAACCTGATGGGTTGACCAGGGCTGTCTGCATCACGTTGAAGAAAGAGTTCAGAATCAATGAGCAGGGCCTGCCATGGGCTTGGGAAAAAAATGGCAGCATAAACACCACATATTGGCCATACTTACTGACTCGGTCAGTAAATTGTCATTGAGGGGCCACTTCATGCAGCACACTGGCCTTATACCAGGGATTCAGTGGTAAATAAAGCAAGCCCCTGCTCTCAAGAAGCTTACAGTCTAGAAAGGAGACAGATAACACACACGTAAGCCAATGACTAAACAGTATAACTTCAATTAGTGCTAAGTAGTATATGGAAATTAAATAGTGCAATGGGCTAGACAGTGATGGTGCAGGAGAGGAGGGAAGAAAGCAAACTGGTTAGGGAGGTGACATCTAAGCAGAGATCTTAATTCTGAGAGAAAGCAGAGAAATAGAGCACCCAGGCAGAAGGAAGAGCCAGTGCAAAAGCCCTGAGATCAAGCCTCCAGGGGACAGAGAGATACCACAGTTGAGGCTGTATAGATGGCAAGGGAGATGGTCAGTGGAGGAGGTGGGAGCCGTGAAGCCAGCTCTCTGCTTTATGTGCATAGTTGGATGTCTGACAGGCCTAAACTTAGCCAGTCCAAAATGATACCTTCAGTCCTCATCCCCCAGCCCCTCCCCACCCAAACTGCTCCTCCTCAAGTCTTTACTTCTCTTCCTATAAATAAGCACCCATGCTGCTGCTCAGATCACTGGGCTACAACCAGCCCGGTCATCATCAACTCTTGCCTGTGGTCACCTTGCTGGTCTCCTTGCCTCCACCCTGGTCTTTGACAGGAGCCCAAAAAGCACTCATCAAATCAACCCCGCCATCCTTCATTGCCTCCAAGTTCTCTTCTCCCAGTTTTGACTTTCTTGCAACAATCTCCAGCCCACAAGCCCAGGAACACATATTTACTATCTTTTTAAAAGACAATGTGAAGTTGGTCAAGGTGCAGGGGGCATTAAGCCCCAGATCAATTCCTCTAGTTGTCCCCAAACAGACAGGGTGTCCAGAGAGGTTCTGGCCACTGCGTATTAATTGTCATAGGGACCATATATATAACAGGCACCTGCTATGCTCCTGGCCCTCGAGCCAGAGCATCACAATAGACAAGGAGGTATGGTCATCCCCACACCTTCATTCCTGTGGGTACTAGGACTCAGAAAGGTTCAGCTTCTTATCGTGAATACCCCAGCTGGTGAATGACCATGCCAAAATTTGCACTCAGGTCTCTCTGATCCCAAAGCTCAAATTCTTGCTTACATGTTAAGCTTTTTTCAGTCTCAAATGGGCAAAGGATGGTGGGCTCAGTGAGAAGAACCTTGACCTCAGTCTGGATATTTTCCCTTCATTCCAAATCAAGTGTCAGAGCCTGCTCCCTGGGTTCTTTGGTACCTTTTCAGCCTGGAAAGATGGTTTGGACCTTCTGCCCACCTGCTCCCAAAGAGATGAAGGTGTCCCAGCTTTCCTTAACCGGCTTGGCGTTCAGTCCCCACACCTCCACCTGCTCCTCTCTCACATCCGTTCTGTTGGCAGGTGGTCACCTTCCTGCCCCAGGCTGTTGTAGCCAGTATCTCGGTGCCCTTCAGTCTATCGGCCTCTTGATCAGGAAGCATTCCCGTGGGAACCATGGTGCCAACATCCGGTGAGGACGGGCCCTACTAGCCCTGCTATCAACCCAAGAACAAAGGAGCTTGGTGCCTGCCGCTCGGCAGGCTGTGTTTGTCCAGGGCGAGGCCTAGCCTGGCACAGATGCTGAGCAAACAGGAGTGCCGGCCTCACAGATCTGCCTTACAACGAGCAGGCCTTTGGCGGAGAGGTATTGCTCTCAGGTCACCTGCCAAAACACTACCCTTCTCAATGCCAACAGTCCCCCAGGGCAGGGGGGACTGTAGGGCAAGCAGTCCTATCCCTAAGCCTCAAGCTTTCTAGCTCTACAATGGAACAGTTGTACAAGATGATCTCCAAGATCCCTTCTGTGGTCTAGAGCCTTGAATGATGTTGTGGGAAGTTCCTAGGGCTTGAGAACAGATCTGAGGTGGAATCTGGGCCTCTGTCTCATGGCATCCCCTGCCTTAGCCCCATGTATCCACACATGTCTGTGGCTGGGAGGATGGACCTCCCTCAGAGGAATGTCTTCAAGTACCAGATCCATGACTTCATTTGCTCTAATGGAGCTTCCAGGACTGAAACTAAGGTATTTCATGATCAAAGGATTAAGTATGACCATCTTGTTTCTGAGGCCACCTAGTATGTGATCCCTTACTTTCTGCCCCCCAGAAATCTTAGTGTAGCTGGGGAAGACTCAGAGGGCCCATGGAGGGATGTTTCTCCAACTAGGACAGTGAAAGGCTACACAGTGATATTCACAGACTTCAGCATGCATCAGAAGCACCCGGAATGCTTATTTAAGATACAGATTCCTGGGCCCTATATCCCAGAGATTGAGTCCCAAGGTCCAAGGTGGAATGGGTAGCTCAGGATTCTGAGTTTTTAACAAGCACCTAGGTGATCTTTAGGTCTCTGATGAAGTGGAATGAGTGAGTCTAAAAGCTATACAGTCCTGGATTCAAATCCTACCTCTGTCACTTATTTGCACTATGACTTGGGGCAAGTCCCTAAGCCATTCTACACGTCAATTTTGTTTGTAAAATGAGGTTATAATAACATCTACCGCTTAATAAACAAAAGCTATTATTTCAGAGTGTTTATTGCACTTTGTAAATGTTTGTCAAGCAAAGGAGGTAGAAGTTCATTGTCAATCCAGAAACCCAGGGGTTCTCCATCTACCACATCTCTCTCAAACACTTAGTCACAAATCTCATGAATTCTACCTCCTAA
This sequence comes from Prionailurus bengalensis, assembly GCF_016509475.1. Lineage (NCBI taxonomy): Eukaryota > Metazoa > Chordata > Mammalia > Carnivora > Felidae > Prionailurus > Prionailurus bengalensis. The sequence continues at coordinate 83,323,629 of NC_057350.1, read as the reverse complement.
AACATCTAAGACCTGCCCACTTTTCTCCATCCCCACAGCCTCCACCCTAGTCCAAGCCACCACCTGCTTCTACCTGACGACTGCACAGTCCTCTCCCCATCTCCCTATTTCCACCCTTGCCTCCTCCCCTTCTTTCCAGGGAAGCCCTGCTAATCTGATATGGCAATGCCTCTGCTTCAAGCTCCAGCTCTCAGGAAGGCCTTGAGTCTAAAAACAACTCTTTTGGTCCCCCACACCTACTTCTAAGCCTCCTTTCAGCTCCTCTCAGCCTCTAACTCTACACTCAAGATATTCTGAACTTCTTTCAGATTCCTCTAGTGAATATCAGTTTCTCTTGCCACAGGGACTTCATGCAAAGTGTGTTCCCTGTGTCTGGAACAGCCACCCCACCCCCATCCTGTCCCCAAACACACATCTTTCACCTACTACTCATTTTTCATCTTTCAGATGAAATGTCATTTACTCAGGGCCAGACGTAGCCATTCCCCTCACAGGTGCTGTGGCAACTCTGTCCTTCCTCCATAATCACACCTGTTATACTCTGTTGTGATGACTTCATGCCAGCCTCCATCAGTAACTCCAAGAGAATGAAAAATCTGTTGCTGTAGCAGCAGCAGTAATAGAGTCTATGCTCAAAGGACGACGAAATACCCTGCTGAATGAATGAATAAATAAATGAGCAGAAGACCCTGGTCGCAGGATGTGTTGCAGATGGGCGTCCCCTTGATAGTGCCTCAACTCAGTTTAGGATATGGACGTGCCTGGAGAGAAGACAGCCACGTGGGGGCGTCTCTGGGCAGGTACAGGCCACAGGGGGGCGCCCTCAGCTTGTTGTATGTGACTGGCACCTCTTTAGATTCAGGTTCGGTTACTAATGGCCAATGGGAGATAGGAGGCGGGGTTTCCCTCTGATTGACAGTATCGCTCCGCCCAATCTAATTCATCTTTTTGTTGGCTCCGCCCCCTCCAGGCCTCGGAGACGCTGAGGGTGGGCCTGATGGAGGCGCCGCCAACTCAACTCCAGCAGAGAGCTCTCGAGGCCGAACCAGCCCGCCTGGCGGTTTGTGAGTGGGCGGCCTGCGGCGAGGGGTGGGGCCACGGCGCTGACAGGCAGGCGGCCGGTCCCGCCCCTCTCGACCAGAGCGGCAGCGCCAGCGCTGGGGACAGCAGAAGTGAGTACGCGAGCGGCGCAGCAAGATCCTTGCTCGGACCCCGGACGGTGAGCGCACCCGGTGCCCCGAATCCGAGGCGGGCCCGCGGCAGGCCGCCAGATAACTGTACCCCCTAACTACCACCACTTGCGCTCTCCTGCCCCGGCCCGCCTCCCGGAGTTCTCCGGCTCCGAGCTCTCCAGCGCCCGGGATCCTCCTGGACCGGTCCGTCCAGATTGCCGCGGGACCGACCTGCCTGCATCTCCCAGCATCTACGGGCTCGGGCCGCCGCCTCGGTCCCGGAGCCGCCCGCCTGGATTGCACCCTCTTCTTGCCCGGACCTCCTGGGACCGTACGCGAGCGTTCCTCGGAGCCCGCGGAGCGGACCCTCCCCCAGGTGCCCCCAGCCCCGCCGGCGCGGCCCGGCGCGGCCCGGCGCGGCCCGGCTCGGCTCCTGGAGCCCTCCCCGGCCATGGCCCGAGCCCGCCCGCCGCCGCCGCCGCCGCCGCCGCCGGGGCTCCTGCCGCTGCTCCCTCCGCTGCTGCTGCTCCCGCTGCTGCTGCCCGCCGGCTGCCGGGCGCTGGAAGGTGAGCGGCGTCGGGGGGTGCGTCCAAGGCTTACGGCGCCCGGGGTCGCCCGCGCTTGGGCCAGAGTGGACCCACGGTGTGGGTCAGATGAGGGCTGGGCGCACGTCGGAGGAGGCTCCGTCACCCGCGCCGCTCCGGGGGCCGGAGGATGGGTGGGGAGGACGCCCCCGGAGCTGCCTTGGAGGCTCCAGCTGGCTCCGAGGCCCGCGGTCGGCGAGTTGTGGACCGCAGGCGGCTTGACTGGGGTGGAGCGTCCCCGAAAGTCACGGCCCAGCTGCGAGCTCTTGTGGGCGAACTCCGCACTCGCCGCAGAGAAGAGGGGCCCTCGGCGGCCGCGGGAGGCGAAGAAGTGGGGGCGACCCACCAGGCGAGGCCGGGCCTCTGAGACTGCCGCGGGGTTGTGGCGGGTGGGGGCCAAGCGGACTCCCAGGTTGGGGGGCGGCGTTGTTTCGGAACCCGTTGGAGTTGAGCGAGAGGTGTGAGTGCGTACACCCCTTTGTCAGGGGATGACTGCGGGGGTGGAGAGGCGGGGGCCTGTTATTGTTTATGGTTTATGGAGCGCCAGTTACACACGAGGTGCAGTGTGCAGTGGCCATCCACACGGCTATGCGGCTCGTCCTCCGCCTTCTAGCAAGACATCCGAGTGCTTGGGTCTCCACTGAACCCCTGAAGTTCTGGGGTTTGCCCCATTAGCCGGTGGGAAAAGGCTGAGTTTCTCAATAGACTGTGTGAACTATCCAGACGGTGCTGATGCTGAGGGGGTAGCTCCAACTTCCAGATGACTGTATTTGGGTGAACAGGATGCTGTTGGCCCTGGTGGGAGAGCTCACACATAGGCCACTTGACACAAGCCTTGGGGACACAGAGCCACTGACGCTGGTCATACAGGATCGACACACACACACAGAGTTTCCAAAAATTTTGGAGCCATTAAATGAGGGAAGAAAAAAACCTTCCTTAATGTGGAGGGAAGAACCCACAGAAATTTGGGGGAAACTGGAGCACTTATTTTTGGTATCTTTAACAACAGATCTAGTCACTTTCTTAGTACAGGAACAAAAATATGAATTCTGTGTAAGTTGGTCTGTTCGTATGTTCACAGTAACCGTAAGGGTTGGAAGGAAAAAAGAACACAGTTCCGAAAGAAAGGCATCTTCTGGTGCTTTCTGATTTTCTTTAGGGGAAAAACGTTCCTATGAGCCCCCACCCCCTTTTAGCTCTGAGCCCACTGGTGCTGACCGACCGATTCACACGGGTGGACACATGAAAATGCAAGCAGACACAGTGAGGTCGCGCCCACATGTGTGTGATAGGATCTCAGGCGTGAGAAACCGGTGTGGGGCTTTGTTGTTGATTGCCTCAAGGGTGTGAGCCAGGGAGCCTGTTGGAGTTCCCAGGTCTGTGTCTCTGTGTCTTAGCCCAGGAGAGGTGACACAGACACACACACTTAGGGGCTGTGTGTGCCAGGAGCAGGGCCCGTGTTGTCAGGTGTGGTGGGTGCTTGTGCTGACAGTGGGGTGGAGGGGGTGTGGTTTGGGTCAGGTGCGCAAGGGCTACCTGAAGAGGCTCAGTCCTTCCTCCATTCCTCTTTCCCTCCCCCTTTCCCCCCTTTTCACCCCTCACAATCAGCTAGACCCTCAGAGGCAGGCCGTGGCTGGGAGCTGGCATCCGGGCCTCCAAGCCAAAGAGCCGAGGGGCTGACCAGGAGGCAGAGAACTGATGAACAGCAGCAGCACAGGAAAGAGAGGGCAGCACGGCCACTGCTCCAGCCGTGTTCCCCCTCCCCGCTCAGCTGTGAAGTGGGATCCGGGACTACTCCCTGGCTAGGTGGGTGGTGGCTAGGAGGCCAGGCCAGTGTGGGGTGCCTCTAGGAAGTAGCAGTGCCTTGGTGTGTGGCTTTTACCTGTTCCCTCACTTTCGCCATACCTCAGACCTTAGGATTTTCAGTGTGTGTGCGGGACCACGCAAAGAGAAAGAGAGATGCTTCAGGGCTCAGACCCACACTCGGAGGTGTGCCTACCCACCCCTCTGTCCTCCCTCACTGTGACATGGGATAGTGAGAGTACCCACTATCCCTGGAGTGGGTATGGACTGAGTCCATAACGTGTTGTGGGGTGCTTAGCACACAGCCATTATTATTCGGGGATTAACTATTATTATTCTAGGATCTGCTCCATGAGGAGGGGCAGAAATGAAACTGGTGTGTGCCTTACCTGCTGGAGGGAGTTTAGAGGAAGGAGTGATGGGGGCAGGAAGGTTGGTCTGCGGAGAAAGTTGTCTCCCCACCTCCATCTCTCTTCAGCTCTGGGAGGGATGGGATGGGATGGGAAGAGAGCTAGGTGGGGGACAGCCGTCCCTGCGTCCCGCCCATCCCCCAGCCCTGTCTAGAGCTGGAAGGGTGAGATGGGGAGACTTGGTGGTCCTGGGCTATGGCCAGTGGGGAGGGTTAGGTGGGTCCCTCCCCACTCCTAAGCTTTATGGGCAGGGTATCTAGCCTCTGCTCCAGCTTTCCATTTGGCTTTGCCAGGATTTGGTTTGCCCGGGGCCTAGGGGGAGCCTTTTGGCTCTCTGAGTTATATTGAGGCCCGGTGTCCTGAGCTGTGGGTGCTGTGTCCTCATGGGTCCATTGGTTAGGTACTGTCTGGCACCTGGTTGTTCTGCCTCCCTACACACTTGGGGTCCACCAGGACTGCATCCAAGGACCTCATCGGTTTTACCTGAGGATAGAACCAGGGTCCTTTCCCCCTCTCCTTGGTTAAAGAAACACCCCTCCCCTTGCCCTCTGATTGCTTACCTCCCCCCTAAACACAACACAAATTGCCCTCAGATTTACCCTCAGTCATAGGGAAACAGGGCCATCCTGTTGCTCACTCTCCCTTTGAGTAATGTTTCCCAGTGCCCCGAGCCAAGATCATTCTCCCCTTCAGTACTAAGAAGCGGAAGGTGAACAGACCAGGAAGGTGAGCAGACCCAGAACGGGCATGAGAGGAGGAAGGGTGTCTGAGCGTTAGGGTACTTAATACCCCAGATAGGATGGAGAAGTCTGCTGAGAGCCAACCCTTTTGCAAAAAGAGAAACCATTCCCAGATGTGAGAGGTGGGGACGGGACAGCCCCCCTCCCAGCCAGGCTGCGTTAGCTGAGTAGCCACTGCAGTGCGCCTGGTCCCCGGGTGGCAAGAGGCAGTGTGTGAACCCCTCCCTCCGTCAGAGGCAGCAGCAGTGGTCCCTGAGGAGGTGCCAGCTGAGAGGGGTCAACAGTCCTGGCATTTCTGTAGTTTCTTACTTATAGAGTTGCCTCTGGTGCCCCCCACCCCATCCCTGTTTGTCATGAGCTGGCACTTAAGAGCTGCCACTGAAGGACAGCGGCAGGTATTCGGGGGAACCAGTTTGCTCGTCACTGCCTTCCCTTTAGCCAGAACTGCTGCCACCGCCGTCTCTGTGGCCTCAGCGGCTTGGAGCTAAAGCATAAGCTGCCGTGGGCAAGGCCTCCGCCACCCGGCCTTACACTAATTAAACAGCATGAAGAGGCTGAATCACCAGGCCTGCATAGTTTGAAAATTGTAGCCCTGCCTGTTGTGCTGAGTCAAACTGGTTTGTCGGGATTGGGCAGCTGGGGAGGTGGGGGGGGGTGGGACGGGACAGAAGAGACTGGGTACAGCTCGGTACCTGATGGGGTGAGAGAGGCCCCCTATGCCAAGGGCTGCCCTGGCCCTGGATCTCCTATCACCTCCTGCCCCCAGACTCCTGGCCAGGCTTGCTGTGGCTGGGATCCCAGGGAAGGGCTCAAAGGCCTCACAGAAGGGCTAGCTGTCCATCCATCCTGGCTGGCTGGCTGGCTGGCTGGCTGGCAAGGCGGGGACTGGGGCGGGGGGCATGGGTGAACACTGAGGCATCTGGGCTCCTTGCTCTGTGCTTTTTCCTCCCTTCTCCCTTTCAGGTTTATTTAATTATAAATCCCCACGATCTGAGGGGAAGAATGGAAAACAAAATGTGTTCTCTGTTTTGAGATGTTCCCCTCCCCTGCATCCCAGATTTGAAGGCCAAGGGGCCATGAGCGGGGAAGGGAGAGGCGGCCCTGGGGTGAGTTAGGCTCTTCTAGGTCCCATAGCAGGAGCACCCCAAGTCCCCTTCCTCCACAGTCTGACCACCCTGATTGTGCAGGTTGGTACATGCTTATATACACACTGACACAAAGGGTAGGGACAGGATGGAAGAAGACCGGACAGATCCCTTGGGTTGGTTGCCTGAGGTGGGAATCCCAGCAAGGAGAAGGGGGACCACCTCAGGGCTGGCATGGGGTTTTCTCCCTCTCTTTGCAGCCAGGGCTTTGCACCTTCTTGTCCAGACTCTACTCCTCTGTCCACTTGCACCTGCACACTGTGCTGGCCCAGCCCAGAAGCGTGACCTTCTGTGTCACCTCAAAGTCCCTGATCTGGAGCTTGGGCTTTATGCTTTTGTCTCTGGAGGTTTTTTGGTTTTTTTTTTTTATTTATTTTTTTTATTTCCCGGATCTCACTCACACGGAGCAGTGTGCTCTGAATGGCTGAAGGTGCTGTGGGGTCTGGCAGCTCCATAAAGCTGTGTGTACTTGGCCCTTCACCAGGGCAGTGGCAGGCTCCCCGCTGGTGCCTCTGCACCAGGGCCACCCAATGAGGTCTTCAGACATAGTCTGGGTGCCCATTATATTCTCCTCTTGCTGGGTGCCCAACTTGTGTGTGGAAGTATTGCCTGAAGCTCCTGGGGCTATGTCTCTTCATGATGCCACCCCCTCCCTAAGGGCTCAGTGCTGGGGTCAGTGCCATTGTACTGGCAGGGAAATGGCCTGCTGCTTGGGCAGGGGCTGTCCCTGGGGAGGCCACACCCACCCACACCCAAAATCATCTTCATGTCCCTGCCCCACCCCCAGCCTCGTGACCAGTGACTGCTGCGGCCTGGGCCAGGGCCCCAGGAAACAGGTCTGGGGCTTGCTTCTTCCCCGCACCTCTGGCCAAGACTGGCCTAGCACCTCCGCTTTCTTAGCAGACACTGCCCCTCTCCTAGCCCTACCTCCACCCCACCTGAAGACTCCTCTCATGGAAAGAACATGCTTGCAGTGTGTGTGTGTGTGTGCTGCACGTGCATGGAGGATGCACCTCTGAGGCTCTATACAAACGGTAGGTGTTGATATTTGTACTGCGTCTGCAGGCTCCTGTGGCCTGTTTCAGTGCAAATGGGCACCAGCGTGTGCAGCTGATGCTAGTTGTGTGTGACTGCATAAGAGCACGTCACTGAGTCTGGTGTTTGTGGTTGCACTTGACCACACTCAAGACTGTGACTTGTGGCCGGCAGTCGTGTGCAGTTGGGTGTGTAAGGAGAATGTACTATTGGGTGTGCGTGCCCTCCGTATATGCATATGTCTCTGGAAATCTGCACATATGAAGACTGTAAGAGCGAGTTTTTGCCTAAGGCAAGCCAGATCTGTGTGTAGGAAAGACTCACTGTGTGCGAATGCCTAAGGAAGGCTAATCTATTTGCACCATATGCATCTGTGTGTCTGAAAAAGGCTGAGGCCGTGTATGAAGCGGCGTGTATGTTTGTGGGCGGCTGTGGCTTTGTGTGTTTGTGTCCACCATATGTGTTGACTTGCCATTCTTTGGCCCCAGTGGCAGAGAATGAGCCCAGGCACTGAGGACTGGGTAATGTTCGTGCGTGTGTGTATTTGTGCACAGGCAGGAGCCGCACAGCTGCCGCCATGTGGCTGTGCTCCGTGGCCCTGTGGAAACCTGAAAGGGGTGCGGCTTCACTTCTGAGCATTGAAGCCCCAGTCTCAGAACGCCCCCAAGCCTGCTGTCCCCTTCCCTTTTCGGTTTTGAGGGGCTGGTGGGGGTTTCCAGCCTGATGGAGCCCCGTATCCGAGAACGGCTGCCCTGTCCGCGTTCTGGTTTCCCTCCGACAGCCACATGGGGGGCAGAGGAGGATGGGGGTGCGGTCGCCAGCCGGGGAGTTTGGCGACTGCTCACTCAGTCCTCTTTTGTCCTTACCCCGTGCATCTCATATCCTTTACCTCAGCGTGTGTACATGCACATGCACGCGGGGCACACACATAGCAGAGAAAAGGTGGGCTCTGTTGGGTTGGGCCTGTCCTTCCCAATGCCACGGACAGATGGATTCTGGGACCTCCTCCATGCCCTTCCTGAGGCTGGGACACAGGCACCTCAGGGTCTCCCTCTTGCTGAAGGGGAGCAGGCCCCTCCCCTCCCCCAGAGAGTAAGCCCCCTCCCCACCAGGGTGACCGGAGCCCTTCCTCAGGCACACATGACTCGAAATCCAAGTCCTCTCCTCATTAATGGGAAAAATGTGCCGAGATTGAGCGATGGCCAAGGCTGAGCGATGGCCAAGGGCCGATCCCCGCCCCCTCCCTCTCCCTCTCCCGCTCCCCAGAAATTAAACAGAAATGAAGAGCCTCCCTCCACCCCTGCCTCCCCCCACCCCTCCCCCTCCCCACCGTCCCCTCCCTCCTCTCAGAGCCAGCACAGGGCTTGTTTTAAACTGTGGAGGAATCTGGCTGGAGGGGGGAGGGGGCTGAATATTTGGGTTTAAACAGTTCCAGATGGGTTTGGCACAGGCTGAGCAGAAGGAAGTGAGGGAGAGGGAGGAGGGAGGCAACTCGAGGGAGCGGTGGGAGCCCCTGCCTGCTCGGGCGGGCGGGTGGCGGGCAGCGGGCAGACAAGCAGGCGGACTGGCTGGCTGGCTGGCTGGCTTGAGGGGGGAGGGGGCGCACTTGGCTCCACTGGCTCCAGGGACAGGAATACTCTGGGCTGCTGTCTGGAGAAGAGACCACTTGGCAACCTCGCTCTCTGTCTCTGTCTCTTTGGGCCTCCCTGTCTCTCCACCTCACTGTCCTCAGCTGGCCACCCCACTGTCTGGTCCTAGCCAGCCGGCTCTATCCAGATCCGAGCCTCTCGCCATCCACCCCAGCAAGGCCCCTGCTCCACTGCCTCTCCCCCCGCCTGTTTCTGGGCCCCTGCTTCTGCCCATCTCTCCGTCCCTCCCCTACCCCCCTGCCAAATGTCTGTGTCTGTCTGTCTGTCTGCCAGAAGGGCCCATCAGGCCACCGACGATGAGGCTGGGAGAGCTCACCCTGCAGCCAGGCCCTCCAGGGACCGGCCTCCTCTGGTGGAAGACGAGGGATCCTCACTCCCCCTGTGTCTAACATGAGGGTCTGGGGCCACAGCTGCCTCATGCACCATCCTCAGCTCAGACCCAGACTGCGGGAAACCAGTGCCGGCCACAAGCCTGGAACCTGTGGGGTTCAGGGCTTTCTCCTCCTGGGCAGCCCTGACCTGCCCCCTCCAGCTCAGGGCAGAGGGGAGGACTGCTGGCTGCCCTGTCTCCCAGGCTAGAAGGAAGGAGTTGGCATCTTTCCTCTCAGAGAGCCAGAATCCAGAACCCGATTCCTAGGGGATTGAGTTTATGTTGGAAACCTAAATGGGCCCCCCCTTTGGCTGAGCAGGGGGAGACAGATAAGTAGTGGAAGCTTGGAACAGGATCGGTGCTGTGACAAAGCCCCTGGTCCTGGATGCACACAGGAAGGCATCTAACCTTGATTTGGGGGTCCAGGGAAGGCTTCCTGGAGGAGGTGACAGTTTGAGCGGGATTTAAAGGATACATAGGAGCTTTCTCGGCTTTCTCTATTCCTCCTTTCCCTGTTCTCCCCTTCACACTGCACTCAGAGTGCCCTGGTTAAGGGGTTAGTTGTGGAGTCAGACCTGCATTTGAGTGACATTTCACCCCAAGTCCTAGCAGTTTTGCCTCAGGCCACATAGAGACTTTATCTGGGCCTCAAGCGTTCTCACCTGTAAAAGAGGTGCACCCACAGCCCCTTTATTTATCTGAGGATCGTAGGAAGAACTGAACTAGCTTGCAGGGAGCTGGTCTGGGTCTTGCTGGCCCTCACCCCACCCTCAAAGAGCATTCCTGCCCCATCCCCTAGAGGAGATTGAGTGGGAGGTTGGGTGGGAGCAGGCTCTGCTCCCGTCACTGCCCTCCCCTTCCCCTGGGCAAGTGTGGCACTGGGCCTTTGTGTTGGGAATGGAGTCAGGGGAGGCCTGGGCAGCAGGGTCTGAAGCATAAGGTCCTTTGTTCCAGGATAAAGGGCCTGCCGCCCCTTTGTGTGGAGATTAGCAGCCCCTGTAGGTGTGTGAACTGGCCCCAGCTCTTGCCTGGGGTCAGCAGCAGACACCTGCCTCCCGCTGGCCAACCCGACCTGACTTCTTTGGGGCTGTGACATTTCTGGAGATGGCTGCAGGGTCTTCTCCAGGGCAGGGTAGCCGAGAGGACTTGGCGGTGGGGTGGGATGGGGCGGTGCCTGCTGAGAATCATTCTCTGGTGTCCTGGCCTTTCCTGGACAGCCTCTTTTTCCCCATCCTGAGCGTGGCCTCTGACCTTTGTTCTTCTGTTGCTCCCCAGAGACCCTCATGGACACAAAATGGGTGACTTCTGAATTGGCATGGACATCTCATCCAGAAAGTGGGGTAAGCCTCCCCCACCATCTCCCCTCAGTGTTGGTTGCCAGTTAGGCCACTCCCTACTCCAGCCGCCATTCCCCTCGCCTCACCAGGGCCGGAGAAGGGCTGCCCCTGCCTATCAGGTTCACCTCCTTCGCCATTCCTATCCTCTGCTTCTGTCACCTTCCTTCTTTGCCTATGGGTGTTTCACACCCTCTCAGCCTTCAGCCTGCCTGTGTCCCCCTCCCCAAACACACCACCTTTGTCCCATTCTCCCTCTGCGCCCCCTCAGCCTGCCTTTAGCCTACCCCCATCCCTTCCCTGCATGACTGCTCTTTGTGTGTCTTCTCCAACCATCTCCCTCCTTCCTGGGTCCCTGGGTAGGGCACTGGCTTGGGGACCAGAAACCTTGGTTCCAGATCTCTAACTTGCTTTGTGATTTTAGCAAGGCAGTTTACCTTTCTGGGCTTCCATTTCTTCACTGTTAAATTCCTGTAGTTCTGACATTTCTAAAATACCCTCATTAACCTCCCTAGGGGCACCTGGGTGGCTCAGTTGGTTAAGCATCCGACTTCGGCTCAGGTCATGATCTCACAGTTCGTGAGTTCGAGCCCCGCATCAGGCTCTGTGCCAACAGCTCAGAGCCTGGCGCCTGCTTCGGATTCTGTGTCTCCCTCTCTCTCTGCCCCTCCCTGCTTGTGCTCTCCCTCTCTCTCTCAAAAATAAATAAATAAACTTCAAGAACAAACAAAAACCTCCCTACGTGGCCTACACAACACAACTGCGCTAAGGCTCTGAAACGCTGGGGTGGGATGGCACCACAGGCCCTCATTCACCAGGCCAAACTGTGTGACCTTGGGCAAGTCTCTCCCTTTGAGGGTCTTGGCTTCCTCTTCTGGAGAGTGAGGACAACAGATGTACCTTCTCATGGAGTTGTTGTGAAGGTTAAACGTGATTGTGATTGCCCTGTATTGGACATTGTTACAAATCCATTATATATGTTAAACTGACTTGATTCCCTACCACCTCGTTTACATCCAATCCCAGCCTCATTTTATAGACAACGAAACGGAGGTGTAAAGATAACAAATATTATAGCTAATACTCCTGTAGTACTTACCAATCGCTCTGTTCTAAGTTCTTTACTCATTTAAACTCACTTGTTCCTTATTCTCGCCATGTCGCTGGTGGGAAAACGATGGTACAAGGAGGTTAAGTGACTTAACCCATAGTCACACAACAAGAACTGGGATTGGAACCCAGGTAGTCTGCGTGCTCAGCCACTACACCACAGAAGCATCTCTGTGAAGTGAATACAGATCTGGGCATGTGGTAAGCACCTGGCAAATGTTGGTGCTCATTCCGTCTTTTTCACTTGGTCTGTGCACAGTGGGAAGAGGTGAGTGGCTACGATGAGGCCATGAACCCCATCCGCACGTACCAGGTGTGTAACGTGCGAGAGTCAAGTCAGAACAACTGGCTCCGCACGGGGTTCATCTGGCGGCGAGACGTGCAGCGGGTCTACGTGGAGCTCAAGTTTACCGTGCGTGACTGCAACAGCATCCCCAACATCCCTGGCTCCTGTAAAGAGACCTTCAACCTCTTCTACTATGAGGCTGACAGCGATGTGGCCTCGGCTTCCTCCCCCTTCTGGATGGAGAACCCCTACGTGAAGGTGGACACCATTGCTCCCGATGAGAGCTTCTCGCGGCTTGATGCTGGCCGTGTCAACACCAAGGTGCGAAGCTTTGGGCCGCTCTCCAAGGCCGGTTTCTACTTGGCCTTCCAGGACCAAGGTGCCTGCATGTCGCTCATCTCTGTGCGTGCCTTCTACAAGAAGTGTGCATCCACCACCGCAGGCTTTGCCCTTTTTCCTGAGACCCTCACGGGGGCCGAGCCCACTTCTCTGGTCATCGCCCCTGGCACCTGCATCGCTAATGCCGTGGAGGTGTCAGTGCCACTCAAGCTCTACTGCAATGGCGATGGGGAATGGATGGTGCCTGTGGGAGCCTGCACCTGTGCCACCGGCCATGAGCCAGCTGCCAAGGAGTCCCAGTGCCGCCGTGAGTGGGGACTGGCCTGGGGGAGGAGGGGAGGACTTGGGCCAAAGCCACGTACTGCCTCCTACCTGCTACTTCCTACCTGCCAGTCAAGGAGGTCTGGCTTCAGGTCTGAGGCGGATGGAAGAAAGGGAAGAGGGGTATCAGGTGCATAGCATGTGGTGCAAGGGGGGAGATGAGCGAAAATGAGGAGACATACCAGAATAATAAGAGAAAGAATAGAACTCAAGACAGAGGTGGAGAAACATGGAGAATCCTTGATAAGGAGGCAGCTGGTCAGAGAGTCAGGAAGCCAGCAGAGATACCTGCTTTGTTTGGCCCCAAGTAGACACTTCACCCTGGAAGTACTAGATGATCCCCAGAGCTGTGGGGACAAGGGCTGTGGGTACCTCATGCTTGTCCCTTTTACCTTGAGGTCTCATTTCCTTGAGAGGCAGTATAGATAGCATAGCGGTCAGGGGCCCGGTCCCTGAAGTCTGAGTCCTCACTCTGTCAGTTAGCACCTGTGGGACCTTGAGCAAGTTACTTAACTCTTTGAACCTTGGTTTCTTCATGTGCCAGATGGGGACAATAATGATGATTGCTTTATAGACTTGTAGTGGGCTTAAGCAAGTCAATGCATGCGAAGCTCTTGGAACAGTACCTGGCACATGGTGACACAAGTGCCACGTAAGTGTCAGCCTTGGCTCTCAGGAGCCCTGGGATGCATGGGCGACAGGGATTCTCTTGTCCTTATTTCATACAGGAGGAGGTTAGGAGACTTGTCTGTGGTGGCTTGCCAAGACTCTTAAGACCTTACAGTGTCCTAGACTTCCAGCTATAAAACCCATTCACGAAGGGTTCTCATTTGAGTGTCATCACAGTCCTGTAAGGTAGATTCCAGTTATCTCCCCTATTTTGCTAATACGGAAACTGAGGCTCAGAGAACAATTGTACTCAAGGCATCATAGCTGGGAATGTGGGAGCTGGGGCCACAGCCTCGTCCATGCTCTACCATGCAGGACAAGATGCCAAGGGCTTTGTCTTCTAACCCCTCTGCCCTGGTGCTTGCAGCCTATAGCTCCGGGGGTGGGAGCTGGCTCTTAGCACAGCCCTAGGTATGAGGGGGCTGGCGGCCCAGCCTGGCTGGAAAACCCAGTGTTGGGTGTTGTCATGGCAAGGTGAATAGTGCCTTGCCCGGCCCCTCTCCACTTCTCTATGGGAACCTGCCCCAGACTTCCTCTTCCTAAGTGGAGAAAGGGGGTGGGGGTGATGAGCCTGACAGCCTGAAGAGGGGCTAACACTCTGCAGGTCCCTGACAGGAAATATATGCTGGTTCCCATAGCAACCAGCCTGGCCTGGCATCTGCCCCCTCCCCCACTGGCTCAAAAGAGCTTGGGTGGAATATCACCTTAGTGAGGGGAGATTAAACCCCAGAGAAGGGCATAGCCCCAACTCTGGGCATTCCATATTCTAGATGACCTCCCCAGAGGTAGTCATATAGGGATAGAGTGGCCATATGCTTTTGAGTGTCCGGGGCAGGCCTGGCTTATGCTCCTTATAACATGATTATTACTAGCGGCCCTTTTCACTCCCAAAATATTCCAATTTGAATAATAAATTATATGGCTGTCATAGATATGCGGAATCCCACAGCCCAGGTCCAGGGGCCCAAACATAGATGGCAGGAGAGGAAGCAGAGTCGAAGGGATGTTCAGGCACCGATCCCTGGGCTCACTTTGGGGCCAGGGATGCCCTTTGTGGATGCTTTGGGGCCTCTGAACTCCCGGTGACCCCAGCCTTCCTGCCTGCTGTCTTCTATTCTTACTCCTCTTCGGCCCCCACCCATGCCCAAGGCAGAAAGGAGCTGCTGTCTGGCTCCTGGTGGGTGGGGAGAGAGACTGGTCCTGTGAGCGGGGCTGTTCTGGGTTGGCCATGAGGATCCTAGGAGTGATTTTCCTCCAGCTTCAAGGAGGGGCGGGAGCATCCTGGCAGAGTAAGGTGCTGCCGGCTTGCCAGTGGTCTCTTCCCCACCCCTCCTCTTCCTTCTCTCTCTCTTCCCTGCCTCGACAAGCCCAGGCTGCCCAGGTGATAGGCCTGACGTCTTCGCCCATGAGGCCCCAGGGTAGGGGTGGGGGGCCGGGGCGGGGAGGAATCCGCTGACGTGGGGTTTCCACAGGGCAAAAGGGCCTTTTGTAGCTGCACTGGAGTGAGGCAATCCCAGTGTGGCCCCCACAGTCTAGGAGGTAGAGGGGCCAAGTCCTGTGCTGGGGGAGGGCCAGATTCTCACGGATCTGAAGAGCATGTCCCTCCTCTTCTCCCCCGCAGCCTGTCCCCCTGGGAGTTACAAGGCAAAGCAGGGAGAGGGGCCCTGCCTCCCCTGCCCCCCCAACAGCCGCACCACCTCGCCAGCTGCCAGCATCTGCACGTGCCACAATAACTTCTACCGTGCAGATTCGGACTCTGCAGACAGTGCCTGTACCAGTGAGTGAACTCCCGGCCTTGCTCTCTCCTGCCCAGGGCCTTCTGTCTAGGGGCCTAAACAGTTGCCATGCATATCCATTTTCCAGATAGGGAAACTGAGGCTTGGGGAGGTTAGACGTTGTGCTCAACATGGCACAGCTGGGGAGTGACTGGCCCTGAGCCAGAATCCAGGTCAGCTGGCTCAGCCTTTCCACCAACATTGAACAAATGCCTACGAGCTCCTAGCCAGGCATCAGGAGTCCCTGGGACTTCTAGTCCCTTGCTCCTCGCGCTGTGTAGAACTGCCGTTCTCTTGGCCCAATGCTAACCGTTGGCCTCATATCCCTGGGGCAGCCTAGTGTCCTGCCTTCTCCCTGCTGCGGCCTTTGGTGCCAGCCATTGTGCCAGGCGGCCTGGAATGTGGCGGAAAATAAGATACAGTCACAGTCCTATAGGAACTTGCCACCTGGTGGGAGAAGCACATGTGAAAACAGATAATGACCATATAATGTGTTAAGTGCTGGGCTGGAAGGATGCCCAGGAATTGTGTTACGGAAGTGCAGAGGACAGGAGGAGGAAGAATCAAGGAAGGCTTCCAAAAGGAGGTGACACCTCAAGTTGGACCTTAAAGGCTAACTACAGTCTTCCCAGCGAAGAAGTGTAGGAGAGATATTCTGCTTATTAGAGCAGAGACCAAGGCAAGGAGGTGGGAAGCAGCTTGTAGTATGCAGGAACTCTGGGTGGAAGGGTGGTGCTGTGGCCCAAGCTCACTGCCCTCTCCCTCCACCTTCCCTCCAGCGGTGCCATCCCCTCCTCGGGGTGTGATCTCCAACGTGAATGAGACCTCACTGATCCTTGAGTGGAGCGAACCCCGGGACCTGGGTGGCCGGGACGACCTCCTATACAACGTCATCTGCAAGAAGTGCCGTGGGGGCCCTGGGGCCACGGGTGCCTCAACCTGCTCTCGCTGTGATGACAATGTGGAGTTTGTGCCTCGGCAGCTGGGCCTGACAGAGCGCCGGGTCCACATCAGCCATCTGCTGGCCCACACGCGCTACACCTTTGAAGTGCAGGCAGTCAATGGCGTCTCGGGCAAGAGCCCTCTGCCCCCCCGCTATGCGGCTGTGAATATCACCACCAACCAGGCTGGTGAGGAGGAGACACGGGAGGGTAGGGCCTGGGTCATTTTCTCCCACACAGAGCTTAGGTTGCCCAGGGCTTGTCAGTGGACCACCAGGGGTCCCATGGGAACTGGGTCCTTGGGAAGGATGCCAGGGCCCAAGGAGCCCATTGTGAGCCCCCGCCCTGTCTCTTCCCATAGCTCCATCTGAAGTGCCTACTCTACATCTGCACAGCAGCTCAGGCAGCAGCCTGACCTTGTCCTGGGCACCCCCAGAGCGGCCCAACGGAGTCATCCTGGACTATGAGATGAAGTACTTTGAGAAGGTCAGAGCCCTGAGGGGCAGGAGGATGCCTTGGGGTGAGAAGATTACCCCCAGATAGGGTCAGGGGCCCTTGGGAGCCAGGTCTCAGGTACTGAGGCAGCCACAGGTAGGCCCAGGGCTGGCGGGGGCTGATGAGCCTCAGGACCCACTGAGGTGCCTCATTCCTCCTGGTGTTGCAGAGTGAGGGCATTGCCTCTACGGTGACCAGCCAGAAGAACTCCGTGCAGCTGGACGGGCTGCGGCCTGATGCCCGCTATGTGGTCCAGGTCCGTGCCCGCACCGTAGCTGGCTACGGGCAGTACAGCCGTCCTGCTGAGTTTGAGACCACAAGTGAGAGAGGTACGTAGCCCACTGCGCCTGCTACCGCTCACCTAATACTTTCCATCCCCCCACTTACCAGTCCCCTCCTGGTCTCCAGGCTCTGGTGCCCAGCAGCTCCAGGAGCAACTTCCCCTCATTGTGGGTTCTGCCACAGCTGGACTTGTCTTCGTGGTGGCTGTCGTGGTCATCGCTGTCGTCTGCCTCAGGTACTCTCAGGCCCGAGTTGCTCCCATGGGCTGGCAAGAGCTTCCCTTTGGCACTGTAGAGCCCCCATGCCACAGAGGCCCTTGGTGGGCCCAGGCTCTCCTTGCTGGCAAGGCTCTCTCTAGTTCACGCCCATGTCCTCATACTGTCCCCTGCCTTTTTCCTGGCAGATCCCCTGGGGGACCAAGTCCACCAAGCCCCTTACCCGGAGACCCGGTGGCTGCTGTTACCACTGACTGTGGGACCAGACACCGGGCCGTCCCCTGTGCGCCCTGCCCCTCTTGTGAGCCCGAGGGTTCCCTGAACAAAGGGAGTTCTTGGACTTGTCTCAGGCCTCGCCTCCATCCTGCCCCCTCCAGGAAGCAGCGGCACAGCTCTGATTCGGAGTACACAGAGAAGCTACAGCAATACAGTGAGTTTGTCTCTTCACCCTGTTTCCTCCCCCGGCCCCCAACATTCCCTTGGTCCCTGTGGGGCTGGGAGATACCCTTTTCCTGCCTGGGGTTTCGTCCATTGTACTTCTATCCCGGACAGCCCCTCCTGCTTCCACTCAAGGGCTATTTCCTGAGCCCCTGCCTCACTCCTGCTAGCCCCAGAGATGAATGAGAAGTGACCCCTTTCCTCAAAGGCAGTTAATCCTATGAGAAAGACAAGAATCATACACACAGGAAAAAAAGGAAAGAACAATTAAGTGTTAAGCTGGGTGTTCCTGTTACCAAGGACAGTAAGAACTCAGGAAAGAGGAAGCCTTCCTGGAGGAGGTGGCCTTGGGCTGAGCTACGCCAGGCGGGTTGAGCAGGGTTTAGACAGGTGGGAGAGAGCATTCCTGGCTAGAGGAGCCTCTGGAAGGCAGTGGGTGGGGTGGGGAGAGTGCCCGACTGTGGGGGCAGTGAGAAGACTGGTTTGACAGCTGCCAGGGAGCAAGGCTGGGTAGTTGTGGCCAGTCATCAGAGGGTCGTGAAAGGCAGGCAGAGGAGTTTGGACTTGACTCCACCATAGGTAATCCGAAAGGCTCTCAAGCTTCGGAGTAATACAATGCGAGTATTGTTTTAGGAAGACAGGTATGCTGGATAGATTGGTGGGAAAAGTCCAGAGGCAGAGAGCCCAGCTGGGAGACTATTGCAAGAGTCTGAGTGTTGAAGGTCTGGATAAGGTCAGGGGCAGTGGGAATGAGGGGAAGAATGAATCTGAGAGAGGTTTGACATGATGAGAGATGAGAGAGAAAGAAGAATAAGTTCCTCGGTGTCTAACTTTTATGGTCACTGATTCCCACGGAGGGGATGGTGGGGAGGGGCCCAAATGGGACTCCAGCAGAGAGGAATATGGAGCAGACTTAGTAGGGAGAGTGCAAAATGTGCTCCCATCAGGGTGAGAGCATGGGGCAGTACCCTGGGCCTGAGGGTGCAGCCTGAAGAGTTCCCTCACTGTCCCCAGCCCTAGCCCAAAGTCCCTCATGCCCACTTTTCTTTCCTCTAGTTGCTCCTGGAATGAAGGTTTATATTGACCCTTTTACCTACGAGGACCCTAATGAGGCGGTGCGGGAATTTGCCAAGGAAATCGATGTGTCCTGTGTCAAGATCGAGGAAGTGATTGGAGCTGGTGAGTCCCCCTGGGGCACAGTGGGGAGGAGAGGCTGGGGTTACCCTGAGGAGGGACCGGCATGCACTGGGGACAGGGCCAAACCCAGAAGCCACTTCCTACTTGTGCCCTTTGCCCTGCAGGGGAATTTGGGGAAGTCTGTCGGGGTCGCCTAAAACAGCCAGGCCGCAGGGAGGTGTTTGTGGCCATCAAGACGCTGAAGGTGGGCTACACGGAGAGGCAGCGGCGGGACTTCCTAAGTGAGGCCTCCATCATGGGTCAGTTTGACCACCCCAACATAATCCGGCTAGAGGGCGTGGTCACTAAAAGTCGGCCAGTCATGATTCTCACCGAGTTCATGGAGAATTGTGCCCTGGACTCCTTCCTCCGGGTAAGAGGCAGCTCTCTCAACTCCCTCCCCTCCCCCAGAGAACTGGGTTGGGCAGACCACACCCTCCCACAAGGTTAGACAGACCCTACCCTCTTCAAGTCTGCAAATATTCACCGAGGTGGCATGGTGCAGGGAAGCAGCCAGGGCCTCAGAGCCAGAAAGACCAAAGTTCTCATCCTGACTCCGTCCGCTACTGCCTGTGTGACCTCAGGCTTTACTTAATCTCTCTGTTTGAGCTACCTTGTTTGTAAAATGAGAGTGGTCGGAGCTATTTGGATCCTCACTGGGGTTTCCTGGGATGTTGTATACACACAGTTGGGCACGCCCTGGGCCAGTAGGGAAGTGGTGGGCCCACCTGAGCCTGTGTGTTGCCTCTAGCTCAACGACGGACAGTTCACAGTCATCCAGCTGGTGGGCATGTTGCGGGGCATTGCCGCTGGCATGAAATACCTGTCCGAGATGAACTACGTGCACCGAGACCTGGCTGCCCGCAACATTCTTGTCAACAGCAACTTGGTCTGCAAAGTCTCAGACTTTGGCCTCTCCCGCTTCCTGGAGGATGATCCTTCTGATCCTACCTACACCAGCTCCCTGGTACAGGAAGCAGCTGGGAGGGAGACCGGGGGCGGGGCCAACCAGGCAGGGGCTCGGGGCTGGGGACCAGCCCCGAGTCATAGGGTGAAGGGCGTGTGCCCCCCCCACCAGGGCGGGAAGATCCCCATCCGCTGGACTGCCCCAGAGGCCATAGCCTATCGGAAGTTCACCTCTGCTAGTGATGTCTGGAGCTATGGAATCGTCATGTGGGAGGTCATGAGCTATGGAGAGCGACCCTACTGGGACATGAGCAACCAGGATGTGAGTGGGGCCAGCCAGAGTGGTCAGGTGGGTGGGAGCCCTTGTGGGGCAAAACGGCGGCTCACTCCAGGTTTCCCTATTCTCTGTTCAGGTCATCAATGCTGTAGAGCAGGATTACCGGCTGCCCCCACCCATGGACTGCCCCACGGCACTGCACCAGCTCATGCTGGACTGCTGGGTACGGGACCGGAACCTCAGGCCCAAATTCTCCCAGATCGTCAACACCCTGGACAAACTCATCCGAAATGCTGCCAGCCTCAAGGTCATCGCCAGTGCCCAGTCTGGGTCAGTATTTCTGCCTCTTTTCCCACTCTGCTTTTGAGGCAGCAGTCCTACCCCTGCTTCCCTTGCCGTCAGGATTCACCAAGTCTCTCTCTTCTCCCCACAGCATGTCACAGCCCCTCCTAGACCGCACGGTCCCGGATTACACGACCTTCACGACAGTTGGTGACTGGCTAGATGCCATCAAGATGGGGCGGTACAAGGAGAGCTTTGTCAGCGCGGGGTTTGCATCCTTTGACCTGGTAGCTCAGATGACCGCAGAGTGAGTGTGCCTCGGATTTGGTGGGGTAGGGCAGGGGGACCTGTGCAGGGCCCAGAGTGGTGGGCAGGAGGGGAGGGACTGACCCTGCCCTTGGTCCATCTGCAGAGACCTGCTGCGGATTGGGGTCACCTTGGCTGGCCACCAGAAGAAGATCCTTAGCAGTATCCAGGACATGCGGCTGCAGATGAACCAGACACTGCCCGTGCAGGTCTGACACCTGACTCCCACGGGGTGGGTACTCCCCCAAGGACTGTGCAGGGACTCTGACCAGCCGGCTGGACTTTTGGACTTTTGGATGCCTGGCCTTAGGCTGTGGCCCAGAAGATGGAAGTTTGGGGAAGGCCCAAGCTGGGACTTCTCCTACAAGCCTGTGCTCCCTCCCCAGGAAGTGTGTCCCAAACCTCTTCATATTGAAGATGGATTAGGAGAGGGGGTGATGACCCCTCCCCAAGCCCCTCAGGGCCCAGGCCTTCCTGCTCTCCAGTGGGGGATACCCACCACCTCAGACTTCGCTGTTCTTCAGTGCTGAAGGTCCTGGCAGGGTCAGGTGGAGGATAAGCCTGGGTTCTATAGGGCCCAGCCCTGGCAGGGGTCTGGCCCCCCAGGTAGGCAGAGAGCAGTCCCTCCCTCAGGAACTGGAGGAGGGGACTCCAGGAATGGGGAAATGTGACACCCCATCCTGAAGCCAGCTGGCACCTCCAGTTTGCACAGGGACTTGTTCTGGGGGCTGAGGGCCCTGCCCCACCCCCGCCCTTGGTGCTGTCATAAAAGGGCAGGCAGGGGCAGGCTGAGGAGTAGCCCCTTGCCCCCCAGAGACTGACTCTCAGAGCCAGAGTTTGGGTGTGTATGTGAGTGTGTTTGTGTGTGTGTGTGTGTGTGTGTGTGTGTGTGTCTGTGCATGCACGGACCTGCACAGAGAGCATGGGTGAGCGTGTAAAAGATTGGCCCTATGCCCTGCAGTGGGGCCAGCTGGGCCGACAGCGGAATAAAGGCAATAAGATGATTCTCTTGCCCCTTCTCTTTGCACCTCCTGAGGCGGGATTCTCTCATGACCTCAGGTTCACAGTCCCTCAGCGCCAGCCCTCTTCAGAATTCTCTGGAGTCATTGGGAGACCAGTTTTGGGCCTAGCCAGGCTCACCTTCCCTTTTGTGCTTTGGCCTTATTGCATCTAACTTCTTGGAAGTGGGTGGTAACAGTAGAAAGCAAACTGCTCCTGACTTCCTGCCTTCTCAGGCCCAGGTGTTCCTGGGGCCAGGGCAGATGCTGGAGTTGGCATGGTGTGACAGAGCCCTTTCACACCCATTGTCTTTGAGGGAGTGGAGGGTGGAAGGGGTTGGTCAGCTCCCAAGGTCACGTGGCCTTGGACAAAGGGCTCAAGAGGCCACTGGTGTTGAGATGCAGAGGCTAGCTCCTTTCAGCAAGCATCAGACCGGAAGTGTGGGTACTCTTTACTGAGCGCTTACTATGCTCCAGGCACTGGGCTAAAATGGTCCATTTATACATGGATCTTTATTTAATCTCACAACAACCAGCCAAGGAAGGAAGTATTTTTATCTCTTTTTTACAGAGGAGGAAAGGGAGAGGTTAAGTAACTTGCCCAAAGTCGCTGAGCCAGTAAGTGAGTCCTGGGGCTGGGATTCCCACCCAGAGACTGCCTGCACACTTGAAAGGTTCAGAGGATAAATAACAAGAACCAGGGAGAGGATTAGGAAAACAGCTTCTGGAAATGTCAAAGGAGAAATTGTGGGGGGGGGGGGGGCGGCGCTCAGAGGCCCCTTGGATGCAGAAACACACAAGTTGGAGGGAGGCAAGTGCAGTCGTTTTTCCCAGTGTCAGGAGGGACACTCTGGCAGTAAACCTCTGCAGGGCGTGGAACAGGTTTCCAAGGTACCCGCATTCCCTAAATCAGTCTTGGCTGGACCCGGTAGGGGGAGGGGCGTGGACAAAGCCCCGTAGATCTCCGGGTTCACGCGCCGCGGGCCCCACACATCTCCCGGACATTTCCTGGCAGGGCAGAGTTCTCAGTGGGGGAGGTAGTCCGGGGGTGGCGCTGCTGAGGACGGGGAGGCAAGGGGTAGCTACTTCAGGCGCAAGGGAACAGGCCCTCCGAGTCGGGCGGGCCAGCGAGCTGAGAGCAGGCGCAGGGGAGCCGGCGGCGGGCGGCTCGCGGTGCGGGCTCCCCGCCCGCTCCAGCCCCTCCGCCGCGCGCTCCCGCGCTCCGCTGCTCCCGCCGCGCCCGCTCCTTAGTATTCCCCCCACGGAGCCGAGCGCCGCGCTGCAGTGGCTGGTCCGGGGGAGGGGCGCCCCGTCAGGCTCTGTCCTCCGCGTCCCCGAGGGTCGGGAGGTGGGTGGGCACCGAGCTCCTCCGCGGAACCCTCCTTCCCTGGCAGGGGACTGCCGAGGGTGGGAGGTGACGGGGACGGTGCGCTCCCCTCCCGCCCCCCCCACCCCCCCAGGTCGCCTTGGACCCAGGCGCCAGAGCTGTCAACAGCGCGAGGTGTCTCGGGCGGCCAGGGGAGGGGACGCGGTGCGGAGTGGCGTCCTGCACACCCCGCGCCGCATTCCCGGACTGAGGGTA
This sequence comes from Prionailurus bengalensis, assembly GCF_016509475.1. NCBI lineage: Eukaryota > Metazoa > Chordata > Mammalia > Carnivora > Felidae > Prionailurus > Prionailurus bengalensis. The sequence continues at coordinate 83,300,986 of NC_057350.1, read as the reverse complement.
CAGATAAAGGGGAGGGGCCCTCCAAGCGCCTGCTCAAGTATCCACTTCCTGCTCCTGAGGCTCCGAGGTGAGGAAGGGTCCGTGGCTCATGTCTCCTGGACTGACTCCCTCAGCGCCCTACCCGTCACTTTAATAGTCTTAGCGGGAGCCTGGGATGGGGGCTCCACCCGGAGAGGTAAGATATCGCCCCCTACTGGGTCCGCAAGGAGGGCGGGATGGTGGACGTGGAGCGCCACCGGAGGAACTGGGGGCCAGGAGCCCTACAGAGAGGGCACTTGGTGTGTGCACCCCAGGCCGAAGATTTCTAGGGATGTCGAGGGACGTCTTGACTCCAGAAATCCGGGGTACGTAAGGCATTCTGTTGGATGTGCCCTATGCAGCTCACCGCACATACCTCCCTCCATGTGTGTTCAGATTTGTACTCCCTTGCATGCCCACCTCTCTCCTTTCACGTAACCACTGAAACAGCAGACAGGGACACCCTACGCTTACCCAAGCCATACGCACACCATGTGTCTAAGTCACGTCCTTTATTCAGGTTCACACGTCCTCTGTTAAAAGACCCTCTGTCCCAACTACCCAACCTACAGGCGGCTAGAGCTTCCGTGACTGAGAAGAGGTGGGGGAAGGGATGCAAAGACCACAAAGCACTAAAGCCCACCCCTCCTTGAAGGCCCTGCTCTGGTGCATTCCTACCTGGGAGGCCTAACCCAGCTAACCTGTATCTCCCTGGGGGTTGGGTTGAGTCCTCAAGACCTCTGAGCAGTGATGCAGGGAGGGGTGGGGCGTGGTTAGGGGAGAGAAAGAATGAGGGTATTCAGGAGGGGTCTGTCTTTTCTGGGGACGGAAAAGGAATGAGAGGTAGCGCAGTCTTATTCTGCTCAGTCTTAGTTAATTACACACTCCTGGGGGCAGAAAATTAGATCTCCCAAGTTAGTGCTTAAAAAGGGAAGCCAGTGGAAGGAGGGAGTATTGAGGCTGGGGGAGAGGCACTCTGGCACACCTCTCTTATCCCATCTGCCCCAGAGGGGCAGTTGCAGCCCCAAATGACCTAAACTCAGAGTATGGACAGGTAGGGAAAGTAAACTGCTCTAAGCAGTGTCTCCCTCCAACAGGGGTGGCTCCAGGGAGAAGGACCTGGACAGCAGCCCTTAGATCTAAGCCTGAGCGGCCAGACCCTGGATTAGAAACTGGAAATCTGGGGGGACTGGGGTAGTGCAGTGGGAAGGGCTACAGATTTAGAGTCTAGGCAGACCTGGGGTCAAGGCCCAGCTTCTTAGTCTGTGACCTTGGGCAGGTTGACTTCTCTGTGCCTCAATGCTCTCATCTGTAAAAAGGTGTAGTAATCATTCCTACTTCATGAGACTGTTACAAACATTAAGTCGGTTAATGAATGTAAAGTATGTGCCAAGATCATAGGAAGTACTCAAAAATTGCAGCTAATATTTTTATTAGTATGAAGTGTAAGTAACTTAAAGGAAAAGATAGGAAAATGCTGAATAGTGCTTGACGCATAGCAGGAGCTGAATAAACCAAGGCATTTGGGGAAATCCACCATCCCCTTTCCATGCACAGGGTGCTAGACATTTTCCTGCAGGCCTAGCCCAGGCCCTGGCCCACTTCCTGGGATAGGACTGTTGGGGCTTGGGTGGTTTGAAGGCAACAAGGGTGCAAAAGTCCATTAAGAGGTAGAGAATCCAGCAAGTTGTGGAGGGAATGTGGTTTCTGCATCTATCCCCTTAGCACACTGATCTGGGATCTGGCTTAGACTGGGGGGCTCCTCCCCAATATTCACTCATTCTTCAGGTGAAGTTTACTGGATGTCTACTATGTGCCAAGTGCTTTGCTGGGCACTAAGAATTTGTGATGAGCAAAAATAGAGATAGCCACTGCTTCAAAGAACTCAGTCTAATAGGAACATGGATGTTATTCACATAGTCATACCAAGAAATGTATAAAGTTACAAGTCAAGGTAAATGTTAATGGATGTGGGACCAAATCACAGCTCTAGAGACCTGAGCTAGTCTTGGGCAAGGCTGAGGGTCCTTTAACCAGTTATCTGGTGCCCAGGAGAGGGAGCTGGGGCCCCCATTGCCCTCCAAGTCCTTTTAACCTTTTGGTATCTGACCCTGAGCATATCTTCATTCACTCCCTCCCTCACTCATTCATTTATTCAGTTGGACCCTTCTGTATGCCAGTCCCAGTGTATGGAGTTGGGGATACAGAGGTGAACCAGCTATAGCTCCTATTCCTTGGGGGTGCACACAGCTCAGAGGGGATCACTGATAGATAAATCCGCTGACGCAATGTGGTACAGTAAGTGCTGCAGCTAGATAAGCACCAGGAACTGTAAGGAAGGGACTCAGGCTGGAAATTCTGTCAAAGAAGGGTGCTTGAAAAGGGGACCTAAATTAAGCCTTAGAGGCTATTAGCAGTTAGCAGGAAGGGAGAAGGAAACAGTCTGTGCAAAAGTCTTGGGGCTTGTACGAGCAGGGCAGTCTAGGGGCGCGGAGACCATTCTAACTCAGAGGATGAGGAAGAAACAGGGTCGTAGACATATGCCATTGACTAAGCCTTCCCTTCCTCATAATTCATCCCCAGCTCGGCCATTTACTTCTCATAGCCCAGAGGGCCGGTCGTGGGCACCTGGTCCCAGCAGTTCTACAGCTCTGCAGTGTTCCTTGGGCACCCTGTCACCACTTCTGTAGCCCTCTGCTCTACCTCTTCCCTGCCTCAAGGCACATTTGTCCACAGGCATTTCTGAGTACGTGTGATGCGTTCTATCCCCATTTCTACAGAAGAGCTCAGAAAGATTACATGGGTTGCCTGAGGTCCCAGAGCCAGTCAACGGCAAAGCCAAGATCTGAATTGGATCTAACCTATCCACTATTCTGGGTTCTTCCCACTCTAGCAGGATACCTTGGAAGAGGGCCCAGGGGAACCTAGAAGTGCTGCACCTGTATGCACACCCAGGCCCTTCCTGGGTCACTTCAAATTGACACTCTCCCCACAAGGAGAGGGCTCTGCACACAGCGGCAACGGCTACCTAAGCTTTCTTTTTTCAGAGAGGGAAGAGGAGAGAGGAGAGCTGGGTCCCAGGCACTGAAGGCATCGGTAGGAGCACAGTCCAGGAATGCATAGGGTTCCAGCTTGGGGGTGGGGGCACAGGTCTGACAGGCAAGAGCTCTGTCCCTCCTCTTCCCCTCCCTGCCCCTCTCTGTTTCTCATTAATTATTCCCCTCTCATGGGGCAGGAATGAAAACAGACTCAGGCTCTGGCTGAAGGCCTGCTGTGACATCAGCCTAGAGGTGGCTGCCCCGATCCTGACTACTGGGGGCTGGGGAAGACCCCCTACCCCACTTTATCCTGCCCTGACAGGGAGAAGGAGAGGCAGGAAACAATTGTCCCTGAACCCCTTTCCCTCCTCTGGGCACTGAACTTGGGGCAGGTGAGAGAGGTACTGGCCTGGAGGACCAGGCAAGGGTGTGTCTCCAGGAATGTGGGGGGTACAGAAGCTGACTTTCCCCAGACACCACGGCCTCCCACATACCCTGCGACTCCCACCCGCACTGCCACCCCAGCACCACTCCCAAGCACTGTGCTCCCAACGTCCTCTCTGCTTACTTTTGAAACCACCTCCACTATTGAAATCTTCCTACACTACCTTCTTCTCATCCTCACCTCCCTCATTTTTTCTGAGCCTCATGTTCACAGTCAGCCTTCTTTCTTGGACTTGGGGTGCCTGGCTGACCAGATTCTTCTCAGCTCTAGCTTGACCTCTCACCTCCAGTGGTGGTGGTGGTGGCGGCGGTCTGGGTGGTCTTATTCTCCTTCTTCCTCTTCTTTTAAAGTAGGCTCCATGCCCAACGTGGGGCTTGAACTCACTCCCCTGAGAGTGCATGCTCTACTGACTGAGCCAGCCAGGCGCCCCCTCCAGTGATCTTCTTCATTTCCAATTGGCCTTCAACAACACACTGAGCTACACATTGATCCTTATTATCATCTAGCCATCTCCAAGACTGGAAGTCTGATATTCCAGTCTCTCACCACTTCCTCCTGTCTGCCCAGTTTTGAAATCTCTGGTCCCCAAATCCCTTTTTCTCCCCACCTGGGGGCCTTCTGGGGTGTACCCAACTTGGACTTGCCACCGTGACCTCTCTGACCAATCCTTTTCTCGTTTTGCTAAGTTTTAGTAGGTGTGCTGCCAAAGCGAGCACTTGTTTTGCTAATTTTTAACAAAATTCTCTGACAGCACCTGGTACAGACTTTTCTATACTACTCAGGTCCCCCAGTTGCAGCTTCTTCCATTCTCACCTCCTAGTTTACTAAAATAATGCATCCTCTCAACGAACACCTGTTGAGATTTCCTCTTTGCCGGACACTGAGCTTCAGGCAGTAGAGGTAAGTGAGCTGCCCTCAAGAAGCCTACAATCCAGTGGAGGAGAAAGACAGGTAATAGGGTGACAGAAATATTTCAAGTGTCACTGATGGATTTTGAGTGACATGAGAACGGTGTCATGGGAAGTGGAGTGAGACAGGTGTAGGATGCACTGGAGGACACAGAGATGACAGCAGGAAGGCAGGGAAGGAGGCCACAGTGTAGGTGAAGGGTAATAAGGTCCTAGATGGAGATGGGGTGAGGAGGAGGTGTTGTAGAGGTGACAAGGAGGCAGGTGTAAGGGATCTTGCAGAAGTAAGAAGCAACATGTTTAGTGACTGGCAAGATGTGGGAGGGGAGAGACAATAGAAGTCTGAGCCTGGGTGATTCTGAGGACTGGGTATTTGGGTGTACTTTGGGACCATTTATAGATTCAGAAAGTACAGGAAGAACAGTATAGGTGAAGGAGAACAGTGGATTAAGTTTGGAGCTTTCAAGGAGAGATGCCCAGTAAGGCAGGCATTGCATATATGGATCTGGAGCTCAGGAGTGAGGTCTGAGCATGGAGGCCAGTGATCAAGTTTGGAGAACAGGTAAGATTGCCTTCGAGAGTTGTAGAGTAAAGAGAAGAGGCCGAGGTGGGTGTGTGGGGAATGCCTCCCTCACTGCTCCTGCAAGCATCCTTCATGCCTTTCTGAGAGCCCTTATCATAGTACATTGTAAGTGTTCCTGTTTGTCTTCTCTGCCTTGATGTATGCTCCTTCTTGATGATGCATGTCTCACAGGAAGATGGGCCCAGGTCTGGCACAAGATAAGGGCTCAATAATGCCTGAGGGATGAATGGATAGTAATAGTGATGTGTTGAGAGCTTAGTATGTGTGGGGCACCATTCTAAGTGTATTACATTTAGTAATTAATCTCCAGGACAACTCTACATTTCTAACTCTCAACTGAAATGTATCTTAGCATTTCTGTGTTACAGATGGGAAAGTTTGGTTAAGAGAAATTAAGTAACTTGTCCAAGGTCATAGTACTAGTAAGTGACAGAGCCAAGATTTGAATCCAGGTAGTTTTGTTCCAGAGCTGATACTTCTTATTCTCATACTATTCTGCTTCTTAAATAAAACTTAAAATCTACTGTGATTACCATAATCGAATGCTTACTGTGCCAGGCACTGTGCTGAGAACTTTATTAAATTATTTAATTTAATTCTGTATAAATGGGTTAATAGATGAATGTATTGATGGGTGGAATAAAATAAACATGTACTCATGTGTGTATATGTGGATAAGTGGATGAATGGATGGGTGAATGAATGGGTAGATGAAAAAGTAAATGGAAGGATAGATGGAATGATGGATAGATAGGTGAATGAATGTATGTATGAAAGAAGAATAGTTGGATGAATGAATGATGGGTAGGTGAATGAATAAATGAATGGATATGTGGATGGATGGATGGATGACTGGATTAAAGGATAGGCAAGCAGGTGTATGGATGAGAAAATGCATGGATAGATGGGTGGATGGATGGATGGATGGATGGAGTGCCTGGATGGCTCAGTTGGTTAAGCATCCAACTCTCGATTTCATCCCAGCCCCTCCCCAGGCTCTCTCTCTCTCAAAATACAAGAACAAAGGAAGGAAGGAAGGAAGGAAGAAAGGAAAAATGGGAGAGATGGAAAGACTAAGGGATACACAAGCATAGATGAAAAGATAGATAACTGGATGAATGGGTGAATGGGTGGATGAGTAGATAAATGAATGGGTGAATGGAAATACAGATGAATGGTAGGGTGAATGAATGGATAGACAGATGATTAGATGAATGGATGGTTGGATGGATGAGTGGATGTTTAGGTGGTTCGATGGATAAAGGAAGGAATTCCTATATTTAGGGCTATAAAAGAGAGTAAGAAAATTCACAAATTATGGCCCCTACACCTTCTTTTAGATATATCTATGCCTTCTCCTGGCCATTTCTTCCACAGTAGTATATAGAATCTGTCCTGTCCTACCCCACCCCCCACCCCTAACAAGGCACCAAAGCTTGGTCCTCATCTACCATCACCCCCAAGTACAGAGACATTGCGGAATGGATTTCAACCATTCAGTTTCTCTTTCTGTTCTTCTGCCTTGATGTCCAGGGAAAGCCCCTTTCAAACAACCAGGCAGGAAAAAGGCAAGTGGTGGTTGTGAGGGCTCCTCCTTCATTCCCCTGTTGTGTCTTTAACAGGCCTAACCCTAGAGGCCCAGGACCCAATCAGATGCCAGGGTTGGAAGTAGTGATCAGAGTGGGAAATTAACAGGCATCACAGGAAGTGTTAGGGGCACAGCGTCAGTGGGAAGGTATGCTCTGTGGGGCTGGCAGGACAGCCATATCTATTCTCAGGCAGAGAAGGGAATTTTTTGAAGGGGCATTCGGGTAGAATGGAGGAAATAAAGCCTTTTTGAGCTTGAAGACAGTATCCACCTCTGAAGACATGCAACTGTAAGCCCTCAGCTCTATTACATGGGAACTATATGACCTTAGACAACTCACTTAGCCTTTCTGAGTTTCCTTATCTGTAAAATGAACTAATTAACCTCCACCTCACATGGCTATTGAGAGAATAAAACAAGACGATGCAAAGAGTGTGAGGCACATAGTAGGCCATTAACAAAGTGCTTTTAAGAGGTAATAAAGTATGTAGATTTATTTATTTATTTATTTATTTATTTTTTCTGGGGGAAGATAAACTCAGGAGCCTCTGCACCGTGTCTGTTTAGGAGAGTATGGGTTTGGGAGGATGATTACATCACAGGTCTAGGGTCCCCATGGCCTCCAGGTACCAGCAAAGCCTCATGGGAATCACCTTGAGAAGCCGTGTCCTGTTTCCTGTCCCCACAAGTTCAGGTCCTTGGAAATTTCCAAGGCTTGAGCAGAAAGAAGTAGCATCAGGGTGCAGGTGGGAGTGAGAGCTAGCCTTGGAACCCCTGAAGAGGCCAGACCATCCCCAGAGCTCCTGACTCCTTTTTCTGGGCCAGGTGCCAGCAGGCAGGGCACCCAGCTTGGTGCTTAACAAAAAAAGAGCTGCTTGTTGTGGAGGATGAGTCCTGGAGACCCTAGAATGGCCCTGGGAGGAAAAATGGGGAGAGGGTTCTTCCTGACCCAGGAATGGGCCTTCTCTCACAACCAGACCTCAGTGTGGGTCATGGGCATTCAAGGAAGCCAGAAACTGGGGTTTGTACCCTTCCCTTCCCACTGTTTTATTTCACCTCTCTTGTCTCATTTTTTTTTTTTTAATTTTTTTTTCAACGTTTATTTATTTTTCGGACAGAGAGAGACAGAGCATGAACGGGGGAGGGGCAGAGAGAGAGGGAGACACAGAGTCGGAAACAGGCTCCAGGCTCTGAGCCATCAGCCCAGAGCCCGACGCGGGGCTCGAACTCACAGACCGCGAGATCGTGACCTGGCTGAAGTCGGACGCTTAACCGACTGCGCCACCCAGGCGCCCCTCTCTTGTCTCATTTTTATCTACACCATGTTTATGCTTTCAGATGAAAGAACAGAGGCTGGGAATCTTGCCTTGGATTTCAGAGATATCTATGATATTGAATAGCTGGACTTTTGACTCTGCTGGGGACACTTTTTCCTCCTAAACTGGGCTTGTACTAGGCTTAAACACAGGATATGTGAAGGGAGGAGAAGGGGATGACTATGTCTTGTATTAGACTTTTAAATTATATATATATATATATATGTATACATATATATATATATATAAACTTTTTAATCTGTATTTTCTAAACAATTTTTAAATGCTTAATTTTGAGGGAGAGAGCCTGTGTGGGAAGAGGAGGGGCAGAAAAGAAGCGACAGAGGATCTGAAGTGGGCTTTGTGCTGACAGCACAGAGCCCGACACAGGGCTCAGGCTCACGAATCGCGAGATCATGACCTGAGCCAAAGTCAGATGCTTAACCTACTGAACCGCCCAGGCGCCCCTAGACTTTATGTAGTTTTCTTTTTTTTTTAATTTTTTTTCAACGTTTTTTATTTATTTTTGGGACAGAGAGAGACAGAGCATGAACGGGGGAGGGGCAGAGAGAGAGGGAGACACAGAATCGGAAACAGGCTCCAGGCTCTGAGCCATCAGCCCAGAGCCCGACGCGGGGCTCGAACTCACGAACCGCGAGATCGTGACCTGGCTGAAGTCGGACGCTTAACCGACTGCGCCACCCAGGCGCCCCTATGTAGTTTTCTTCATAGCAACCTTTGACGTTGTAAGGAAGACAGTATTCCCCCATTTTACAGATAAGGAAACAGGCTCAGGGAAAGAACTTACCTGAGGTCCCATCCTTAGTAAAAGTTAGAGCCTGTATCTGAACCCAGGCTGTCTGAGACTTGATAAGAGTGGTACCTGAGAGGGGGGCCTTGAAGAGAGGGAGCCCACAGGGGTCTAGAAGAGGAGGCAAGAGGCTGTCGTGGCGTGGGGAGGACTGGGGTGCTGTTCTGTTTAACTCAGCCCCAGGGCTCCTGGCTGCACTTGCAGCCCTGTACCGGAAGCCCGGTTCTGCATGTGTGAAATGAAGGTGCCGAACAGGTGCCAGCAGGGCCATACCCAACCCCAGCCCCCACCCGAGGGCTCAGGAAATGACACACCTGAACTGCAGAACAGATTGTTGGACCCATCTCCAGGATCACCTCCCAGGGGAGGGGTTTGCAGATGGTTGCTCAGCTGCCCCTCGGAGGGAGGAGGGCTGAGGAGTGCCCTCCAGTCGGAGCCAGACTTGGCAGTGTGGGGTGGTGGACACATCAGCCTGTGGCTCAAGTCCTGCTGTGTGATCTTAATTTGCTAAATATCTCTGGGCCTCATACCCCTCTTTTGTAAACAAAGGGAGAAACTTCCTTCGGCTTACCTTCTTGGCATAGGGCCTGGAGGAAGAGAGACCCCCTACCCCAAGGAGCTCTGACTCTGGGTCAGAATACAGTCACTAGAAAGAGGTCAGGGAACAGAATCTCTGCCTGATCTCTCTGTTGGTAAGAATGAAAGAGCACCCTGGGGGCTGCCTGTAATTTATTCCCCACCCCCACCCCCCCCCACTCCCACAAGTCTGGCTGTTAAGGGGAAGCTTCCTCTTGACACCCTTTCTCTGGTATCTGAAACAGAGCGTTTCCTATTCCTGGGGGCTAGAGAATGTGTTCAGGGGCAGGCAGGGAGGGCTAGTAGTATGGCATTCACTCTAATTTGGCAACTAAAGGCTATTGTGGGGAGGGCTGGGTTCTGGGCTCAGATCTAGAACATCATCTGCTCCTGGCACAGGTAGGGTGACTGAGGCCCCAGAGGAGACTGCCAACAGAGCCTGAGCTCCCACATTCTCAGGCCTGAGACAGAGCTGAGCCGGCAGCCTCCTTTTTGGGGTTGCAAGCTGTGTGGAGGCCAGGAGTGCCCAGAGGGGAAGGGGGGATGGCTTGTGTCGTTTCAGATTGGGTGGGGGTGGTCAGGTCATCACTTCTCCTTCCATACCAGCCTTGGCCGAGGCAGCAGCCCAGGCGGCAGGGAGGCTGGGGGATGGGAGGGCAGAGCTTTGCAAAGGAGGCAGGAATTCTGGTTGGAAATCATTCAAATGAGGCTATGAAACCAGAACCCAGTCTTAGAACAAATTGGCCAGATTTGGCCTGGGGGGAGGGGGGTTGCTTGGGGAGTGGAGGAGGTTGGGCCCAGGCTGAGGGGGAGGGGCTGGACAGGACTCCCCCTGTGTATTCCCTAGAGACCAGGTCGGAGCTGTGATGGGTGGAGGGGGCAGCTGTCCCCCTGTCTTCCCCTGGACTGCCTGCAGTGGTATAGGAGGGAGAAGTCAGGTGCCCCAGCCACCCATCTGCCTGTCCTGGAGGGAAGGTGTCCACCCCTCGACGACACTCTCTAGGACTGCCCAGCTGTGATCCTCCTACATCCTTCCCCTGTTCCTGCCCTACCTCTGAGGCAGAGAAGTCTCTGTGACTCCCCATCTTACCAAGTACTCATTCAAAATTTTCTGTTTCCTTTTTGAGTCCCCTGTGTTGTGCTAAGCCTGAGATGCAAGGATGAACTCAGCAAGAGGGCTAGGTGGGAAGGAGTCCATCGCTGAGCCTTTGAGGTGTGACTTAAAACGCGGATTCTCATTCCTTGTTCTAACTAGGGAGATGTTCTGGTGGGGAGGGAGGGGGTGCTCTGGGCAGTCTGGGGAATGCCTCTCCTTCCCAGGCAGAGCTAGGGATAGGCATGGGTCAGAAATGAGGGGAGGGTGGGGGGGAGGGGGGGTTGGGGGGGTTCACTCTGGGGCCAGGCAGGGGCTTGCAGCAGCAGAGGAAAACCGAAGCCTTCAGAGACTCATCAAAGGAGCTGCTGTGTGAAAGGGGCAACCTTGGAGGGGTCACCCGGGTTCATGCAGCCTGTCGAGGGATGCAGACCTAGTCTGATGGGGGGAGGGGGAGGTGCCTGGGGCTGAGAGAGGGAGTTGCAAAGCACAGGACAGTAGGCTCTTCGCACTAGCCAAAGGCAGAGAGTCTTGGAACTCTTTTCTAGGGAGAAGCTCTGTGTCTGCCTGCCATGGTCTGGGTGTCTGGGCCTCTTTCTAGGGAGGAAACAGGGTTTCTCAGCCACCCCACCCCCATACCTCCATATCTCTACACCTCCTCAAGAGCCAAAATCAAGTCTCAGAGCCAGTCGGAAGTAGGACTAGGAAATAAGCAGTGACCCCCGCACCTCCCCACCCTCTTTCTGCCCTGATCCTTCCCTGCTCTGATCCCAGCCCAGGGGTCCATCTGGCTTACTGCTTCTTCAACACTACTGCCATCATGCAAGAGTCTGCCTTTGTCCTTCCTTCTGTTCCCATCTCTTCCTTTGTGACTCAAGTTCCTTTCCATGGAGAGGGAAGGAGAAACTGTTTCGGAACCCCCCCCCCCACTTCTCCCTGAGCCCACTAACCAATGGGAGAACTTATTCCCACCCACCTCCAGTGTGGGGGTCTCAGAGGCCTCTCTGTCCTTCCACCTCCCAGAGCCAAGAGAGGATCCCAGAGTCCTCTCTGCTTTGCCCTCCGTATGGATCCCCAAGGGTCTTCACCAACCTGTCCCCTTAGAGTGTGGGTCACAAGTCTTGTTCGCCACTCCAGACACCCCCACCCCACCTCATTGAGCTCTCAGAATTCTGTCCTCCTCACATCCCAGTGTGGATTTGCAAAGTCTCTGTGCAAGCGCCAATGGGGGCCGTAGAAGAAAGGCACTTCTCAGGAAGGGAAGGGGGGGCAATTGTGGCTCACGATGGGAGGGACGTCAGCTTCTGGCCCCTCCTTCGGGATCAGACTGGGCCTGGACCTCTACTCTCAATCCCTCCTCTCGACTGAGGGGCCACTGTGGCGGGTGAGTGAGCTGGAGGGGGATAGGAGGGGCAGGGGAGGTGGGGGAACCGGTCTTGTGTTGTTCTTGGCTTGGAGCCCCCGGCCCCAGGGAAATCCTGACTCTGTGGAAAACTGAGCAGGCAGTCAGGCAGGGGAGGAGGAGTTGGAAGAGGAAGAGGAGGAGAAGGGGGAGGAGGACCAAGGGCTCAGGGTGAGGTGGGGGTAGGGGCTCCTCTCATAAATCAATCCCACCCGCTCTCAGGCCTGACAAAAACCAGAGACCGAGGGTCCCTTGGGGGCTGCAGCAGGGGAGGGGGGCACAGACCATCCGATGGGTTGCGGGGGAGGGAAGGCTGAAATGAGGGGCAGCATCCTGCTCAGACAGCCCTGCCTCAAGCCCCCCAAAACAACAGGTGTGTGTGTGGCAGGGGAGGAGTCTAAGAAAACAACTTCACAACTACAGGAGCTGAACCAGGGTGGCTGTGACAGATTGATGGGGGCGGCATGGGGAGGGGGGAGGAATGCCCTTCTGGTCAGCAATTTAGAACACTTTTATTGCCCTGAATTCTGGCCTGGTTCAACTCCTGAGGAGCTGTATGACTTCAGACACGTTGTTTCACTTCTTTAGGCCTCAGTTACCTCAGGCGTATGAGGGTGCGGGGTTGGTTCAGTCCCCTGGCACCGCTGCTACAGCCCTTCTCAGTGCTTGGCAGAGGAAAGCCTGTTGCTCATGAGCGGCCAGGACAATAGCCAAGAGTCCAGCCTCTGCCCTTGAATAACTTTGGCCTTGTGTGGGGCACATAACCTCTCAGATCCTCAGTTTCTGCATCTGTCAAATGGGCATAATAATACCTCCCTGGCAGAGCTGTGGTGAGCATGAAGGAGACAATGTAGTGTAAAGGGTCTGGCGGGGCAGATTCTCAGTCAAAGGCTGTTGATTTTGTGTCTGCCTCTTGGGTGTTTGCAAGTCTCCCAGCCTTCCAAAGGATCACCTCTTTCCTTTATTACTCAAGTATTAATAATGATCAGGTGTCCCCAGCTCCCAAACATAGAAGCACTCGCAAACCCACCCCCTCAGTATTTGCCTAGACTCTTGAAATGTCAGTGGTTCTGCTCCCCCTCATCCCTCCTGCCGTGGCTGGTGTTTATCTGAGCTGTTGCTGCTGCCCCGCTGGGGACACATGAACTCTGGGCCTGTGCCTTGTGGGCCATCACTGAAGGGCTGGGATACAGAAGGAGGATACAGCCAGTACAATGTGGCCAGCCATGTGCACTTGAAGATCCACCACCCTACCCTAACCGCCTAGTCCTGCCATCCACGGGCCTCTGCCTGCAGGGGTCCAGCATGGTCTTTCCTCAGCCTTCCCCTCTAGGTACCACCTCACAGCATCCCATTCCTGCCTCCCAGTCTGTCCCATCCAGATTCCTGTGGCTACCGCCAGAGCCCCTCAGCATCCCTTTGTGCTGCCCTTGGGTCCCTGCTGGACCTGGGCCTCACCCCGTTTCAACCAGATCCCCATTATGATACATCGAGATATTTCAGCCAACAAAAGGGGCTGACTTTTGAGGTATCTTCTGTTCCTCTGAGAGAATGCTGAAAGGCAGCAGTGTTTGTTTCCTAGAAAATGTTTTCTTTGCAGCTACATTCTATTATTATTATCCAGGAAAATATCTTTGACCAACCCATCTTCTCTCCACTCCCAGACTCACCTCCTTTTCTAGGTCTCAGGAAATCTCTAGAGTGTAGATGTGTTTGGTTAGGGAGTGTGCAAGCAAGTACAGGCTACTACTCCAGGTCTCTATTCTTGAGTCTGAACAGACCCACTAGGCTGGGCCATGTCAAGGGCACAGCTTGGAGTTGGGAGGGGGTTGGTCTGGTCCCCCTTGAAAATCTCTAGCTGGGGTTCCCTTTTCCCAGGAGGCCTTGCTTTCCTCTAGAATTTCATACCCTGATGTGGCCTCAAGGGACTGTGTCCCAAGATGCAGGGGACAGTGGAATCAGAGGGCCAAGAGGACCTGTACTTTGCTGGGTGGCTCTTGTGGGGACCACACTGCTGACCACGCCCCCCCCCCACCATGGTCAAGGAAGTATGAGAAGTTGGAGGACAGGGAATGGTGATGGGTATCCTTGTAAAGATAGTACCTTTACAGGGCCGCCTGGGTGGCTCAATCGGTTGAACATCTGACTTGGCTCATCTGATCTCATGGTTCATGAGTTTGAGCCCCACATTGGGCTTTCTGCTGTCAGCAGAGCCTGCTTTGGATCCTTGTCCCCTCTCTGTACCCACCCCTCTCAAAAATGAATAAACATTAAAAAAAAAAAAAGACAGTACCTTTACAAACCTGTCACCTCCACTAGATGCCAGCCCCTCTGGGTCTCTTGCTCTTACAAGGCCTCATCTTCACTTGGGTCACCCTGGGACTATGAGGAGACCAGCCAGGTCAGCTGGGGCTGTCTAGGGAGACCATTTCTCAGACAACAAGTTCCTCACTCTGCAACCTCCATGGTAGGTGGTCATCCAGCCTCTCTTTGACCATCCCAGGGATGGGGCACTCATTACCTCAAAAGGCAGCCCTTTTAGCTTGGGTATTGAGATTGAACAGTTACAAATGGAGAATCCAACAAGTATTTATTGCCAGTCCTTCTGGGGGAACGAAGAGGGGGTCAGGGAGCACAGCTGTGGACGTCTCTATAAGGGAGGGAAGTAAAGCAGGGCTGCCTATTTGGAGTGAGGTCCAGGATCCTGGAGAAAAGGCTCAGCCCTCAGAAGCCAGAGATGGGGCTTGAGTCTTTGTTCTGCCACTAACTCACTGTGTGGCCTTGACGGAGTCCCTCCCTTCCCTGGGCCTCAGTTTCCATAACTGTAAACTTTATGGGCTGGGCTCGGGGACTTCTAAGGGCCCTGCCCCTGGCGACGGATGCTCTTCTGTGAGTCTATGAATAGCTGGCACAGAGGGATCAGGTCTTGGTCCATGGAGGCCAGGCTGGCTCAAGAGTGCTCAGAGAATGGGCCCTGTGTGGGACAGGACAAGGTTCCCTTTCATTTCACGAGGTCTTGGCAGCATCCCAGGGCCCACAGACTCTCCCTCCTGCCAAGGTCAACCCAACCCTGACCTGGGGGGCACAACTCCCTGGGGCAGTTGAGGTCAAGAGCTGGTAACTTGGGAGAGGGAGCCCAGTGCAGAGGTTAAGACTCCTGTCCTCTGGCTGGGGTGAGGATCTGAGCGACTTCAGCTCTGTGAGCCTTGTGTCTCTGACAGTGACCCCGGGCTCTACCCCATCCCCCACTGTAGTCTTCGTGGTGGTCCCTGGAAAGATTTCCACTGGCCTTGACGTCAGACAAACCTGGTGTAGAATCTAGAGCGGCCACTTACTAGTTCAGTGACCTGGGGCAAGTCAATAGCCCTCCTCACCTAGAAGTCAGGGATTCTAATTTCTATCTTGCATGGTTGCTGAGAAGATAGGACACTTGAGGAAGCAGCTCGCACTCCATGGAGCATGGCTGTGATTACCATTATCGGAGGCCCAGCTAAGCAGAGATGGTAACAAGGAACAGGAACGGGACTGGACTCTCTTCCTGCTGCCTCAGCCCTCTGTCTCTTGGTCTGTTTGTCCATCAGGGCATTGGGGACTTCCAATTCTCAGGCCCTAAAATCTGCCCAATTTGAAGTAGTCAAAACAAATTCTTCACTCTATTTATGCCAAGAGGGAACAAGGGCCTGGCCAGGCCTAATGGGTTCCAGGTGCACTCTGTGCCCTGCAGAGGCTGAGCCAGCGTGCTGGCTGTGGCTATGACTTTCCCTGTCTGGCTGGGAAGGCTCAACTAAGTCAGACCTCTCCAGCTTGTCCCTGCAGCCTCTGAAGAGTGTAGAGCCAGGACAGCATAGCATGTCGAGCTCCTCACTGTGGTGGGATGGCCGGCCTTGTGCTCAGAGAGGTGCTGTGCCCACCCCCGGCAGCACACATGGGGGTTTCCCAGGCTTTCCTTCTCCACCTCCCCCCACCTACCCCAGTCAATGCTGAATACCTACTGTGTGCCTTGCCTGGACCTCAAGAGGTTCTTGGGTTGCTGGGACAATTTTCACAGACTTGTAAAACTCCTTCTCACGGGAGGCCAACTGAGAGTGACCTCCCAGAGAGGCTCAGAAACCAGGTGGGAGCCCAGAGGGCATGAGTGAGGTTTCTTTTATTACCATTATATATTAATTATCGGGTTATATAATCAGAGTGACAGCCGTCCCTCATTAATGGTGAACCATGGGCTGGGTACTATATTCAGTGCTTTCCGCACATGAGTTTATCAAATCCTCACAGCCCTCCGTGGCAGAGGCTCATGTTACCTCAAAGGGGACGAAGGCTGAGGGATACCAAGAGCCTTGCCTGAGGTCACACAGTCAGAAACTGGCTGAAGTGGGATTTGAGCCCAACGCTGTTTGATATCAAGGCAGGACCTGTCCAGCTCTACTATGCTTTTTGTGGGCTGGTCCAGCCCTTCCCTAAAGAGTCAGGGAGATTGCATCTGTTTAAGTGTGTGTACGGGAGGACCCAGTCAAAACGCAGAGCAGGAGGAATTTTTCCCTGGAGTGATGCTGGAGGCTCACACACTCATCAGTAGGCACACTGCCCCCTCCTCTCCCAGTGCTCCCAGACTCAAGCCTTGGCCCTCACCTGCCTCTCTCCCAGCTTCCTCACCAGCTCTGGACTGGGCCCTCCCCAATCCTGAGCTGGCTAGCAGAGGGGACTGTTGACACTGGGGCCATCATCTAATCATCCCACTCCCACCCACATCATCAGCTGGACCCTCTGGGACAGACTGGGTGGTCACCATTGGGGGAGGACTGGAGACCCACTGTAGAATTGTGGGCATGATTACAAATGAGGAGTTGCCTCAGCCCCCCTGTTTGGGTAATTATTGTCTTAATCATCATCTCATCCGTACATTCAGGCATGTTATTGTTATAACTTCTCAAAGCACCCAGTACTTTCCTTTACAACACCGATTTGTAATTACAAATTTATTTACACATCTATGTAGTTAATTCTGTCTTCCTGCTGGACTGCAAGCTTCTAAAGAGCAGTCTGCTTTCTGGTGTATCCCCAGGGCCGGCACAATGGTGACACATAGTAGGTACTTGATAAATTTTTGTTGAATGCATTTATGGATAAATGAGTGAAATGGAGCCAGTAGAAAGCTAAGAAATGGTAAGTCAGGATCATAGAAGGAGGCTAAGAAGGGGAAGAGGTATGAGGATGAAGCTTTTGGAGTCTGACTATGGAGCTGCAGTAGCGCTGCCCCCAGAAGCCAGGTGTAGGTCTGGGGTGGGGCAGCTAAGCCTTAGGGCCTGTTCATCTTCTCAGCTGAACCTTAGGTAGGAAATCAGAAAGAAGCCTGTGGATTAAGACCTCTCTTGAATCTCCAGACCCTCACAACTGTGAAGGGCCACTAACCACCTTGTTTCCACCCCCCCCCCCCCGCCCCCAGACTTACCCTCTCAGAATGGAATTTGGGGAGGACCTCAACATTTGGGCCACTTTATGAAGGTCATGGAGAGCTGGTCTAGACTAAAGCTGAGGATGAGACGTTTCCCAGCCTGTGTTCCCTTCCTATTGTGTCTCTAGAGCTGTTGAGCACGTATCTCGCCCCATCCCTCAGTCTCCACTCTTAACCTTGATAGTCTGGGAGGCATGGGAAGGGAAATCGTGAGGAAGTTCTGAGGTCAAAGCTAGTTCTACCACTTTCTCACTGGGAGACCTAGGACACGAGCCTCAGTTTCCTCATCTCGAGAACAGACATGATAATCTCCACCTTGCAGTGTTGTTGCGGGGTTAAACAAGATCACGTGTGCAGAGCTAGTCGGGTGTGGGGCACCAAGCAGGCACTCAGTGAAGGCCTGCGCTCTCATTCCCGTTCTGCCGCCAACTCGCTGTGTGACCTTGACGAGGACGCATCACTATTCTGGGGCTCAGCTTCATCTATCAAACAAGAGGGTTGGATCAGATCATCTTGAAGGCCCCTTCCAGCTCTGACTTGCTTGGTTCTATTCTGAGCAGGGAGCCCCACCTCTGGGACAGGGGCAACATGAACATTCCTTCAGCTCAGATTCAACCCAGGCACATGCTTGCCCAGCCCCATCCCGCACATTTAGCCCGTAGCTGTTGCCACACTGGCCACGCCCTTGGCACTATGCTGCTCCCCCACCCCACCCCGCTTGCCAGGGCCACAGGTGGGTGGATCCCTTCTCGGGGGCTGAAGAAGCCTGGGAGGCTAGAGGAAGGGGATGGGAGCGGAGAGGGAAGGGTAGGGGGTTTGGAGGAGAGTAGTGAGGGGAAAAAGCAAGGCAAGGCCTTGAGCCCTGTGGGGTTCTAGTTCTGCCACTTTTAGCCATGTGTGTCCTTGGGCAAGTGTCTTTAACCTTTTAGAAGCCCGCTTCCTCATTTATGAACTAATAATAATAACAACAATTAAAAAACCCCATTGGGTTTTTGTGAAGGGTAAATGAAATAATATGTATCAAGTGCCTGGCATTCTACAGTTTTGTTCCCTGGGAGTGGTCTGGACAAACACCCTTCCTCAGCCCCAGGGGAGGGGCAAGTTCCATGAAGGCCTTGTGGGGGCGCTTGGGCAACTTTCCCTCAGGCCTGCGGTCCTCAACCGGCAGCCGGCAGCCGGAGCCTCCCCCCTCCGCTGAGCTGGCAGCCTGGGGTCCTGGGCCAGGGAGCCCCAGCCCGCAGAGCAGGGGGAAGGCTGCGGCCCGAGCCAGCCCCCGCCCCCACCCGCACCGCCTTTGCCTCGGTACCAGCGTCTTTGATCTGCAACCTTCAGGGGGATTAAGAGCCTGAGAGCCCCGCTCCCCGGGGTCCCCCGCTCCCAGCCGCCCTCCCTCCGGGCTGACCTCCCAGTCGGCGCGGCCCGGGCTGGGGGCTGGCTCCACCGCCGGTGGTCCCCGCCGCGCCTCCGGGCAGGCCACTTGGATTACAGGGGCAGCAGCCGCGGCTGGCGGCTTCGGGGAGCCGGATGGGGGGGTCGGGGTGGGGGCCGGGGGCCCTGGGGGGCGGGGCTAGGGGAGGCCGGGGTGGGGGTGGCCGGCCCTCCCGGCCATTTTGGCCGGGGAGTCTGTGTAAAGTGTTTAAAAAGAAAAACTCTCCGGAGGAGGACGTAACCTTTTCTTAACATCTGGGGCTCAATTAGCTAATGACAGCAAAGCCTTCTCCGGTGTCGCTGACCCCTGGGCAGCAGCCTCGCTCCCCCACCCCCGGTATTTATACAGCTGCGGCCCCTCGCTGGGGCGCGGGGCAGGGGGCTTGGCTGGGTTATCTCGGCGGAGATCCGCCGCCCACCCCAAAAAGAGAAAGAAAAGGCTTAGCACTCGGTCCCACCCACCGGCCCCGCAGCCCTACGCGTCGAGCTCACTGTCTCCCTCTCCTTCTCCCAGCGCTTCCCGCGGCCTCACCGTCCCCCGCCCGCCAGCGTCTCCTCTCCCTCTCCTTCCCTCCCCTCCTGCCTCCTTCCTTTCTCCTCTCCTCTTTTTTGTCGCCTCTCCCTGTCTCCTCTGCTTCTCCTTTTCTCTCCTCTCTTTTGTCTCCTTTCTGCCCATCTTTGTTACTCCTTCACTCTCCCCCTCTGCCCACCACCCCTTTGCTTGTCTGTCTCTCTTTTCTCCCCTCTTTCTCCATCTTTTCTCTCCCCGGCGGCCTCCCCTCTCTTAACTCTGAATAGCTTCCTTGTTCCTCCTCTGGGTTCCTGTCTCTCCCTCTCATTCCATTGCTTCCTCCCCACCTTTGTCTCTCCCCGTCTAAACCCCTGAATGCCTCTCTGTCTGTCCTCCCAGAGGTGCATCCCGCCCTGGCTGCCGGGCAGACATCCCCAAGGGGGAGCAGGGGAGTGCTGAGCCACCTCTGGGCCAAGCATCCTTCCCACTGCAGGGCTGTGCTGGCCTGGGGCTGGGCACTTGCGACTGACCTGGATCCCCAGTGTGGGAAGAGTGGGAGAGCTGGGTTTGAGGCACCAACTCTTCGTAGAGCCAGAGGGGATCCCCAGCGGCTTCTCTAGATGCCCTGCCACTCTGGCTCCTGGGATCTCCACTTCCCTGCCACTCTGCTCACCGGACCCCACCCCAACACCCTGTCACGTATTTTGAACCCAGATGCAAGTATAGACACCCACTTTGCTTTTTGTCTTCCTTTTAGCACAGTTAAAACAGGTTGGAGTCTTTTTTTTTTTTTAATTCGCCAATACTAAGGAAAAACGTGATAAGTACGGAAACTATAAATAGTACAAAATAGTCATGTCCAAAGACATGGAATAGCAAAGAGCACAGGACTTGGAATGAGAGGAGCTGTGTTCAACTGGGAACTCCGTTGTTTAAACACTTGTGTAATCTTGAGGAATCCGTTCCCTCTCTGTAAAATGGGGGATAAAAGTAAGTTATTAAACAACAATGAGATTTATCACCCATAGGTTCACAGCCAAAGAAAGGTGAAGATCTTTCATTATCGCTTTTTGTTTTCCTGGAGAAAATCTCGGAGTCTAGTATTTTTCTAGGATGGCAATGTGTTCCAAAATTCTACCTCTTATTTTCCCAAATACACCTGAAATTCTCACACTCCTTGCAGACTCTTCTACTTAGCTTCCCTTGCACAGAAAAACGCAGATAGCTAACGTGCAAACAATGGAGGTGGGAGGAGGTCCCAGAGCTCCAGGGCTTGAAGCCGGGTAGGACCCTAGGCTCACTCTGTACTGGGCACTGTGGCGGGTCCTTCGCATGCGGGATCATGAATCCTCACCAGAGCGGAAGGCAAAGGGTGCTCTTGCCCCTGATTTACGCCTGGGGAAAGGGAGAAGCAACTGTCCGAGTACCACGGCTAGCTTGGGGTTGGAGCCAGGACCGGAACCCAGGAGGGTTTCTCTCCTCGGGTAAAGGGTAGGAGACAGGGTGCTTGAACACCTTCGGTGGCCCGAGCGGGGCAGAGGAGAGAGGCACAGCTGCCCTCTTTCAGGGAGCTGTGGTAGGTGGGCTCCACGCTCCGACCCCGAGTGCAGGCGGGAGGGGGCGGGGACAGAGGGTGGGGTGCTGAGCCCTGGCCGCTGCTGCGCCCGCGCCGGCCCCTCCGCCGCCCCCCAAGCCTGGCTCCCCGCGCGCCGGGCTTGCTGCCGGCACCGGATGGAGAGTCCCGAGAAGGCTTAATTTGCAGGAAGACATTCTCATCAGATCTCGTCTCCGGCAGCCGAGCGCTGCTGCCGGGGGTCGGGCCGGGCTCCTCCCAGCACCCTTCCCCCGGGCCCTGGCTGGACGAGAAACAGAGATGGTGGCAGCAGAAACTGGAGCCCCGGCGCCGGAGCGGCCGCGAGGGGCCGGGGCCTTTGAGGGCTTCGCTGCTTCTTGCCAAGGTCAATCCAACCCCTCCCACGCTCAGGCGGTGCGCGCCGCGTGCTCCTGGCAGCGGGGGGCGAGGGGCTGGAGGTGGGCGTCCCGGGCCAGGCCGGCCCAGTGTGCTGCAGGGGCCGGGCCTCAGCGCTCGCCGCCCGCCCACTCTCCGGGCAGGTGCTCGGAGATTCCTGGGCACCGGGGAGGTTGGGAAGGGGTGCCGGGCCAGAGGCTGGGATCCTGGCGGCTGGGTTGACCCACCCGGGCGGAAATGGAGACTAATTAGGGACGTTTTTATGCTAATATGCACCTGGCTGAACTTTTCTAGGGCCGAGAAAGTGTGTAGAATTGAAGGGAAGAAGTTCCGGAGAGCCAGAAACTTCCGGAAGCACTTGATTCCACGATTAAAGACTACCCGGCTCTACTGCTCACCCGCTGTGTGGCTTTGGGGAAGTTACTTGGGGACTTCAGTTTTCTCTGAAAAACCGGCAACTCGGGTCACGTTTTTTTCCCAAGCTCAATCATTCAGAGAAGAGAGGAAATCTGGCGGTCAGGTTGCTCCCGGAGGATAGAGGGGAGATGGGTTGCAGGAGGAGTGAGGTGTGTGGCAGAAAGAAGAATCCTGGCTGGTGCAGAGCATCGGAGTCGCAAAAGCCAGGAGCACGTTTCCAGGGGTCTATGGCTGTCTCCACCGTTGCCCAGAGGTGAAAATGAGGCGGGCCAGGGGAGGGAGGCTGAACAAAAGTCCCCGAATAGATGGCAGGAAGGCAGAAGGAGGTGACACTGTGGTTAAAGAAGACAGGGAGATGGGGTGGGGAGCAGGGTAGAGAAATGGGTGTTTTATGGTGGCACCCACCTGAGCTTAATCATAAGGTTGGGGTGGCAGGGAGGGATGGCCATGTGAAAGGGGAGATGACTGATGGGGTCATGTCCTGAAGGCCGGTGAGGGTTGAGAGCTAGGGCACATGTCGGAAGAACAGGAGACACATTTGGGGGAGGGTAGGAGAGGATATTTCAACCCTGAGGGAAGTCTTCATTGGTCTTATTCAACTCATTGTTGGAGGAGGCCTCAGTGTTGTCACTGAGTGAGGAGTAAGTGGACCTAGGAAGAGTCCACTATGGAGACCGGATCAGGAGTAGAGTGGGGGTGGCGGAAGTGCTGATGAGCAGGGTCACAGCTGAGGCTGGGTTGCAGGAATTTGAAAGCAGTGTAAAAGAAGCTTTTGTGGGGATGGGAGAGGGCCAGCATTTACTGAGATGGTCTTGCACCCGTCTATACATTGCCTCATTTAATTCCCATTACAGAGTGCAGCAGGTGTTAGCATCCCAGTTTATAAATGGGGAAATGTAGGCTCAGAGTGGTGAGGAAACTTGCCTAAGGTCACTCAGCTGGTAATTGATGAACATGATTTGAACCCAGGTCTGTCTGCTTTAGAATGGAGGCTGCTTCTATTGTGCTCCATGGGGCAAGAGACCTGACCCTGGGGCCTCAGCAGTGCTTCCTTCCCCAGGTGTGGCCATCCTGGGGCACTGACCCATTTGGCTGGAAGGAAGAGGCTGGGCTTTTGACCCAGGGCAGCCTGTCCTGAGCCAGCCTGAACTTAGCAGGAAGCCTCCACCCAGCTGAGAGGAGGGGGAAAGGGTGGGGATTTTTGTTTTTGTTTTTTTTCTTTCCCTAAATGAGATCAAACCATATATGTTGTCCTGCAACGTGTTATTTTTTCTCCTAATATTTCCATGCATATATATATATATATATATATATGTCTATATACTTTTTTAAAGTTGTATAGTATTCCTTTATATAGATATTCCACTTATTATTTATCTAGTCCCCTCCCTCTGGACATTTATATTGACTCCAAAGTCTTGCAGTCACAACAGTTCTATAGTGCACATCTATCCTCGTAAGAATATCTTTGTGCAAACAGAAGTATTTCTATAGCTTTATTATTCAGAGACCGGTGATTTGGGAACAGTTATCGCCATAAGTACCATTAGTAGATTGCAGAACTAGCCCCAGTTATGTTCTTTTCCTGGATCCACACATTGTAATGCTGTTCTCCTTTAATCCTGCATTTGGGCAGCTCTATAGGATAAGTTCCTAGAAGTGGCATCATTGGGTCAAGAATATGCTCATTTTAATTTTATTTTTTTTACATTTTATATATTTTTGATAGAGCACAAGTGGGGGAGGGGCAGAGAGAGACGGAGACACAGAATCCGAAGGAGGCTCCAGGCTCTGAGCTGTCAGCACACAGCCCGACGCGGGGCTCAAACTCACAAACTGCAAGATCATGACCTGAGCCGAAGTCGGACGCTTAACTGACTGAGCCACCCAGGTGCCCCACGAATATGCTTGTTTTAAATTCTTACAGTTAGTACTAAACCTCCCTCCAAAGAGGCGATATCAATTCATACTCCCTCCATCAAAATATGAGCGTGCTCATTCTTTCACATTCCTGCCACTGGGTATCATAGAGTATATACGGATTTGCCAATCTAGTGGGACAAAAAGAGTTTTTCACTTTGGTTTTCATTTCTATTTTCCTGAGCCTATACAGCTCAGCCACAGGCCCGTTAGCAGAAGAAAGCATCGTTTGTGAAGACCTGAAGAAGAGCTCGAGAATGAGTAGCAAATTTAGGGCAGCCCTGAGGAAGAACTTAATGCCAGTGAATGGATGCTCTCAGGATCTAGGTAAGGGAAGCAGCGGAATTGCTTTCTCTGTGCACATTCCTATGCTCCGTGTCGATCAGGACCCCCAGAGCTCTGGGTGAGGTCTGGGTATCTAGGGTCTCATGGCCAGCAGCCAGATAGATACCCACTGGTGAAGGCAAACAGGCCACGTGGGGCAGAGGAGGGCAGGTTCCAGGGAGGGCACAGGGAAGATGAGGGTTACTGGGTTGTGGGTGCGAAATGAAAGCTGGGAGAGCCTCAGGCTGGGGAGGTGAATGATGGGAAAAGAATGGGACTCCAGACTCAACAAAGGTGGGGAGGGAGTAGATATAAAGTGCTGGCGGTACCCTCCCCAGATCCATATGGACTTCTGTCCCCAGCCTGTTCATAATACCATAGCTGATATTTTTTTTTTGAGTGCTTATTGTATGACATTGCTCTAAGTGTTTCAGTTTATCAAATAATTTTATACTTGCAACAATTCTATGAGATAGGTATAATTATGATCCCCACTGTACAGATGAGGACATGGAAACATAGAGTTAAGTTCCTTATCCAAGGTCACACAGCCTAAAAGTGGCTAGGTGGGGGGCACTTGGGTGGCTCAGTCAGTTAAGCTTCCGACTTTAGCTCAGGTCATGATCTCGCGGCCTGTGAGTTTGAGCCCCGCATCGGGCTCTGTGCTGACAGCTCAGAGCTTGGAACCTCCTTCGGATTCTGTGTCTCCCTCTCTTTCAGCCCCTCCCCTATTCATGCTCTGTCTCTCTCTCTGTCAAAAATAAACATTAAAAAAAAATTTTTTTTTTTAAAGTGGCTAGGTGGGATTGGAACTCAGGCCACAGGGCTTCAGAGTCCATGCTTCCAACCACCACATATGACTTTTTATGGCCTTCATTAGCTAATATAATAATAACCACCGTTAATTGAGAGCAGACCAGGCATACTGTTTTTGTCTCTGATGCTTACAAGTAGCGTATGTAATAGTAAGTGTTACCCTTAATTTAAAGATGAGAAGGTGAAGTTCAGAGAAGCTGAATACGTTGGTTAAGATCACGCTGCTAAAAAGAATTTGAGCTAGAATTTACACACAGATCCATATGAATCAAAAGCTCCTGCCCCTTCCACATCACCCCAGGGCCTTTCACAATGTAAGGAGAGGAGAAATCACACGACCACAGAATAGCCAGGGCTGGAAGGATCTCTGAAACCATCCAATCTGAATCTCTCATCATAGATGGAGAAATGGAGGGTCAGAGAGGGTACTTGCCCAAGGTTACATGGCAAGTCTCAGAACAAAGCACATATCCTAGACTCCTGGTCCTCTCTGGGGATTAGAGGCTTTGCCTCATCTCTGTAGAGGTGAGAGCACATGTGAGTGCAGCTTGGAGGGAGAATGTGTGTGTGTGTGTGTGTGTGTGTGTGTGTGTGTGTGTGGTTGTGGGGTACGTGCGGGCAGGGAGCCACATGCAGTGCTGCGAAAGGCACTCCCTCATCAGCAGGGCTGACCGGGACACAGAGTGGCAGTTTGGAAGGGGAATCTGAGCATGCCATACTTTTCCTATAACCAGAACCTGGAAACTCTCCCCTTCCCCATTCCCCTTCTATACCCCCACCGCATATACATGACCAACCTGCATATTAGCATAAACTGCTGTCCTAGACAAGCTTTTAAAGGGTTCCGAGAGCCTCCTACCATTCTGGGTGACCCAAAGACTGCCTTTTCACCTTACTGGGCCACATGATCCAAAGGTACATGTAAAATGCAAAGTACCCTGGGACCTAGCAACAGTGAAGAGGGTATATGTCATTCACACCTTTCTGGGAATTAGTTTGTTAGCTAGGACAGTGTGTCACAAACTAGGGTATCTATCCTCAGAATAAGTTCTCTGAATACTTTTAAAATTTGGATTCCACTGGTATTAAAATATTTTAGCAATTATAAGGACAGGGCTCTGAAGTTAAACATTTTCATGGACTAGGATTTCAGTTCCTTCAGTTGGTGTGCACCAACATGGGCCTGGGAGCTGCTGGGAGCTGCTGGGAGCTTGCAGATGGGGTCTGTGAGAATTACCTTCCCTTTTAAGAGGTCTGTTCATTCACAAGTTTGGGAGACTCCGTGCAAGGACCACTGTGGCGTGAGCTCTTTACTATGGCGTCATGTCTGCCAATGTGCTGGGGAGAGATCTGGGTTCTAGTCTCAGTCATGTGGTCACTTGGGGTCTCAGTTTCTTCAGGTGGAAAATTCACTTGCCCTTTATGCTTGCAGTATCCTGTGTGCCAGATGCGTGCTGGTGCTGAGAGGGACAGGAGATGAAGGAGGTTTAAGCCTATGAGGTCCAGACAAGCTGGTGAAGGCACTGAGCCTGGCACCCTCCTGTCTGACAGTTCAAGACAGAGGGTAGGAAAAACCTACAGGGTGTAACAGAGGAAGAGGTTGGTCACTTGTGCCTGCTGGGTACAGGTGGGCTTTGTGACAGAAGTGACTTGGAGGGGCACCTGGCTAGTTCGGTCAGTAGAGTCTGTGCCTCTTGATCTTGGGGTCGTGAGTTCAAGCCCCACCTTGAGTAGAGAGCTTACTTTAAAAAAAGAAAAGTGGCAGTGGCTTTGAGCTGGGCCTTGAGAGGGTTGGGCAGGGTGGGCTTGGGGACAGAGCTGAGGTGTGAAGTACATTTAGGGTACTAGACCTATAGTTGAAAATATAAGGATTATCTCATCCAACTTGCTAGTTCTCTTATATATAAGAGAACATCATGAATCCCAAATTGGCTCAAGGGCCTTCCCAAGGTCACACAGCCAGTTAGGGTCCTACAGACAGCAAGGAAGTAGGCAAGAATTTTTTTTTTCAATCTGGAGCCGAGTTTGCAGCCTCGAGAATGTTTTCAGGGAGTCCAGCCCCTGCTGGCAACCCCCTCTCGCACCATACACGCCACGAAGCCTATGCCGACTCCAGCAACCCACCTCTCTTGCAGCCCCCGGGACTCCAGAGGCACACTGCCCCACAGACCTGGAGTTTTTTAAATTTTATTTCCAGTCAACAGAACAGCCACATCCTGGCAGAAACCAAAGTGGAGGGAGGTCTTTAGCCCACTGTTCCCAACCCCTAGTCGTTGGCCTACAGTAATCGAACTCAGATTCAAAAAAGGTGTGAAAGTCAGAACCCGCAAAAGTCCCGCCCAGACCCTAGCTTGCACAGTTTCCTGGGCAGGGGGGGCTCTTGGGCACGGGCAGCCTGCCTCCACTTGGCCTTAGAAGTCTTTCCTCTCCTTGCAGGGGGAGGGGGCAGGGAATCTCAGGCTGTGCCCACCTCTTTGGGCTGGAGGAAATCCTCCCCTCACACCGGCCTCTTAGGGTCTGTGGTCACCCATCCTATCTGGGCAGAGGGGGCTCGTTGCCCCAGGACTAATGGGGTAATAGTGAGGTGGTCAGAGTGGGGCTGAACCCAGAATGGCCTAGGGTCTTGTGCCAGCTTCTTTCAGCAAAGATGTGGAAAGAACAGCCTATTGTGGGTGTCAATTAAAGGCTAAAAACAGCATGGCTGTGAAACTCAGATTTACTACGTCTGGTCTAGGTTTGGTTGCTATTTCCATGACCACCACCACTGTCACCTCTGTCAACACCACAACCACCGTCACCTCTATCCCCTCCACTATCAATATCTCCATTATAACAACCACCTCCACCCCCACTGCTATTAGCATTTCCATCTCTGTTTCAACCGTGACCTCCATCTCCATGGCCAATCACTACATCCATTACCACGACCACCCCTACCATGACCATATTTCCACCTCCACCAGCATCATCACCTTCAACTCCTCCACCGTCACCTCACCACTTCCGGGAACACCGGGACCAACTCCACCATGGTCACCGCCCCTGATCGCCACCCCTCACCTCCCCTAGTACTTCCAACGCCTGCTACCGCTCACCCCTACCTCTGCCCATTTTAATCCGTCTACACTACATAGAATATAAAGAACTGCTATTTGGGTTAACCCTTCAACCTCTTGTCGTTTGTCCAAACCCAGAAAGCCCAATTGTTGACCCCATTTCCCCAGGTTTTCTTTTGAGGTTTCTCATAGAAGATGAAATTAAATGCCGTGTTCTTTAAGTTAAGGACGATGATGTGTCTCTTGCCGTTCCTGATTTACCAGGCCCATCACTCTGTCCTGGAAGGAAATTGGATTACTCTGACAGAATGTGTTCTTTGGAAAGCAGTGCTGGTTATTACCTAATTCCTTATGACCTAGTGTTTGCAGATTGATTTTTTGACGACGTGTCCCAGTAGTTTTCTATTATAGCAGCTCGGATGATGGGCCACGCACTTCCAGAGACATCTGCTTTCCCCCACGTTTAAAAAGAGGCAAGGACAGGCTGCCTGGGTCTCCCTCGGTCTCCAGGCTCCTCACCAGTTCTCCATAAATCCCCTCAGAGCGAGAGCTAGTGAGCTGACTCCACCTTGGGCCAATTCCTTAAGTACCTAAGCATGTAAGTCATCAGGGCCTGTGGATGTGAATACACAAGTTCTTTCCCTCTTGGCTTCCTGCCTTCTCATGATCCCATGCGGTGCCTCTTTCAGTTTTCAGATCACAGCTGACCTTTTTAGGCTAAGAAAAAAAATAAAAGCCTCTGCTTTTTTAGTGTCATTGCTTATAGGCTTTCTCTCCCCACTCAAAAGGAGCCAGCAATCTCCTTATCCCCTTTCGTTGGCCTGTTATAGTTAGAAAATGTTTTTCTCATTCTTTTGCCGCCTTGTGCAAGTTGTATCTCATTTCTTTCTCTGAACGACTCTTCTGATTTTATCTGCGCAGGCTTTTGTTATTTTTTTTGTATGTGCCCCTCCTTCGTAACCTGGCCTGATTTCCACTTTCTTTGGCACGGCCATTTTCATTTTAGCTCTCTGGGAAGCTTGCTGCATAACTAGCAAGTAATCTCCGGGCCTCCTTTAGCTGGTTTATGCATCAGGAGAGTTTCATTCTCTTCTCCTAATTTTGTTGCCTTATGTGGAAATGTCCAATTCTCCTTAGAGAGTGCCTTTGGTTCTTAAACTCAGTATTTGTGCTTTTCATCTTGGCTCCCAAAGCTTGGTGCGGAAAGCTTTTAGAAAGGGCCAATTTCTGCATCTTGCCTGAGTTCCTGTTTTTCCTCCCTTTCTCTCAGGCAGTGGTCACCTTTCTCCTATGCCCTTCCTTTCTCCAGCAGCTTTAGTGTGTGTGTCATACCTAGTTGGCACCTGCTCCCCAGGACACATACTGGGGTAACCACAGGGGGAGGGGACTAGTACCTGGATCGGGTGGCTGGTGCCCGACTTTGGGTGTGGACGCTTACCAGGAGTGTTTGGTTAACGTGGAGGGTTTTCCCTGTGCAAGGACCCATTTGTTCATTCTCAGACTCCCTCATTCCCTCTAGAATTTCTATTTTTGTCTGGGGCCCTGACAGCTGCGGGTTCACAGGGTAGATGGGTCTTCCTGAGAGTCGGGGTGAGGACGACCTGGGGGGCACACTGGCTAGTATGGTACACAGACCTGAAATCAGGGCAACTACATAGAAGTGGCAGTTGTGAGGCATGAAGACACTGGCGTGTGCACGGTATGCTGTGTGCCATACTAGAGCGGGGTCTTTGGAGTTAGCAAGATGTTTGCCAAGAACCGGGATACAGAAGGGCATTCCAGGTGGAACAGGATATGCAGAGGCAGAGAGGGATGTCTAGGATGGGCCATGTGGGGCAGGGGGAGCCTTTGTACTCTGTGAGGGCCCGTAGTCTTCCCAGGTCCCACTGTCTGGGTGGATCTTGCAGGGGGCCCAGCGCTCTGAGGCCTCTGCTGTGGTCTTCAGACTTGCCTCCCTAGTGATGACTTTCTGCACTCAGCCTGGCTGACCAATGTCCCTGCATCCCTGAGAGGAGCTTGGGACCTCATCCCTTGCCTTTCATAGTGGCTATGACAGTGGGAACCCATGAACCCCTTTTTGAACATCCCACTGCCGAGATGGGGCTGTTCTCTTCTCCCCCGGGATCCAGCTAAACACCCTCTACACTCTAGATTAAATTCTTTTATGTTAAAAAAAAAATGGAAAATACAGATTAGCAAACATTTAAAAGCAGTTTCAAAAATCAAATGTGATCCCACCATTCGGAATTAACCTTGGTGACATGTTGATGTTCATCCTCCCAGATGCATAATTTCCTTTAACAAAACATGTAGTCAGCCATGTGGGCGTCTTTCAGAAGTACATACGGGTCCCCCTTCTTATTTAAAACTGCTACATGGTACTCCACTGCTCTAGGGAGCCACAATTCAGACATGGAGGCTCCATGGGTGGTGCTGACTGAAAAAAAATGAGGAGGGGACTTTGTAGATTTTCCTGCATTTCCTTTTCTTTTCTTTCTTCCTTCCTTTCTTTCTCTCTCTCTTTCTTTCTTTCTTTCTTTCTTTCTTTCTTTCTTTCTTTCTTTCTTTCTTTCTTTCTTTCTTTCTTTCATTTTATTTTTAATAATCTCCACACCCAACGTGGGACTCAAGCCCATAACCCTGAGCTCAGGAGTCCCACGCTCCACTGACTGAGCCAGCCAGGTGCCCTAATTTTCCTGCATTTTCCTTGTTCCTTTGGAGCCCAGTGATCCAAAGGCTATAGGAAGCCCTGATTCAAGAGTCAGGACATGGGAGTCTGAACACCGCCTGTTATACCCATGTGTGTGGGTCTCAGATTTATCCATACATCTCTCTGAGTCTATTGGACATTTCTGAGGCATTTAATACAACTGACCACTCTCTCCTCCTTGACCTTCCTCCCTCTGGCCCCTGTGATGACATCTGCTACCTCAGCCCTTTTCTTGTGTTTTACTTGTCCTTCACAGTTTCCTGAACTAGAACCTTTTCTTCTGACTAGTACTTAGATGTTGGAGCTCCCCAGGGCTCTCTGCCTCCTGCCTCTTCCCACCTCTTCCCATGCAGTTTGGTCCTTTCGGATGACCACGTTCCATACGTTTGAGAACCAAACTCTCTCCGGCCCATCCCCTTCCCTGAAATTTAAATCCACACATAGCCATGTCCCAAAGACATCCCCATCACTAGCTCAAGTGTTTCCACATCTGGGCTCACTCCTCCTTACTCCCTTGGAGTCTGTCTCAGTGACTAATGCTCTTCTTCGTAGCAAGAAGCTGGAATAACAAGAAGGGAAGTCTTCTCGTTCCCTCCTGTGACCCTCTCAAATCCAGTGCCTCAAACAGCCTCGTTCTTCCCCTCAGCCCCCCTCCTCTGCTCCCACTCCCTGCCTCAGTGCAGGCCCTGGGGTCTTCCTTCTAGACTGTGCCCACAGCCTTCACAGGGGCTCCCTACCCCCAGATCCTCCTAGAATCCACCCACCGGGATACTTTTCACCAATACTTTTAATCGATCAATCAATTAATTGAGGTGTTTATTTTTGAGAGGGAGAGAGAGCGTGCGCAGGCACATGTGCAGGGGAAGGGCAGAGAGAAGGGGAGACAGAGGATCCAAGCAGGGTCCTCACTGTCAGCATAGAGCCTGATGCAGGGCTTGAACTCACTAGCAGTGGGATCATGACCTGAGCTGAAACAGTCAGACACTTAACCGACTGAGCCGCCCAGGCACCCCACCAATACTTTTTTTTTAACGTTGAGGTATAATTTACATACAATAAAATGCACATATTTTAAGCATACAGTTTGACAAATTTTAATGAATACATTACATCTGTGTAACCACTACGATAAAGATACAGAAAAATTCTATCATCCCTTCAAGTTCCTTGTGATCCTTCTCAGTCAGCCCCTGTCCTGTGGCCCATCACTCCACTGATTGCTTTCATCAGAGGTGAATGTTGACTCTTCTATAGACTTCATGTAAATGAAATTATATGGTTTGTATTCTTTGCTTAGCAAAATGTTTTTGAGATCCCTTCATGTTGTCATGTCCTAATCATTTACAAGAGGCTGTTTCTTTCAGTCAATCTCCTGCTTAAAGCTATTCGGTGGCTACTGAATGACTATTCCTCATGATCCACATTCCCGGACCCTGCGTGATCTGGCCTCGTCTTACACATTGCCCGTTCTTCAACTTTAACCTTTAGGAATACTGAACCATTTGTTCACCTGCACACACATAGCTTTTCATGGGTTGCGTCTGCTCATCTCCAACTCAGTTTGCCTAGGAACTCCTACTCATTTGGCAGTGCTCTGTTCAGACGTAGATTCTGTGAGGGTTTCTCTGACCTGTTCCTACCCTCAGGACAAAGAGTCTGTCAGCTCCACTGTAATGGACTGTGTCCACTATTCTAGTCACCCCTGAACCCCCGCCCTGCATTGATTGAATGGATTCCTTTCTTAGCCTGACTCCTGTGTCATGTACATTATTTATCATTGTTCCCATTACACTATATGTGTTTATATAATTGTGCAACCCCTCAGCTATGCTCAGAAGGATAGAAAGATTCATTCTGTTTCTAGAAATTCTTCCTGTGGAAGATGCTCTTGTTGCCTCCTCAAGAGGGAATAACCCTGCGGTCTTTGCTAACAGACCTTGGTCTTGTTCAAGGAGCCATGTGCCCAGAGATACCTCTGCCAGTGACTGGTTGAGGAGTGGTCTACTTCTGACCAATGAGACACAAAGGACTAGTCTTTAGGGGGCTTCTGGAAAAGTTTGTCTGCTTGAAAAGAAGAAATGAGAGAAGAAAAAATGGCCCCTTGTACACCTTTCCTTCTCCTCCTGTTTGGGACACTATTTTATGAGGGTGTGATATTTGGAGCTGTGACACCCATCTTTGACCATGAGACAAAGGTCAAGAGAAGCACAGATACATGGATCCCGCATCATGGCATTATGGAGGAGCTAAACAAACCCCAGACCCCCGCTACCTTCCAACCTGTTGTTATGTGAGGTAATTAAATGACCTGCTTGCTTAAGACACAATTTATTGGGGGGGGGGGGAGAGACACAATTAGTTGGCTTTTCTGATATTTGCAGCTGAAGACATTCTTAACTGATACATCTTGTGAATAAACTTATTATTTTGAGATAATTGCAGAACCTGTACATTTTTATGAGATTAGGAAGCACTTAGTATCCAGACGGTGCAGAAGAATTTGTACTTTTCCTGGCAAATGACCATACCACCTCTCTGTCTACCTTGACTGGGCCTCAGGGAGGCTTTCCTTTCTATCCTGGTTTCTCAGTCTTTTGACCTCTTGACCCTCCCTTCAGAAAAAGGAAGGAGCTTCCCTCTCTGGGCCTCTGACCTAGGTTCTCATTCAGTCAGTTGCATCTAGTTTTCCTCCAGTGGAGCTGGGGAAGAGAGGGTTTTGGGCCCTCGAATATCTTCTTAGCAACCCACGAAAAAGGTTGTTGTTACCCTATCTTGTAGAAAAGTTGAGTCAGATGAGTGAAAAACCTGATTGTGATCATGCAGCTAGTAAGTGCAGGAGCCTTACAGTGAGGTCTGCCCAAGCTCCTCTTTCTGCCTTGACGTCTAGCCTCTCTTGGGCTTAAGTCATGTCAGAATCTAGAAAGTGGTAGTGCCACATTGCTTTGGGTGGCAGTCATGAAAATGCGCCACTCAGATCTTCAGCTGCAGGGAGTTTAGTTGACCAAGGAGGCCGGGTGCTGTGCATTGGTGCTGTGGCCACACTTCTCATGGGCTGCTCCCCCTTCACTGAGCACTGAGCACAGCAGGGGCACTAAGACAGGCCCATTCCTGAGAGATGCAGGCCTCCTCTGGGGACGACTTTAGCTCAGGGACTGCTCTTGGCTTGGCCGAATCCTCCTTAGAATCATGATGTAATCTGAGACTTTGCTCATCTGACAGTCCTTCCTTCCCTCTGTCCCTCACAGAGGTCGGACCCATGTCATGGTTTGACAGCTCTGTGCTTCTCTGGCTCGATTCTCTTTTTCTTTTTACAGATGTTTCCACAAATAAAGCTCATGTATATCTAATCCCACCTCAGGGTCTGGCTTCTTAGAGGACCTGAACTGATGTGCTTTGGTTTTTTAAACCCCTAAACTCAACCTGGCAGTGTGTATATAAAGCACCTGGCATGTACTGGGTTATTTCTCTTTTCCTCTCAGAGTGTGTGAAGGTGTTAATGGTGGCTATGCCGTGAGGCAGTTTTGAGTGACAGCAAAATGGACCATGCTGTGATCAGGAGAATTTGTGCCTACCTGGAAACTATATATCCTGAGTTCAGAGAGGCGGAGGCACCCCCCTAAGGAAACACAGCTCATTCCCAGATGCCCAAATGTATACCCAGTGATGCATGGAGTAGGGGGTCAAAGTCAGAGTGAAGAGATGGGGTCAGCATGCAGTGTGGGGCAGGCGTTGTGCATGGGGAAAGCAGCCCCTTCCTGCCCCTCCCAGCTGGCTTCCCACACTGGTCTGTGTGTTTTGGTGCCATGGCAACGGGTCGTGAGGGCTGCCTGTGGAGAGTGAAGCTTCACCTTAGGACACTGTGGGGAACTAGATGCATCTAGAAGATACCAAGTCCATGACCTCTGGCCTCCCAGCTTTGCTCCAGCCTGGAGACACCACCCAGCCTAACCAAGCCTTCAGTCATCGACAAATGCCTTTCTCTGTTCACACTGCCTATCCAGCCAGTCGGTTTCGATTAGCTCTGATTGGCCACACTAGCTCTGGTTCTGGAATGCTCTGGGTTTTTTTTTGTTTGTTTGTTTTTTGTTTTTGTTTTATGTTTGTCTGTATCCTCTATATATCTCAGGGCCAAGTTCCAATCTCACCTCTACCTGGAAGCCTTCCCTGATTTCCCCAGTCCACAGATCCTTTTCTTCTTCTGTCTAGCAGTTACTGTACTATCTGTAGCATTCACATTATAACACTTGGACTTTGCCCCAATCTAATTCAACAAGCTCCTAATATGTGCTAGGCACGGTGCTAAGTGCTGAATGCTCACGTGTGTGTCTTGGGGCTAAGTCTATCCCATGCTCATTAGATTTCAGCAGACCCTCTAGCAGCACTGGCTTTAAGGCCAGGAAGGACAGGACAGGACAGAGGTTGCAGCTTAGTAGAGCCTTGACTCAGTCCAGACAGGTCACTGTCTGAGTCTTCGTTTTCTCAGCTATAAAAAGAAGATGATAGTACCTACCTCACCAGCTTGTTTTGAGGACAAATGAGGTAATATATGTAAAGTACCTCACACAGTGCTTGCTCAACATGTTCATTCTTTGACTGTCTCTCCATGCCGACCTTCCACCCTGTAAACCCCCTGAATCTAATGAAATGAAACCATTGGGTTCTCCTCTTCCTCTTAGGACTGTTCAAAGAACTCCCTGTTGGGGGACCTGGGTGGCTCAGTCAGTGAAGCTTCCGACTCTTGATCTCAGCTCTCAGCTCTCCTCTTGATCTCAGAGTTGTGAGTTCAGGCCCCGCATCGGGCTCCATGCTGGGTGTAAAGCCCACTTCAAACAAACAAACGAACAAACACACACCCACCCAAAGAACTCACTGTCCTGGGTTGGTCAACTTAAATAAAATGCTCAAGATCCAGTGTTTTCACACACTTTCTCTCAGTCAGTCCTCCATCAGCTCTGGGACAGGAGGTAGTACTCCTGCCTCATCCAGGACTCAGAGGCTGAGCACCCCCAAGATCACAGAGCTAGGAAGCAGTGGAGTTGGCTCAGAATCAGGCCCGAGACAGAAAAGCAGCCGTAAGTAGACAGAGCCCGTGAGTGAGAACATGTGATACTGTTCTGCCCAAGATATCACTTCTGCCCAAATAATTCCAAATAATTCTGTAAATGCAACATAATGCCAATCAAAATCACAACAGGATTTGTCCCTGTGAGTGTGTGTGTGAAATTTAACAAGCCAATTCTAAAACTAATGTGGAAGAAGAATAACAGTTGGAATAGCCAAGAAATACTTGAAAAAGAAGGACAACAAGGTGACATGCCCTATAGATAATAAAACACCACCGAGTTGTGCGAATTAAAATGGTGGTGTGCTGACATGGGACAAGACATGAGGATCAAGGTCACAGAACAGAGTGTAGGAAGGGCTCTTGTATAAAGAGGAATCCGGTGTGGTAAAGTGGCATTGAAAATCAGTAGGGAGTGGCTCACTCAGTGAGCACCCACCTCTTGACTTCAGCTCAGGTCATGATCTCACGGTTGGTGGGATTGGGTCCTGTGTTGGGCTCCACGCTGATAGCCGGAGTCTGCTTAGGATTCTCTCTCTCCCTCTCTACCCCTCCCCTGCTCATGCTCACTTTCTCTCTCTCTCTCCCTCAAAATAAAGAAATAAACATTAAAAAAAATAAAAATGGTAGGGAAATGATGCGCTCTTCAATAAATTCTGTGGAGACAATTGGCTATCCTTGTGAAAAAGCAGAAAGTTGCTTCCTGCTTTATACTACTCACTAAATAAATTCCAGATGGATTAGAGAGCTCAGAGTGAAAAAACAAAGCTATAAAACTATTAAAAGAAAATATAGGAGAATTTGCTTATAACCTTGGGGTAGGAAAGGCTTTCTTTAGCAAGACATAAAACACAGAAACCATAAAGGAAAAGACTGCTAACATTGATTATGTCCCAATCTGAAACTGCTGAATGACAAAAGACACCATAAATACTGTTAAAAGACAAGTGACACACTGGAAGGAGGCATCTGCAAGACAGAAAAAATGGAAGGATTCATATTTAGGATATGTAATGAATTCCCACAAATAAAGTAAGAGATAAACCACCCTAGAAAAAATGAGCGATGGTCGGTAACAGACAGCTCCCCTCGGAGGAACTGCAGATGGCCAATTAAGTGTCTAAAAGGCTCAGCCACTCTAGTCATCAAAGACATGCAAGTCAACCAATACTGAGTTAACATTTTTCACCCATCAGATCTGCACAATTTTAAAAAGATTCTCAATAGCTACCATTGGCAACAATTTAAGGGCAACAGACACCTCTTCCGCTGTTGGTAAGAATGGAAGTTGTCAGGGTGTTTATAGAGCGTGGTCTGGCAGCGCCTGTGAAAATGCACAGTGTCCAGACTCTTCACCACAGCGATCCCACACCTCTGCCTGGAGAGATGCTCCAGGAGCATGAAGACACCTGCCCGGTCACAGGGGCCAGGATGGCAGTGGCAGAAATGTGAACAATCAGAAACAGCCCAAATGCTCATTAATAGAGGAAGAGCTAGATACATTTCTAAATATCCACGTTAGTGATGGTTTTCTGATGTTCAAACAGATGAAGCAGACCTCTGCATCCTGAAGTGAAAAGGTCTCATAATGAGAGAGAAGCAAGTCACAGAACAATCTGGCTCCGTTTATGTAAACACAGGCACTTGCTTTGAAACTATGTGCATAAGTAAGAATATTCTGGAAGGGTGCATACCAAACTGACAATCCTTGGGGAAGGAGGTAGGATTGTGTAAGAGCAAGGTGGGCTTTATCTGAAACACTTTAATTTTTTTTACAATGAGTTTGTATATATGTATTACTATTCCTACCACTCCTACTAGTACTAAGTTTAAAATTACTAGAAAGACTGGATTTATTCAGTGCCCAGCAGTCTGTGTCCCTTGTGTTCAAGATTGAACCTGCTGGTGTTCCTCTTGCTCAAATCCCATGCCTGGTTCCTGACTGCACACATCACCCACCCTTCTCCAACTCCTAACACTGGGCTCCTTGTCTGAATTCTCAGCCTATGCCATTTGGTCTATCGTAGTCAGGAACAAAGAGGAATTACTCATGGCCCTTGCTCCAGAAGAGCACATGGTCCAGTAAAATAACTTCAGCAAAGGTGTTTTGGGGAAAAGCCAGGAAGGCTTTCTAGAGAAGGCGGCATGTGAGCTGAGGCCACATAAAAAAAGATGGATTATTTTTTATCCTACCCCACAATACATGCATTATATTAAAAACTACATAACACCATGGGCGTCTGGGTGTCTCAGTTGGTTAAGCGTCCAGCTCAGGTCGTGATCTCACAGTTTGTGAGTTCGAGCCTCACATTGGGCTCCGTGCTGACAGTGCAGAGCCTATTTGGGATTCTCTCCCTCTCCCTCTCTGCACCTCCCCCACTTGTGCGTGTGCTCTCTCTCAAAAATGAATAAACTTTAAAAAAACCTGCATAAGACCATTACAGAAATTTTGAATGACAGAGAGAAAAAAACACTACCCATAATCCCATCACCCTAAATCAATGACTTTTGTGAATTCCCTTCAAGTCTTTGTCCACAAGGCAGACATAAGTGTAAGTATTGCTATGGACTGAATTGTATGCTACCAAAATTCATATGTTGAAGCCCAACCCCCAAATGTTGTGCTATTTGGAGACGGAGCCTTTGGGAGATAAGATGAGGTCATGAGAGTGTTGCCACATGGTGGGATTAGTGCCCTTATAAGGAGGAGAAGAGACACCAGAACTCTTTCTCTCTCTCTCTCTCTCTCTCTCTCTCTGCACACACCTAGGAAAGGCCTTGTGAGAACACAGTGAGGAGACAGCCATCTGAAACCCAAAGAGAGCTTTCACCCTGCCTGGACCCTGCCAGCAACTTGACCTCTTGGACTTCTAGTCTCCAGAACTGTGAGAAATAAATTTCAATTGTTCAAGCCCACCAGTCTATGATATTTTGTTATGGCAGCCTGGGCTGTCTAAGACAAGTATGCAGTTTGAATAATGTATTTGATTATATGTATTTTTTTAAGGTTTTTAAAAAATCTATTTTTTAAGTAATCTCTACACCAAACGTGGGGCTTGAACTCATGACCCTGAGATCAAGAGTCGCATGCTTTTCCAACTGAGCCGGGGTGGGGGTGGGGGGGTGGGGGGAAGGGGCGCTCCTATATGTTTTGTTTTTTAATGTAACATTATATCATAGTCCTTTTTTATATTACTAAGTGAAATTTATAACGATCACTTTTAATGGCTGTGCAATATGCCATGAGTGTACTATATGATTTAACTACCCATTCCCCTATTGGTGGATCTTTAGGTTGTTTCTTACTTCTAAAGTTGCAAAGAACAGCCTGGAGCATGTAGTTCCCCCCACCCCTTGGGTTATTTCCTTGGAACAAATAAATTCTCAGAAGTGGAAATACTGGGTCAAAATTTATGAACACTTTTATGGCCCTTGAAACATGTTGCCAAATTGCTTCTAAAAGTATAGTTCCAGAATACACTGAGGGCTTTGTTAGGCAAATATGAGAGGTATAGAAATGGGATGGAGGGTCCCAATTCCAGGAAACAGCATGTGTAAAGGTGCACGGACTGGGACAGACTTGTGTGATTTATCCCTTGAATGCCATGACATGGCCAAGATGGAGAATTGTATGGCAGGTTCTGTTGGTGGTAAACCCAATAGCTTTTCTCAATCTCCTTCTTACTTGCTCTTCTCTCACCATAGAAGGTAAAAGCCAGATAATCTGCTTCCCAGCTTCTTTTTCAGCTAAAAGTGACAACATGGCTCCATTCTGTCCAAAAAGATGTAAGGGGAGGCTTTGAGAAGAATTCCTTCCTTCCTTTCTTCCTTCTTTTCTTCCCCCAGGTCTCTCCCTTCCTTTCTCCTTCCTTGCTTCTTACTTTCCTTCCTCCCTGCCTTCCTTCCTTCCTTTCTTCTTCATTTTCAACCTGCTTATCAAATCTTTCAACTGGGAAGCTAAAGGTTTCTGATTTCCCGATTATGGGAGGGAATGCCATTGCTACCATCTCTCCTTCCTTCTTTCCTTGAATGCAGATGTAATGTGTGGAGCTACAGCAGCCACATTAATATCATAAGGGTAGACAAGCATGAGGACAAAAAGCCAACATAGTGAGGGTGGCAGAAAGGCAAGACAGAAAGAAATTGGATCCTTGATAGTACTATTTAAGTGGCTAATTAATACCATCAACCACCTACCTCGAATTTCCTGTTTTCTGGGAGAAACAACCCCTTATTTGACTAAACCACTGTTAGATTTTTTGTTGCTTGTAGGCAAATGCTTCCTAATAGATCTAGGACTCTACCACCGTGTCCTATCTCCTCGGCACCTGGCATTCAGATTCTAGTCCTGTTCCACTAGAGTTCAATGCTGTCTCTTGGAATCGGAGTGGTGGATTTTTGCAGCCCGGAACATTTACTGCCTGCCCACCCACAGTCTGGTGGTATTCCCCTTCTAGCTCTGGGTGCTCCCAGTGGGCCTCAGACTTGGAGGCCTGAGCCCTGTTTGTTTTTTCAGGAGAGCCACCAGGCCAGGACCTTGTGCTCAGGCAATGCTGATTACTGGTGCCCTTTGAGGTCTCAAGAGAATCCTGAGCCAAGAGTCCTGGATTCATTCTGGATCTTTCCCTTATAGTCATACGGCTTTCGTCAAGTCCGTCTCTCTGAGCAACAATCTCTTCATCTGTAAAATGGGGCCAACTGGGGTTGCTGGTAAGATTTAGAA
This sequence comes from Prionailurus bengalensis, assembly GCF_016509475.1. NCBI lineage: Eukaryota > Metazoa > Chordata > Mammalia > Carnivora > Felidae > Prionailurus > Prionailurus bengalensis. The sequence goes on along the minus strand of NC_057350.1, from coordinate 83,260,820 downwards.
GTGCAAATCTGGTAACATGGTAGGTGCCTGAGAAATGTCTTCCATTTGAAGACAACCAAGGCTCAGAGAGGAGCATCGAGGAGCCCAAATCATCATGTTGCAGAGTTGAGGATAGACTCAGCATGCCGAGTCTCCGTCAAGGTGTGTTTCTGTAGCCACGTGGCCTCCTCTGTGGAGGCCTGGTGCCTGGAGTGATGGCACTCCTCCCCAGTCACTCAGAACAGAAAATACAGCGCTGGTTTGTATCCGGGTAGCAACTCAGTGTTCGCTGAGGCTGGTGCTTACCCCACTCCACAACAGGCGAGGGAAAGGAGCCTCCACTTCTGGGCTGCAGGGCCTGCGGGGCCTGCTGAAACCTTGGGAGCTGGGTGCTGTCCCCAGGCCCCCCAGGCTAGAGTGCAAGCTCCCCTGCTTCCCACCAAGTGACCAGAGTCAAGTTGGCCTGCCCACATCCCTTGCACAAAGTCTGCAGAACTGCCCCCAGGTCTCTCCTGCACATCCCCAGCTGATGATTTGAGGACTACATTCCATCAGCCAAAATTAGGACATGTGCTCTGTCAAAGGATTCTTTCCATGACTGAAGGTATTTATTTGAAATTTCTTATCAAGGAATAAAAATGAACTCTGCCAGAGGTTTAATGAATCACCTTAATTGGAAGGAACACAAATATGTGCAAACGGCTGTTTTGGACACACTAATGATGTCAGGAGAGGTTTCTTTCTCAACAGCTAAGGGGTTGAAGTCTTAGGCCCGGGAATAGAAGTGGAGAGGTAGAAGGGGGTGGCCATGGGCAGAATTTACTTGCCTTGAACAAATTCTCCCAAAGTAGCAGCTTTTTAACATTTTTTCAAGGGGGATATAGAGGCATGATGCTTAGTGAAACCAGAATGAAAAGATATAAATAGATGCAGTGTGAGAGCAAGTCCGGGGCCATGGAGAGCAGGTGATCAAAGGGTTGGCATGGTCGTTTTATTGATCTCATCCCCCCCGCCCAACAGCTTGCTGGCTGCTCAGGTCCCATACCGATGCCCACCCCAGACTGGCCTCTGTACTGGGGGGAGACCAGGTTCCCAGCCCCCATACAGAGTTTCCATCTATCTGCAAAGTCACCTGCAGCTTAAGAGAAATGAGGGGTGTGAGGCCCAGGATGTGGGCTCTTCTCACTGGAACAGAGCAAGGTTTTTCTGATGCGGTTTCCACCTTCCCGGAATAAGGGTGGACTCCCCTGTAAGTCTGCTCATCATCATACCTGACAGGGGACACATAACTCATTCTCCGTCCCCAGTCTGTTCCACTTACCAGCCTCTCCGAGAAAGCCATGTGCTAGGGAGGCAGAGACCTGCATTCTGGTCCTGACACACCCCAGTGTCCCAAAGGGGAGGAGCCCATCAAGGGATGCTTGTCACCCGAGGCCAGGGGAAGACTTGGGGCCCTGGGTGCAAATCCTTGTTCTGTGTCTTTCTGTGTGACCTTGATCAAGGTACTTAACCTCACTCAGCAACAATTTCCTCATCTGTAATATGGAGCTAATGGCTTCTATATTATAGGCCTAATCACATATGCAGAGCACCCATTTCATTGTCTGGCACATAGTAGGCCATTGATAAATAGTGACTATTAGTGTGTAAAACCATAAAGACACATAAACGCATAAGGGATACCAACATTAATAATAATTATAGTAATTATCCCATCCTTCTTGTTCCCTCAGGCAGAAGGAAGCAAGGAGAGAGAGGACTTCCCGCCCCGATGCCTGGCTTCTCATGGGGCCTCTCGCATTGCTCTTAGGCAGATGGGCTCTGGCTAATTTCCATGGCGAAATTCCTCGTGCACAATGCCGTTCGGACCCAGAGATCTGGCACGACCCTGTTCTCAGCTGGATAGAGTGCCACTCCCGCCCACTCCGTAACAGTCAAGGCCAGGGCAGGGGGTGCCCCTCCCCGTGGCAGCCACCCTCTTGCCACCGTTTGTGGGAGCCCCAGGAAGTTCCCTGTCCAGCTCTTCCAGCTGCCCCAGCTCCCACAGCCCTTGTGCATGACCCCTTCTCATCCCTCCTCTGCCCCCCACCCGGCCTGCCTGCTGGCATCGCACACCAGCCATGGCAGCAATGTTGTGTGTGTCCGCAGGGAGACCCAGAGAAAAAGCCCTGCTTCCGGCTCATTGTCTGCACTGTCTCCACGTGCTCCAGGCTGGGCAGGCGGGACTCCTGCTAGATGTCCTCAGCCTGGCCTAGCCTCGCAGCCAGATCTCTCTTTCCTCCCCCCACCTCCTCCAGCCTGTGGCGGGGGGTGGGGGGGGGTGGTGAGGGAGAGATCTTAATTTCTCCTGCTTCTAATCAGCACAGCTGGGAGAACCAGCAGGCAAGGGCAGGAGGAGGTGAAAGGCCATGGGCCTAATCTACAAGCCACCCAGCCACCAGAGCCCGGCTTCCCTCCTAACAAGCCATGCAGCAAACAAATTATCTTTGTTGTTCCTGGGAAATCTGTAAGTACTTACCCGTGTAATTAGCATCTGTGCCTTGTGCCGGCAGTTCAGGTGAACAGGCCACGGCTACCCGGTGCCAGGCCGCCTGTAATCAAAACCAAAGCGGCCGCCAGGGTGCTCTCGGGTGAGGACGATGTCAAACTCAATAGGGCCCTCACCTGCGATGGGGTCCCCAGGAGCTGGCGCACATTAGGGCCTCTGAAATGCAAGCAAGGGGGAGGGAGGTGGGCAGAGCCCAGCCTTTTCCATAAACTGTCTGGCATCCTGCAGCCAGAGCGCATGGAGGGCCTGAGGCCTGACCTACCGAGGCAGAGGCCCTGGGCCCAGGGATCTGCACTCCAAACAGCTGTCCAGGGGATCTGAGGTACAGCCAAAGCTGGGTGAACAGTGGATGTTCTCCAAATCCCCTCTGTTGGTAGAATGGTGATAAGTATCACTTACTGAATGCCTTCTAGGTGCATGGCCTTTCTATATGAATATGTTATTTCATTTTTCATATCTTCAAGAAGGGTATGACTATACCTTTTTCACAGACAGGATAACTAACTTGCCCAGAGTCACACAGCGGCAGGGCTGAGAGATAAATTGAGGTGTGCGTGCCTGTCTCCAAACCGTGTTCTGGCCCCCCCACCCCCACCCCAGAGTGATTTCCCACTTGAAGCTACTTGTTCCATGCAACGCTGGCACCTGTGCACAGAGCAGAAAGGACAGGCCCGAGTGGGCAGGCATCCCGTGCCTAGGAACAGGACAGAGAGCAGTGGCTCAGCAGGGAGCCCACAGAGGGAGGGACCCCTTGTGACAGAGGCTACCGCTGTTTTCAGAGAGAATGGCCAGCTGAAGCAGCTTTCCTTAATACAGCCGACGGAGCTTGCACTCAAATTAACCCAGAGCGAGCACACCCTTGCAGGCTGCGGGTCAAGGCAGACCTCCAGAAGAGCAGCGTGGCGCGGCAGGGGGACGGCGTGACAGGGCGGGGAGCAGCCGAGTGTGCGCGGACGGTGTGTGGAATGGGGATTCTCGCCTGGATAGCACAGAGACGGGCTTTTCAACAGTTCCTCAGTGAAGAGGAAATTGGAAATTAATATCAAAATCCCACTGAGTAGCGTCCATAGTTTCCACATGTAATCATGCTTGGCTTAGCCAGGTAGTAAAATGTTTATGATTTTCTTTCCAAGGTTGAGTTTAGTCATTCTCAATGAACCATTTAGTTGGCTTCATAAAGTCGTGAATTAAAGAACCCGTCTAGGTGATGTTACAGATGGATGGATACCTGGGCTAGGTGGACCCTCCTGGTGGCTGAAGGCAAGGCGGGGGGCCCAGACCTTGAAAGTCCTGGGAAGACACCATCCTCCCAGGCGGCTGCTTTGACAAGAGGCTGGGGCACCACACTCTACACGACGCACCGCTGGACAAAGAAGGCACCGTAAGTCTGTTTTGAGAACCTCCCACGGCATTCGTGATTCCCATACAGAAATTCCAATGTATGCCCCTCCCCCGACACGGGCTTCGGGTAAACTGAGGCATCGCTGCCCTGCCAGCTAACAGTGGAGGTGGCCGGGTGGACTCATCGTGGTCAGCAGACACTGGTGCTCGTTCTTCTCGCCCCATCCTGGGCAGGGCAGGAAGTGCAGCAGGCTCTTGACCCCACCCCTACCCCTCTGCGGCTCATAGCTACACACACACACACTCTCGTGTGCATACACATACGTGCTCACGCACAGACCTACACATTCATACACAAGACTTCTAAAGACCACACACACACAAACGGACATGTACACAAATTTCTATACACAGAGACCCATTCTAACGCACAGTCGTGCAGAGATACAGGTACACAGACCCTGACACTCGTACAAGACACACCCTCACGAAATACAGACTCCATACCCTCAGACACACCCATGAGTGAGCACACACCACACGTTCCCTCTTCATTTGCCCTTCGGAGAGGAGAAGGCAGCACCTCAACTGCCCCGTGTGGGTGGCTTCTTCATGGTTCCAGGCAGAGAGAGGCTTAACTGCCAGGCCCTCCCCTGCCACTCCCCCACCGTGGCCACTCAAACGCACACTGGGACCCAGCTTTCCCCTGCCTGTCCGGTCTTCTCTCGCCCACACCACAGCCTCTCTCACCACAGCATGCTCCCCTCACCCACTCCAGCCTCTGACACACACACACACACACACACACAGAGCATGCTGGCTGGTGCTTTCCCTCTCTCCCTCTCTCGGCTGGCTTGCTGTCACACAGGGCTGCTCTGTCTCCAGCCTTTCCCGGTCACGTCCGAGCCATTTGCCTGTCAGCTCTACCCCCGCCCCCCACCCCCAGCTTTGGTCCTTGTCTCATGCACAAACACACACGGCCCTGTGCAGACACCCCGTATCTGTCTGTCTGTCTCCTGCACACACGGAACAACCTGAGCCATGGCAAGTGGAAGAGGGTGCCGGGCCTGATGGAGGCTGTTATTCTTAGCCCTGTCACTGAACACTTCCACTCCCCACCCCCAGCTCAGTCCCTGCCCTGCCCATCACCCTCCCCGTGAGACAGAGCCAAACCTGAGACCAATCGAATCCCCCATCTTCGGAGAGGGAGGGAAGCTAGTAGGGGATTGTAGCCCGGCACTGAAAAGGAGCAGAAAATGGGATTTATTTTTGCTGTTCCCCACCACCACCCCCCCTCCCCCCTCACACCTCCAGCTGCTCAGAGAGCAGTTGTGTGGGGACCAGGGAAGGGAATTTGCATTTGAAAATATTTGTTGGTTGGCTTGAAACATTTGGTGTGTTGCTGACCCAATTGTGTGTGTGTGTGTGTGTGTGTGTGTGTGTGTGTGTGTGTGTGTGTAGGGGGCGTGGGTGAGAAGACACTGAGGAAGCAATAGTCAAGAGAGGTCACCAGGCAATGTTTCCTCACCCCTTTCTTGCTTAGGAGCTGGAACCAGCCGTAAATAGATCAGACCCATGCCCAGCTTCTGCTCAGCCCTAGGGATTGCCAGCTCCTGGCCTTCTCTGCACCACTTGGGCCCTCTCTAGGCCTCCACACCTGCCAGGAGTTGAAGAGGGGCCCTGGGGGAGAGAGCTCTACCCCCAGGAAGTCCCATAGATATGTCAAACCCAAAGTGCTTGGTATTTTCCTCTAAATACCTCCTCCTCCCCTGTGTCTCCTTTGCTGGAAACTTCGAAGATCCCTAGCTTCCTCTCTGCCTTCTCCTTTCTGGCTGGGGGTCAAAATTCTACCTCAGCCGGTGCCCTCCAAGCATTCTCTTGTCCCCATTCCCATGAGCAGAGCCCTGGTAGGCCCTTCTTTAGCTTTTGCCAGGACCACTGCAGTAGCTCCTAGCTGGCCTCCCACCCTTGGTTTCCCTCCCTGCCAGTTCATCCTCCAAACGGCTGTCAGTGATATGTTAAAAAGTAAAAACCACAGGGCACCTGAGTGGCTCGGTCAGTTAAGCATCTGACTTCATTTTGGCTCACAGTTTGTGACAGCACGGAGCTTGCTTGGGATTCTCTCGCTCCCTCTCTCTCTGCCCTTCCCCTTCTCTGTCTGTCTCTCTCAAAAATAAATTTTTTAAAAAAGGTGAAATTAAAAAAAACCCTGACAATGTCATTCTCCTGCTCCAAACCCTTCCCTGGTAGCCAGCAGGTAGAGGGGAGACCCCTTGGGTGGCACGCCAGCCTCCTCGTTTGGTTCTTTGTCCCTTACAGCTCCACTCCCCACTGCACAGAGCCAGTGGCTCCCTGAGCACAGCAGGCCCTTCCGTGCCTCTCTGCCTGCCTGGCCACATTCCCTACAATGCTTTTTCTCTCTTCTTTACCTGGGGTGAATATCATTGTGAAAGCTCTGCGTCCCTCTACCTGCCAGGTTTTCAATCTTCTCTCTGCTCTTAGATGCTTACAGCACTATTGCCCCTCAAGGGTCCCTCAGTTATTCCCACCTCCATGCTTTTGCCAGTTCAGGCCTCTCATCTGAACGTCCTCTCCACTTGACTCAGTCCTGGCCAGCACGAGCCTCACCTCTCTGACACAGACTCTTTCCTTCGGGATTTTCCAGTCTGTGGCCCACACCAGGCCTCAGATTCTTATGCCCTGCATGGTCCACACGGCTTCCTGTGCATGAGTGTGGGATCACCTCATCTGGCCTGTGAACTCCCAAGGGATGTGGGGGGGTGGTGTGGAGCTCCTGCCAGAGAGCCCCCACGAATTCAGAGCAGTGCTGAGCTCACAGCCAGGGCTTGGGGTCTTTGGAGGGGAGAGGGAGGGGTGCTGAGTTCAAGTTTGGAAGAGTGGGGGGAAAGGATCCCTCAGCAGGTGCTGAGTGAAGATGGGCTGCAGTCCACTGAGACTCCAGCTCATAGGGCTGGGCAAGGGGACACAAGGGCACTCTCACCTGGCAGACTGACCCCAGCAGAGATGCCGGAGGTGGGGGCGCTGGACAGGCTCTGGCTCTGACATTGGTCTGCTGAGAGTCCAGGAGAGTGAGAGGCTCAGAGGGAGAGAGGCAGAGACAGAGGCTTAGAGGCCTAGGCAGGGACTGTGAATGAGACAGACACATGGAGAAAGAGAGAGGGACAGAGAGAAAAAGAGGAGATAGAGACACAGTCACCAAAAGAGAGAGACTCAAAGACAGACTGAAAGACACAGAAAAACGTTTACAGACGCTCAAAGTCAGAAACGAAATCATAGGAAGAGAAAGTCAGAGAGATGAATAGAAGAGACAAAAGGGAGGCAGGCAGAGAGGACAGGAAGAGGCAGAGAGAGGAAGGCAGGTGTCAGGAGAGACATACACAGACAGACAGACATATGGGTACGGGAGAACCTGAGAGAAGGTCAACAAACATGTACACACCTAATGAAGGGAGCCAGGAAACCACCTAAAGGGACAGAGAGGGTGTTGAGGGGGGAAGGCTCCAGCCTGATGCTCTGAGGGGACCAGGGCAGGCCGGGGCCTGTCAGTGAGGCTCCTCTCCTGGGCTGGGAACTGTGGGTGGAAAGCAGGGCTGGTTGGAAGGGCTCTGCAAGTCAGAGGAGAGCCTTGGTCCCTTCAGGATCCAGAGTTGCCCCAACAGGAGCCCCAGGAAGGGAGACCCAATGGCAGGGGGCGATAGGTCCAAGCCTTGAAGCCAGATGGGCCAGGGGTTGCTGGGTCCAGAGGAGCTTCCTGAACGTGGAGCCTCTTACTCTCAGCAGGAAGGGAGCTTCTGGGGAACCACAGGGCTAAGCCCCTTGGAGACCCTCACACGGAGGGTGCCTTGCATCTATGCCTGAGCCCCAGGTAGATTTCCCAGGGCCTTGGCAACGCATTCCACTGTCCTGCTGCTCAACACAGAGCCTATTGGAAGTCCTCCCTGAAGTCTAATTCAGATACCTCCCACTGCAAGTGCAGCCCACTCAACTCTTTAGGAGGCTTAAAAAGAAAAAAAAAAAACTCCGCTGAAATTCGAAATGCCACAGAGTACTAAGACAAAGACCCCTTTCTATACAGTTCCACCCCTCCTACACCTCTCTCCCCCTCCCCACCCCCTTCCTTACTGCAGGCTAAATTGGCAGTGGAGAGGTTTTGAGTCAACAAATGCAGTGGGCTGGGGAAGGGAGCCCTGAAGGGGATTCCTGTCTTGGAGACATTTGCTGACAGCAGTTACTGTGACAACAAGGAAGGCCTGCCACAGACCCGCAAGCGGCCCCTGCATCCTGCCGGCTGCCCCTGCCAGTTCCAGCTCTCTGTCCCCTGTCCCACTTCATTCACTTATTCATTCATTCGTTCTGTCCTTTACTCCACAATCTTTTGGATACCAACCATGCGTCCAGCACCTGTTTGGTATTTTTATATTTACGGTTTATTCGGTCCTCACAACAACCCAGGAAGTGATCTGTTATTCTTCCTTTAACAACGTAGAAAGCCGAAACCCCAGAAAACTGAAGTGACTTGCCCAAGGTCATGCAGATGATTAAGCTGGGATTTGAACCCAGGTCTGTCTGACTTCCCAGATCAGCGTGTGGCCCTCTGGGCAGTGCCAGAAAGCCAAGTGCTAGGTGGTGAGCTCCTTGAAGTCTGAGACTTGACCATCTTTAGCTGTACATATCTAGATTGTGCCCGGGTCCTGCTTGATGCATATTGTGGAATGAACATTAGGTATCGAAGGGAGGGCAGGAGTCAGCAAAGGCAGGAGCCTTCAGAAGAGAAGGCCTTCCAGTTTGGAAGCAGCTCTACCTAGATTCTGCAATCTGTGTACTTAAGGGCATTTATAGAGTACCTACTATGTGCAAGGCACTGTATTAAGACCCCCAGACACAGAGATTTAAAAAATGCGTTTGTGCTTTGCCCTAACGGAAGTCTTTGTTTAGCTGGGGAGACAGACACATAAACAGATGGAGTTAGCGGTACTCTAGCAGTTAAGTACAAAGTGCTGTGGGATCCCAGGTGGAACATGGGCCTCAATGTGAAAAGCACAACAAGACAGCTTTTATAAGACAATGTAGAAAAATATCTCCATGACCTCAGGGCAGGGAAAGATTTGTTAAACAACACACAAAAATAGCACCAACCATAGAGGGAAAGACTGATACATTTGAGTACATTAAAATCAAGAAGTTCTGTTCTTCAAAAGACACCATTAAGAGAGTAAAAGGGAAATCCCAGTGGGGAAAAGATTTTGCAACACATACAGCCAACAAAGGGCTCATCTCGGGAAGGTGTGTAAAGAACTACAACGGACTATGCAGGAGACTGACAACACAGTGGAAAAATTGGCCTAGAGGATTGAACATTCAAATGGCCAATAAATATATGAGAAGGTGTCTGACCTGATTAGTAATGAAACAAATGCTAACTAATACCCAGTGCGATTTGGGGCGCCTGGGTGGCTCAGTCAGTTAAGTGACCAACTCTTAATTTCAGCTCAGGTCGTGATCTCATGGTTCGTGAGTTCGAACCCCACGTTGCTCTCTGAGCTGACAGCATGGAGCTTGCTTGGGATTTTCTCTTTCTCTCTCTCTCTCTCTCTCTCTCTCTCTGCCCCTACTGCACGTGCTCTCTCTTTCTTTCTCTCTCTCTCTCAAAAATAAACTTAAAGAAAAACCCAATGAGATTTTATTACGTATTCACCAGATTAGCAAAAATGTAAAAGTCTGCTAAAACCAAGTATTGGGGAAGCTGTGGAACGGGGGTTCTCAAATACCTCTTTGGTAGCGGCCTACCAGTATCTAGGTAGTCAAGTCAAAGATATGAGCACCCCAGACGTGAATTCAAGTGCCAGAATGTTCGTGGCAGGCATTGTTCATGAAGGCCCCAAACAGAAACCAAGAGATAGCACAGATTGGGTAAACTGAGGACAGGGGAACAGAGAGAAGAGCATAGTGGATTCTGCCTCAGGAGTTGGGGTGTCTGGGAAGGTGACCTCTCCGTTAGCTCTTGGAGGGTCAAGTCCCCAGTCAAGGAAGAGGGAGGGAGAGCGTTCACAGGCAGGGTTTCTGGGCAGTTCCTGCGTGTCCTGGAGGCAGTGAGTTGAGGGTGGCAGGCAAAGGAGGCAGGAAAGGCAAGCAGGGAGGGGTTGGACTTGTCCACGTGAAGGCCTCTGTGAGCCCTCACAGGATGGTTGGCTTAAATACAGAGCTTAAATTTGGAGCAATGCTCCTTGGGAGCAAGGAGCATTTGGAGGGAGGGAGACCAGTCGGAGGCTATTGCAAACGACTGAATGGGACTGGAGAAAAGAGTGGCCGGGTGACGGGTGGGTCTGGGTGCCATCTCTGAGACAGGTGGATGGGATGTGGTGACTGGGGATGGAGCTAGGGGCGGGAAGAAGCTGAGGTGAGTCCCAGTTCTCTAGCTTGGAGAGCTGGGTGGACAGAGATGTTATAGCTGAACATCCAGGGACCAAGGAAGGTGTGAGGGAGAGGTTTGAGATATGAAGAAGATGCTAAGAGCCCTGGTTGGGGACATGCTGCTTTGGTGTTGCTGCAGGATAGACAGGCAAACATCCAGGACAGCAGGACAAGCTTGGACACAGAGCTACAGATATCAGAGCTACTGGAGCAAGAAGCCATGGGCTTAGATGAGAAAATTCGGGGTGCAGGAGCCAGGGCAAGACCAGTAGTCATAGGTGGAGTCCTGGGAACCAAACACAGAGGCAAATGACAGAGGAGGAGGAATGAACAACAGAGATAGGGAAGGGGTGATCAGAAAGTAAGGAGTCTGGAAGAGGCTGGTGGTGTCACAGCAGCTGAGAGAGAGCTGGAGGTCTGTGGAGTGAAAACAGGGCATTGGAAATAGGTGTGGTTGGGTCTGGGTTAAGTCCAAAGGAGGAGCGGAGGAAACCGGGGGGTGGGGTCTGGTTGGAGGATCTCTATTTTCTCTGATGAGTATATGTGAGGCAGGGGCAGGCCAGAAGCCTGGAAGGGTGGTAAAGGTTTAGAACAGGAGCTGACCACCAGGGGCCCAGCAGCCTGGAGGGCTTGGCTGACGTCAGGGACCATAAATCTGGAGTGGCACCAGTTTGCACGGTTGGGTTATTTTCCTGTGCCTTCTCGTAGCCTGGGAATCATGATGGAGAAAGCAGATGACTGGAATCCTCCAGGGCTGGGAAAGGCAGGGCAAGGGGGTGTGGGAATCGAGGGTGCCAAGGAGAATGAATGATGTGGCCAATCACAGGCAGGTCGATAGGGGAGGAAGAGAGCCAGGAAGGAGCTGACAGCCTGGCAGAGTGCCTCGTCCAGAGCCAGTGCTCTGGTCCCATAGTTGAATGAGCAAGACAGAATGCGGGAATTGGAGAAATCTCAGTGAGAGGAGACCAGGTTTTGTGGGAGGAAAGGAAAGAAGCTGTGGTCCAAGAGGAGGATATTGGAGTTTAAGATTTTATAGGCGACATTCCAGGAAGTATGTGGGGGTGGCTGAGGTGACGAGAAGAAAGTCACTGAAGATGGGGAGGTAGAGGAGCCGATACGTGAGGAAGGCGGGGTGTCTGTGTGGACATTCAAGTTACCTAGCATGATGGCAGGTGTTAGGATGCAGAGGAAGCCTATGAACCGGTGACCAAGTCCTCAAAAGTTGTTGGGTGACCTGTGGGTGGAGAGATGATAAGGCCAGGTTGGGTAAAGAGCATACTGGCTGGACGGTGGGCCCCCGGAGGTCTGATTCTGAGCGGGAGAGGAAGTATAATGGATTGAGGTGGTGGAGGAAGGTGGGGGAATGTTGATTCTTTCTCCAGCTTGGCCAGGCGCCCCCTGCAGGCTCACCTGCTCACTGTCTTCTTGGCCTCCATTGTTCTTTGAGTCTGAAGGACTCTGCTTAATCTTTGTGTATACACACCCCAATATTTAAATTTTCTCCCCTCCAGGTGGTAGGGCAGGACTCTGTGTGTAGAGTGGATTGTGGCCCCTATATATTGTGGATCCTGTATATGCTGAAAAATGGGCCACGCACACGGCACAGAGGAGCCTGGGCACTACAGCGTGGGATACTGACAGCATAGGGCTGTTCTGGACCAATCTATACCATCTGCCAGCCTTCTCTGCCCCTTCCCCATCTCCTTGGGACATGCAGAACTTTTCTATCTTTCAACTCCCCCATGGAAAATTAAGCCAATACCAAGAGATGCTGAGTGTTAGGTCATAGGCTAAGGCATGGTGGTATCCAGTTATCATGGCAGCTTACTCTGTCTGAAATGCCTCATCCCCTCTAGCCCCTATCAAAATCCTGCTTGACCTTCAAGGCCGCCCCCCAAAAGGTGTCACCTCCTTTCTCATCTCTCCTTCTTGCTATCAGTTACTTTGATAGCAAGATTCTTGGTCCTTCCATTTGGCATGTGTGTCCACCAGTCTTCCAGTTGGTTGCTAAGAGTCTGTATTTCCTATACGACTTCATTCTTGAAGGCAAGACCTCTGAAGGGGCCGTGGGGATGAGTAAGACACGGCCTTTGTGGGGAGGAGCTTGCATTCTGGTTATAGAGTCAATGAATTCCTATTGATTTCTGGATCTGAAGGGCTAGGACTTGCAAACAGAAGGCCGAGGGAAGGGGGGTAGGAATTACCCTGAAAGCACGTGGGGAACCTTTCAAGGTTAGAGGCTACACCCAGGGATCTGGAGGTAGCAGGTGGGGGACGAGGGTCAGGACTGCTGAATTTTTAGACATGTCAGGTGGTTCTGAATCTTCTAGTTGAGAACGACTACTGGGGAGATATAATTAAGTACGCTGGGGACTGACAACGGAAGAAGAGAAAAACTAAATTCAGATTGGCCATATAATGGTGACAGTTCTTTATGAGCCCTGCATACAACCAAAAACTCATCACTGTGAAGTACAACAACAATTGGGTGTTAAAAGGTGGTAGCTCTCTCTCTTTTTGTTTTTGTAGGTGACATTAGATTATGATTCTAAACTTCTCAGGACTGGCCTGACATGGCCGCTGTTGCCCAAAGCACCAAGTGCTAATCACAGCATATCGCACCGGCTCTCTTCCCTACTTGGTCTTTCAATCTTTTGGCTTCCAGAACTAGATCCCTGGAAGGAAGAAAATTAACGCATACCAAGCACCTGTCATAGGCCAGGCACTAAAAATACTTAACTCTTTTAATCCCCAATACTTCTATATTGGGGAGCATTGTGGGGGAAAAAAGGTTCAGAGCAGAGACCTCTGTTGACCCAGGTTCAAGCTGTGGCCCCGCGGTTCACTAGCATTAACTTGGAGCTGTCTCTTAACCTCCACAGCCTCAGTGTCTTTATCTGTAAAATGGGGCTAAGACAGTTTACCTGGTCAGGCACATGGTAAATGTTTAGTACATTATAGCTGTCTGTTGCTGTTTCCTCCATCTTACAGAGAATACACTGGAGCCCAGCTGTAAGTAGCTCTCCCTATTTGCGCGCAGGTCTGCTAGAAGGTCTAGGCTCTTCCCTCCACCACGCCACCTCTGGGCAGCATGGCCTTAGCTAGGGGAGCGTGTGCCACCAAGGGGAGCTGGGGGTGGGGGCAGGGAGGAGCACCTGTGGCCGTTAGGACGGGCTTTTATGAGCCTGTTCCACCAACTGGCTCCCTCCCCCAGGTCTGCAGCACGTTGAAGTGCTTCCTGTTTGCTTCCAAGCAGATGGTGCTGGAATCTCTCTACACCAACTCCCATTCATAAATCACGGCCGTTCCCCTGGTGCTGGAGCAACTGTTTTAATTACAGTGGGGGAGGTGTGCATGTGTGTGTAAGTGTGCGAGAGTATGTGTAAGTGTGTGTGAGTGTGAGAATGTATGAAAGTGTGAGTGTGTAAGTGTGTGCGTGTGTGTGTGTGTGTGTGTGTGAGAGAGAGAGAGAGAGAGAGAGACTTAGACACTGCTGGCCAGAAGATGCCACCCCTTTTTCCCACTGGGGGTTCGGCTCACCCCCTTCCGACCCTCCCAGCCCACCCTACAGAGGCCTGAGGAGGGAGGCCCTGGTGGGAACGTTTCTGGCTTCCGGTGGCACCCAGTCCCCCACCAGAAGGGACCCTGGGACCAGGCAGCCATTCTTAACCCCACACTTCTCTGGCCCCAGGTACTGGGCATGGTGGTAGAGCTAGGGGGAGGGTAATGTTACATGTGTCCCTGCTGTCCTGACAGGCACTTACAGGGTTGTAAGGAGGGGAGAGGGGGTTGGAGATAGGGATGGAGACCTGGTCCCGGTCAGGTCAACTCTTATCTGCCAGAGCTGAGAGTCAGTGAAGGGGTGAGAAGAGAATGACAAGATTGAGGGAAGCCAGGCTGGGGACACTTGCTGGGCACCTCAGCTTAAACCCCAGTGCTCTCTGGGTCCCTTATCTCCGGCCCACAGGGCCGTGTGTGAACATTATTTCCATACATAGTCATATACCTGAGAGGGCAAGTGGCCCTGGATGCTGTTGTGGACCTGGGGAGTGGTGCTTTCGTGTGTATGAGCAGTCTGTAAATGCTAGTCGCCCTATGTGGTGCTCATACTTGTGTGTGAGGATGAGTGGGCCCGTGCGTGCGGGTGGGATAGGGATTCGATTGCGTATATAGGAGAGGGTTGTGGGCGGCGGGGTGTGTGGCTGCGTTTAGGGTGGGAGGAGAGGGGCTGTGTGTGTTCCAGTCCAGGTGAGCAGGTATGAGTGCAGGCTGTTGTCTGTCTACGACTGCCTCCACGTGTTTGGGACAGTGTGATGCTGCGTGCCTGAGTCCCTATTCCCTCCACCCCTTCCATTCTGAGCAGCTGACTATGGAGGTATGTCTGTGGGTTCAGATTTTCTCCCTAGTCCCTGGGGTTTTACATACAAATCTGAGGCGTGGACTGGCCCCTTGCAGGTGGGAGGGCACAAGGGCAAGCCAGAAGGGGGCATTCAGTCCCTGAATACACCCACCCAGAGACAGTGGCTGCCCTGGGGGCTCATGGCTGATCCTGGTGTCTTTTCCCTGAATCCTTCCTTTTGTCTAGGGACCCCTATAAATGTGATGCTGCCAAGGACTCTTCTCCAGGTGAGAAGACTCTTCTCCAGTCTACTTTTGGGGGGGGCGGTCCTCTTTTTCCTTCCCCTGCTCCCAGAGAAATCGAGGAATCTCAGATTTTACCTGCCTATATTCTCTCACCTGCCACACCCCAGCGCTCACCCCAGTATTAGGTGGTGCACAGAGAGGAGTGGGATACAGACACCAAAACAGAGGCTCCTAAGAGGGAATGCTTTCTTTGCCCTGGCTCCTCCTCCCCACTGCTCACCTTCATCCCTCAGCACTCCCCTAAGCACCTCCAAACTGACCCAGAGAAAGAGCCCTGGCTTTGGAATACAAGCTCCACACTTGCTACTCGCCAGCTGGGTCTCCAGCCACAAGTCATCGCACTTCTTTAAGACTGTTTCTTCATCTGCAAAATGGGGATTAAAATAGCATTGTAAGCACAGAGAGAGGCAATGCATATGAAAATGGCTAGAAATGATGAAAGGCTATAGTCACGTGCCAGCTATTAGTACTTCTGGTTTTTCATTTAACTAACTAACACTATCCATTTCACAGATGGAAAGACTTGACCCCCTGTTGCTCCCGGGCTTTTTGCTGGGAGCCCAGCACTAATTACCCAGCCCTCACGCCCAGTCTTTAGCAAAAGAAGGCCTGACCTTTGCTATCATTTCCTCCACCTGCCCCACCTTGCCCGCTTTGCAAACTCTTAAGTATCCTTTAGGTAACAGCTCAAAGGGCACCTCCTCTGGGAAGACTTCCCTGATCCTCAGCACAGTTGGAGTCTCCTCTGCAAGGCTTCCCAGCTCTCTGAGCACATCTTGTGGCAGCTCTTATCAGGCGCTCTGTAATTGTTTGTTTTTCCAACACTGTTTCACAATTACTGTGTAATTTACAAACACTGACAGTGCAGTGTGATCTAGCTACTACAGCTACTGTTGAGGTTCCACCCAGGTTCTAGTTCCTGCGGGGTCAGCCCTTCCAAGGTAGAACCACCCCTCACCCCAGCTCTGACCTGTGATCTCCCCCACCCCAGGGCCTGACCCAGAGCCTGTCTCGAGGAGGTGCTTGGTAAACGGTTGTTGACTGAAGAAGCACATGAATGAGAGAAGGAGTAGAGACTCGGAACAGGACAGAAGGGAAGAGATGCTTCTCGTTAACATCTCTTCATAAAAGCCAGCGAGTTCCTACATCCAGCTGGTGTCTGAATTGGGGCCGGTCGTAAAACAGGGAGGCCCCTGAGGCTGAGGGCAGCTGGCTGGCCAGTGGGCTTTATAAGGCGGTTTTATGGACTCAGCTGAGATGTGGTGATGAGAAGCCAAACTTTAAACATCCTCTTAAAGTTTGCTTTCACTCCCCGGAGCCTGTGAGCTGAAGGGATTGGAGGAGAGACCTGTTGAGGAGGTGCCAGTGGACAGATGAGGAGGATAGCATCATCCACATGGACCAGAAGGAAGTAGGCAGGAATCACAGCAGGAAGGGTATTGGTTAGATATGAGGAAGGACTTCCTTCTGGGGCTGGGACACAAGGCAGCCAGTGGCAGCAAGTGATGCGGAGGGGAGCAGCTGGGCTGCCCTCCTGGATTACTCTGCGGCTTAAGGGCTCTCGTCACATTTACTTACCGCAGCTCCACCCATCTTTGTTTCAAGAGGGCTACCACCTCTGCTCCCCATCTCACCCTGCTGTCTCCTGACCTCGCCCATTTTTGAACCATATAGAAGTTTCCAGAAGGAGAGAGGAGCCCAGGTCAGTACCAGGATCTGCTCTGAGGCTGCAAGCCCAGGTGAACCCAGTTCCAGCCAGGCCTGTGAGTGCAGGGCCCATGGCTCCTCACCTCTGCCGCTGACTTGTGGGAAGGAGAGAACAACCCGCCTGAGCAACTGAAGAAAGTGCTGGGGAGGGAATCAGAGCTGGAAAAAGGTCAAAGGGACAAGGAAAGAGAAAAATCCAAGACAGGAAACAGTGGAAAAGAAATGCAGGAAGGGGAATTATGTGCAGAGAGCCCATCAGGCAGGCTTCACTGAATTTATGCTGTTTGTCTCAACAGAATTGGAAATACAGCAGAAGAGTTGGTCTCTGGGAAATTCTGGCCAGTTTGGTCCATTCTCTGCCAATTCTCCTTCTTTTGAGTTATTGTGAGCGTTGGGTCAAGTATTCATTCCCCAAAAGTTTACTGAGCATCTACTAGGGGCCATTCTTATGTTAGTCTTGCCACTAACATTTGCAGGATTCAGCACGAGAGTACTAACAGAGGTTTACATGCCATATGTCTAAATGCCCAAGATTTATAAATCAAGCTGGCATCTTTTTCCCTGACTCCGTAATGAGATGGGCCTTGTGCACATGCACTGAATTCGAGCACACACAAACATAAGTGCATCCATGGTTTCTAAAATCATGCACCATTGCCCCATTCTTTGGACATCTGATCTCCAAATGAGGGTAGAAGCTTATGCAGACCCTACAAGGAGGCTCAGAGCTGGGGCCTTTCAGGCTTGGGTCTAAGGTTCTTCCAGGAGCCAGACCTGAGCATCTATGCATGGCTAACTAAAATTCTCTACTGTGTATTCTGAGTGCATCATTCTCCTAACATATCATCACTTTTCATTGTCAACCCAGCAAAGGCCCAACTCCTTACTCTGACCTGGCCTTAATCTTTCTAACCTGATAGATACTTTTCTGTTTACAGTGTTGAAAAGAAAACCACAGGCCCCAACTAGTGTCACTTGGGCCAAGTCACCAAACCAGGGCTTAATACAGGAGGATGATCTGGGCAAGCTTCATAACTCTTGGACGAGTGTTAGCGTTTTGAAGGTGTGCGACCTCCAATCAGTGGGGTTCCCCAGCTTGCCTGGGGTTCCCCAGCGGGTGAAAGTCTTGAACCTATTCTCAAGCCCAGAGAATGCAGGGCTCTCACATCCTGGCTTAGGCCGTGTGAGCTCAAGTAGCCAAGGATGTCCCAAGGGCCTGGTGTCCTTGTGGTTAGATCTCCCTGGAATTGCTCTCAGAGGCTAGGCTTGTGGCTGGCCCATTTGCTGGGAACGATGGGTGACTATCACCTAGGGAATGGAGGAGTCAGAACCCAATTAAAGGCTTTTCAACTCCTGCCAGAGTCCTCAGCCACAGAGAGGGTGCCCTTTGCCTTGGGGTCCACGGCTCATTCTCTGGAAGCCTCTAGTCCCAGCAGGACTGAGCACCCCCCTCCGCCCCCAGCTCCTGTAGGCCTAGAATGATCAAGGTCAGGTCAGGAGGGACACTACTCTGCAATCCCACCCACGGCCTCCAGCCTGCCCCTGCAGGGGCTGGAGGGGAGCTGGGGAGGCAACGGAGGTGTGAACACTGCTCTGCAAGACTCCACCCCCATCCACACCCAGCAGAGTAGGTGAGTGTGTGGGTGGGGTGGGGGGGTGGGGTAGGGGGCTGCTCCTCCTTCCCAGGCTGGGCCTCACTTGATTCCCTGGGGCAGGGGAAAGAGGAAAAAGAAGGAAAGGGAAAGAACTTCGATTGCGCCCTATCCTGTGCCAGAAGCTTTACATACATTAGCACGTTTAATCCTCACAGCAATCCCGAAGGGAGGATTATTATCCGCATTTTACAAGTGACAAAAATGAAGTTCAGAGAGGTTAAACATCTCACTCAGGCCCACACAGACCGTGAACGGGGGAGCTGGGATTCAAACTCAGGGCTGCCGACTCCCAGCCCATGCTCTCTTGCTCTGGGAGAGGATGGCTTGACCACCCCTCCAGCACTTCTAGGCCTGGGGCGTTCCCAGGCACACTCCACGTGTGCATATGGCCTCTGGGGGCCTTAGGCCTCCCAACTGTAACAAACGCCTTTCAGACGTTTCCGGACACTTCCCACCCCCGCTCCGGGGTCCTTGGGAAAACCGGGTTGCCTTTGAAGGGGCCCCCCAGGCCCATCAGCATCTCTACTATTTCACACTTTCCCTTCAGGATCATCAGATGAGGAACAGCTGGGCCTGCAGATTTATTAGGGTTTTGCAAGTGATTCTATCCGTCCCCAGCTAAGCCCCGCCCCCGCTCCCATTAGTAGCCTCTGGAAAGCCAAGAGTTCCTTTGTCAATGCCCCAAACTCACTTAGCTGGAGTGATTTTTGCCGCTTTCCTCGAAGCAGTTGGGAACCAGCCATACATCTCCCCAGAAACACCAGAGAAAAAAGAGAGAGAGGGTGAGAGAAAGAATTTTACCTCTGTTTCAGAAAACAGAACAGAAAACCCCTGGCTGAAGCGACAGGAGACCCAGATTTTCCTCCTGTTTTTATCGGCTGTGTGGCTTGAGGCAAGTCATGTAATCTCACTGGGCCTCAGTTTCTTCTCCGGCAGTGGGGGGACCAACCATATCCACCCCGAGTACCTGGAGGGAAGGCTATGAGTATGAAGGCCAGTGCTTTGGACTCTCCGAAGGCCTGTTCTAGGCCCTCCTTCTCTTCTCCACACCCGACACTCTAGAACCCATAGGTGCCATGCTAATGTGTGAACCCACCTAGGAGGCCCACCCTCATACACTGAAAACATAATGTGACCATGGAGCTTTCCCACTAACAGCCTTCAGAAACATAGAGCATTCCTCCTTTTTTCCCCTTTGTTTTTCAGGGGTTACCCATTGACCTACACCTGTGTGATATGCATGTGTGGGAGCTTGTGACAGTCATGTGACATTAGGAGAGCCAAGGGGAGGAGGCACAGGAAGCAGTGGGCGCCGAGGCACAATATGAACATTCATCGCCGAACAAAAAACAAAAGGCCTCAGCTACCCCAGGGGTCAGAGTTCCACATGTAACCAGTGGTCACAGGTACCACTTGCAAAAGCTGGCCAAAGCCCTCAGGCAGTTGAGCGGAGGCCCGGACTGATGATGATATTTTAATAATGAATCATCATTAATCATTCTAATTATTAAACAAAATATGTATTAATATTTGATTAGCCATTAGGGTACTAATAATGATGGGGCTTATGAACTAGTGGCCCAGCATGATTATGGTCATCACAAGAACGCTAGGCTGAGGGAACTTTTTTTGGCCAAAAGACCAATCAGAAAGCAATCAAGGTATGTAACTGGGATCACAGGGCTGATATGTAATGACAACAAAAAAGTATGTGGGCGTCCAAATGCCAACTGTCAGCCCTGACCACCAAGCGTGGCCAAAGGGCGCTGTCACAAGGAGGCCTTGCAGCCCAGCCTCTGGAGCCTGCACAGTCAAGGCAGTAAGGCAGCCTGGGCCCGAGGGCTGCTGAGTCCTGCCAGAGCCTTACGAGTGGGCGTTGCGATGCTGGTGCAGGAACCAGGGGAGTAAGGCCAGCAGAGGACTGGGGAGAGCAGAAGTGTGAGCCAGCAGAGGGTGATGTGATGAGAGGTTGGGGGGTGAGAAGCATGCTGAAAATTGGCAGCAGAAGAGCTCTCCTGAGCTTTGTGCCAATCCCGCCGCCAAGTATTGCAATATAATCACCAGGTATTAAGAAAATAGAAATAGGGTCTCCAGGTGCCTGGCAACATGGCAGATGCAGAGGACAGAAACTGACACCATGGAGATGACTGAGGTTCAGGGGCAGCATGAGGCTCACCTACCCTTGACCCGAGGAGCAGGGATGGGCCGCTAGAACCAGAAAGACAGCCATGCCTTACCCCTGTAATTAGGCAAAATGCTTACTTTAGTTGTTTAAGAAAGTTGTAGCTGACTCTTTCTGTGATTTGGCTATTCACCAGGAATTCAGTAATTCCTTTGTTTTGAAGTCCTCACTTAAGAACTTCCTTCAGGACTGGGGCACCTGACTGGCTCAGTCGGTAATGGATGTGACGCTTGACCTTGGGGTCATGAGTTCAAGTCCCACGTTGGGTGTAGGGCTTACTTTAAATAAATAAATACAAATGTTTAAAGAAGAAGAAGAAGAAGAAGAAGAAGAAGAAGAAGAAGAACTTCAACCAGAACAGACCTGCCTAAACCTGTGTCCAGGTAGAACCATTCATGCTGTAGAGTCCAAAATGGGATATTCTGATCAACTGATCCTGACCAGGGACCTTGCTGAGTGCAGAATTCCCCTAAAGTGGTGAGCAACCCAATTTATAAAAGTTGGGATAAGCCCTGCCATCTCTTGCACTGGGCAGAGAAGCAGGATCACCTTATAGAATTGGATAGTTACCCAGACAAGAAAGAGCTCAGCACTTTTGCTGACGAGCCAAGAGACCATCATGGGAGAGGAAGGCTTGGGGAAATGGCCTCCGATTCCCATGCTGGAGAAGGCCTTTAGGAGTTATTCAAATCTGCTTTGAATTCTTTCAAGATCCAGTTTGTCCAGGCCTTTAATCAACTAGAAACGACAGTCAGCTTGGATGTCGGCGATCTAGCTGGATTGGACTGGAAGGAGAAGTGTGTTTTCAAATATTCAGACATTGCCTGTTGTGGAAGGGGGCTGGGGTTGGGATTCACACTCTTCTTAGCTTGAATCCCCGGAACCCTAACGGAAGGCTTGCACTGTCTTTTTGTAATCGTGCTTACCACATGGTATTAGAAGAAAGTTTAATGCATAAAGGAGGCAGCCATTCTTTGTTGTAAAATAGGAAAATTCCTGCAACCTAAAAATCTCCCAGTGCCGTTCTAGAACCCGATGAGTCATAGTGTTGCCTTCCACTGGTGGCCAGTTTGCCACGGGGATGTGCACATAGTAGGTTCTCATAAGCACACGTGCCCTCCCTTCACCCTCCTCGTGTGAGCCCCAGACATTTAAGGTTATTGTAACAGGTCAAGTCTCACTGGCAGATTTGTTTAGCCTCACACCACGTTGGGTACAAATTCCTTACTCTAAATAACGGTCACTCATTTTCCCCCTGCCTTGAAACAACAGACATTTCATTCACCTCAGCTGGCAGCGCCCAGCAGACTGGCTCGCTGGCTCACACAGGCCGAAACGTGCTGCGGCTAGTTCCTGCCCCGCCTCTCCTCCCTCTCAGCTTTTCTCCCAGCCACATGCAGAATTCTGCCCCATTACTCGATTATCACATTTCATATGAAATTAGGTATTGCAGGTCTTATGTTATTCAATTAGCTCAGCACAGGCTGCGGGCATGACTCAGAGGCGCTCCCAGTTTCACATCTTTTCAGTCATGGCCTCCTCCTTTGTCCTGACCCCGGGAAGACCCTGTCTTGTCAGGACACCCTTCTTCCCAGAGGCTTGGGTTAAACTACACGCTCAGGTCCCCTGGTTCCAGGGCAAAGGGCCTTTCTGACCAGCTTCAGTTCCACCCCCTTGAACCCTCACTCCCTGGTGTCTCCTAGAAGTACCCAGATGAATTACCTCCATTTGCCTCCCTTATGGTGTGGCCCAGAGCCCTGTGGAACAGCCCTGTGCTTACCCTGGCCCTGGCGGCCTTTTCATTCTTCTCCCTGTCACTAGACTAATGGTTTCTCTAAAAAGCTTCAGCCCTCCAGGCTGCAGTGTCAGCAGCTCTGGGTGGCCCAGCACATACTTCCTCCAGGTACATGTGAGCATGCTGGAAATCCTGGTCCCACCCACACATCCTGGCCGGGTAGCCTCCCCCTCTTCCACTTTGCAGCCTTCACATTCTCCACTCCCACATTTACATTTCATCAGAGTCAACCCCAGGCTTTCTGTGATCCCCCCCATCAATCCACAGTGATGTTTTTGGCTATATACCCCCTGTCCCTGGAAATGATTTCCCACCACTCCAGATGCAGACACATGGACCTCCCTCTCTTCCCAGCACACTTTCCCTTCTGTGCCCATCTGTCCTCAGAGGTGCCAGAAAATGTATTTGGGGTTCATTTGCTCATTCAGCAAAGTTGTCTAAGTACCTACTATGCATAAGACCATATTCTTTACCTTCAGGATTTATAATCTAAGAGGAGAGGTGAGAAAAAAAAACCACACACTATAACATGGAAGAATAATAATACATAGGAGTAATAACATGGGAGAAAGTACCTCTTTTGAGAGACAAGGTGTTGGTGAGGCCTAATCTGCATAATCTGGGAATTCTGGGTTATCATGTCTGAATGCCAAGAACTCCTAAAAAACTTTGAAAAAAACTTTGAGTCTGATAATCAGGTCTCAGGGGACTGGGTAAAGACTCTTAAAGACAAGATAAAGGATAAATCAACTGTGGTTCTGCCCTGTGGACTTAGGACCACATCAGCTAGAACGGAGTGAAGGAACATTAAAAACTCCAGGTTCCTTTTTGCTAAGAATGAGCTGATTTAGCTTTCTAAGAAAGCTTCTTCTAATTTTGAGATTCCCTTTGGCAATAAGCCCTCTTAATTGCTCTGACGTTCACATGACTATTTGAAGCAAAAATTATAACATTGTCTTGTGGGTTTTATAATATATGTAGATGAAATACACATGATAACTATAGCAGAAAGGACGGGGGTGGAGAGTAATGGACCTCTGTGGTTGCAAGGTTTCTACATTTTACTTGAAATAGTAACCCTAAGTGGACTGTGAAAAGTTAAGGATATATATTGTAATCCCTGAGGCAGTAATAAAAAAATTAATGCAAAGAGGTATAGCTACAAATCCAATAGATAAATTTAAATGGAATTCTAAAAATCTAAGAGAAGGCAGAGAAGAAGGAACAGAGAAATAGAAAACAGAGGAGGCAAATAAAACTAAATGTAACCATATCAATAATTACATTAAATGTTAATGGACTAAACATTTCAATTAAAAGGCAGAGATTGTCAGAATAGATAAAGGAAAAAAAACCTTTGTAATCTACAAGAGATACTTTACATTTTTTTATTTATTATTAAAAACAATGTTTTTAATGTTTTTATTTATTTTGAGACAGAGCATGAGCAGGGGAGGGGCAGAGAGAGAGGAGACACAGAATCTGAAGCAGGCTCCGGGCTCCGAGCTGTCAGCACAGAGCCCAATGCAGGGCTCAAACCCATGGACTGTGAGATCATGACCTGAGCCGAAGTTGGACGCTTAACTGACTGAGCCACCCAGGTGCCCCTCTACAAGAGATACTTTAAATATAAAGACACAGATATGTTGAAAATAAATGGATGAAAAATGATATACATTCAAAAACTGGAGAAACTGTATAAATATCAGATAGAATAGATTTCAAGCCAAAGGATATTACCAGAGATAAAGAGGGATATTTTACAATGGTAGAAGGGCCAATCCATCAGGAAGTAAAAACATAAGTATGTATGCAACTAATAACAGCGCTTCAAACACATGAAGCACACATTGACAGAATTAAAGGGAGACATAGAAAATACCATAATCAGAGATGGAGATTTCATCAGTAAGGGTGGAGTTGTCTGATTGCACATCTGGGACAAATGGGTTTGGAAGGTCATCCTCTAGGCCAGGGCCTGGCTGTGGGTTGTGGTGAGAAACTTCAAGGAAGGGAGTTAAGCAGCAGTTCAGCAACAAAGTCTGGAGAGGTTCTTTGAGGATGGAATACTAATGGTTCCAGGTGATTTTTATGGAGACCCTATAGCTCAGGCCCCAGTTGAGGTGGGGAGGGAGTGGTTGAAGGTATTGAAGCTCGTTCTGAAGATAGTAGTAATAATGCCCGTGTGGCGATGGTCATTCTGTTCCAGAACAGGATGCCAAGCAGTGGAGCAGAAAGCAGCAGCAGAAAGCCAAAACAATCCTCACTGATTTCATTATTAGCTGCTCAGAATTCCTTTATAATATACCTGATGATGTGGGCTCAGGTGTCAAAGATTACAGCAAGAGCTAACCTTATCCTTAAATGTTACCAGGACTGATGGGGTCTGGAGAAGCAAGAGGTCGCCCACTAGTTCTCCAGCTGAGTGTGCATCAGAATCTCCTGATGGGCTTGTTAAAACAGATTGCTGGGACCCATGCCCAGAGTTTCTGATTCAGCAGGTATGAGGTGGGGTCTGCTGCTGCTGCTGTTGGTCTGGAGATATTCTTGGAGGACCACTAAGGTGAACAAATGCCAAGGGGGCCCAGAAGAGGAAACAGACCTTTGGCACAATGAGTCAGTGTGGAAGGTCATAGATGGAGGCCAGGGTGAAGGGCCTTCCAGGTAGAGGAGAGTCTAGCAGATGGTGCACTTCTGGGGCTGAACTGGAATGTCCATATGAGGAGCAAAGCGGAAAAGCCTGGTAAGATGGACCTAACTTAGCAGTGAAGAGCACAGTTTCAGAAATCAGATATGCGAGTTTGAATCCTGATTCTGCTACTTATTTTTTGCATGACCTAAAGGAGGTTACCTAATCTTTTGGGCCTTGTTTCCGCAATCTGCAAAGTGGGGCTAATGCTAATGTCTACTCTCAGGATTATTAGTGAGGGAGTGCATGTAAATGCCTGACATAGAGTCAGAGCTCGGTCAATTAATGCTAGGTTGTTGCTGAATACAGGCTTGAGGATTTGTACCATGTGTGGGCTGATGTTGACTGAATCAGGCCTGGGCCGAAGCTATGGCAAACTAGTCAGTATTTTGTGAAACCCTTCCTGAAGGCACTGGTCTTTTGGCTCAAAGAGTTCCAGTCCTCCTGCTCAAGTCTGGTCACTTTCCTCAAAGTCATGTTGTCCCCCATCCCCAGGCCTGCTCTGTCCTTCCTGAGACCCTTGGCCACCAGGAGGGGTCGCGGAGGCAGCTCCACTGGGGGCCCAGGCAGAGGAGCTACAAGCCACCTAGCCTCTGAATTTATTCTCCTGGCTTTGAGTTATCAGCTGGCATCCAACAGAGCAAATGGCAGCAGCTTTTGGATTTCTTTTTTTAAAGTAAGAAGCGAAGGGATTTAGTCCATCTGCATTAAGGAAAGGGAATTCATTCCTCCCCCCACCCCACCCTGTGTTCTGAGATAAAATGGTTCATTTCCATGAAAATTGAAACTCAGAGAAGAATCCTTGTTGCAGTGCCTCTTGGACTGTGAGTTAAGGGGGATGGAGTGATGTGGACAGGATAGAGAACCGTGCCTTTCGCCATCTTCTGTGGGCACTACAGAGGCCCCCGGTGCATGGGCACTGGCTCCTAAGTGGCCCTTGTATTGTTCTGAGCCTCTGTGCTGGCGGCTGTACAGGAATATAGGTTCTGGCTTAGATTAGAATGTTTCCATAACCCTTTGGAAATTGTATTCAGCCTCCTGTTCCCCATCTTCTGTGGGAACCAGCCTATTACCTGGGCCACTATCCCTCACCCCAACCCCATATCATTCAAGCTTGCTTTTCTGCTTCTGACCTAGCCACCACTTAGGCCTTTGCATGCCTTGTGGCCACGTCCTTTCAGGGCCTTCCCGTGGAGAATGGACAGGGACAGAGTGGGCAGGCACTGATCCCAGCAACTAGAATTTCCCATGGCAGTACCCTGGGACTTGTCCACAACCAATTCTCACCCCTCAGTAAGGGTGCCTGACCCCCAGCACCATCTCAGTTGATCGCCATCCCCACCCCCTGCTTTCTGTCTTTGTGGTTTAAATGGAGCTCAGGATAAAGCCAAGCCTGGTCATCTCGGGGAAGCATTGTTCGTGGTTGGAAATCATGAGTAAATTTTGAAAAATAGTCAAAGAAAATCCTGCTTAGGAAAGCAAGTTTCCCAGCAGGGGGAAAAAAAAGCCAACTGGCAAAGTCCAACAGGAATAATCAGAAATAGTCTTTGGATTATTCACCTTTGGTATCATCCACCCCCTCCCCATCCTTCCCTGAAGCATGGGTAACCAAGAGATACCCACATTAAGGTGATTGTCTAGGAAGAATCAACTTGGACATGAAGCCAAATTCCTGAGCAGTTTCCCCTGCAATCCAGATTCCCTCACACTGCCTTCTCCAACTCCTTCTTCATCCAAATGCAGTTCACATTATGCATCTGCTACCTGGGGGCTGTTGGCCCTGGCAGATGTTTGCGGCAGAACCCTGGGACTGATCCAAGGGTTAGACCTTCTGGGCCCTGCGTGGGGAGGTACAGCTTAAAGGTGTAGGTGGATTTATCTCATCGGCCAAGTATTGCCTGAGTGAGTGTCTGCGAGCACAAAAGGACAGTGAACTCCTCTCACTTAGCCTTGCAAATCAGTCCCCCAACTTTCCCAGCCCATGTGGGGGTATTTTTCTCCCCTAGGACTCAGTAGAGAATAAATGAGGCAGCAGCTCAGGTGGGAGGTGGGGGACCTGGTTCTGAACTGGCTGAGTCATCCCTCTGGTCTTCCCCCTTCTCCCCACCCTCTACCATAGCTTTTGTTCAGCTCCATCTTCCCTTGCCCCAAGGGACCAGCCTCCCTGCCTCCACTCTCCATAGAGAAGCCTTCTTCAAAAGCAAATCTGAGCATGCGAATGGCCTGGGACTTCCAAGGTACAACCAGGTACGGAGCTCTGCAGAGGCCTGGAAGGGAGATGGTAAGGGATGGCTCAGTCTGGGTTAGGCCCCTTTCTTAGTCTAGTGGGGCCAGGGGACTTTCT
The DNA here is from genome assembly GCF_016509475.1 of Prionailurus bengalensis. NCBI lineage: Eukaryota > Metazoa > Chordata > Mammalia > Carnivora > Felidae > Prionailurus > Prionailurus bengalensis. The sequence continues at coordinate 83,233,504 of NC_057350.1, read as the reverse complement.
GTTTGCAAGTGTGAGTTGGTCCCTGCTGGTCCTGCTTCGGGAGACTCTTCTCCCTCAGAGAATGTTACCACCAGGGACAACACCTAGGCCCCGTGCTTCTTTGACCACCCTGGGGGAGGACAGTGCTCCTTTCTGAACCCCTCCAGTGCCCACTCTGCTCCACGGGACATGGTCCCACAAGGATGCCTGTGGAATGACTCTGGGGCATCTGGAATGCAGCAGGGTCTGGGCAGCTTTGGCAGGGGGTGAAGGTAGATCATGTTTCTCTCACAAGTCCTCCAACTCCTTGGGACCCAGGAGTGGCAGGGCCTCTGAGAGTTGACAGGCTTATTTTTAGTTTGGATTCTAGCTCACCAGCCCAATTGTTTTTCAGTTTTGCCTAATTTGGGCCAGGTCTCGATGGTGTCTCCTAGGACCCTGGTTTGGACCGTTGAAGGTCTGCAGGACACGAGCTCTCGGGGCAGAGAAGTCCCGCCAGCTTCCCGTCCCTGGGCATTGGCAGAATACAGCCTACGCAGCCATCCTGGGGCCAGGACCAGCCGCTCCAGTTGGAGGAGGAAGGAACCTGGGCCTCCCAGCACTGAGCCTTTGGTGATTTGGGGTGGGAGGGGTGTAGACTTAACATCCTGTTTAAATTTGGCACTCTGTCGCATTTTTAACAGGGGTTACGACCCGCCCTCCTCCCTTTCCCAGGCCTATCCTTACATATTCCTCTAATCAATTTTTCACTTTTGGCTCTAATTCTGCTCTTCACCTTGGAGCTTTGGGCCCAACTGAGGGAGGAACAGAGTGATCAGTGTGATGTCTTGAACGCTGCCTCTGAACACAGCTGACCATGGAGAGAGGCTGCCAGGAAGCCCAGCATCAGCCGGGGGGGACAGAAGATAGGCAAGAGGAGAGGAGCGTCGAGAAGGGTGATAAAGAGGAGAGGAGAGGGTATGTATGGGTGGGGACTGTGTCGTCACATGTATGTTGGGGCTGGAGCTGGTGGTACAGGAGGTCTGGGAGGAAAGGCGGTAGAGAGGGGGAAATGCCTAATGGCAGGGAGGCACAACTGCCCCTGAGCCCAGACCCCAGCCCACCGGCCCTGTGAGCAGAGGCCTGCCGAGCAAACACCCAGCCCCTCCGTGACTCCCCGGTGGAGGAGCCCACATTCCTGCCCAGCAAAGACCGCTTTAATCAAGGCTCCAGATCCTTCCTGCAGCCGCCCGGGGGGGACTGTAACGCTAAACACATTAGTGTGTGAGATTGAAAGGTAACACATTCTCATGGAAGCCCCCGGAACAATGGGCCTCGGGTCTGGGTTTCATTTGGAAGAACCGTGCGGTGGGAATTTCTCTAATCAAATAAAGGGAAAATGAAAAACTCTATCGTTTGCAAACTTTAATGCTCTTAATTGCATTAATTTGAAAAACATACAAGGTCTTTCTGAGTGTGGTGTTGGAGCCTGATAGGAAAGGAAGCTCGGGGCCTGGCTGGGGAGACGCAATGGGTCTGATGGCAGCAAAGGGTGCCTGGGAGAGGTGGCCCACCCCCCCATCGCCCCTCCCAGCCCTGGTATTTCCGGGGCCTCTGTGGTGGCTGAAGAGCCCCTGAGAGCCCCTTCAGGCCACTTGGCTTGGACCTGCTGCTGTCACTCACTCCTCATCTGCCCCAACCTGAGGGGGAAGGGCAGATCCTCTCTGCTCTGTCAGCACCCATGGCCCAGGGCCAGCTGCTCATCTCACAACACACCCCACCCTGGATACTTCCAGAAGCCCAAATCCCAGTCTGCCCCTTCATTTCCATTTCCCCTATAACACCCGCAAGAGCTCACCAGCCTCTTGCTCTGCCTCCATGGAGGATGCAACAGAAACAACCCACGTGAGGGCACTGAGTCTGTCAAGATGTGACTTCCCTGTAGCCTGAAGGACTTCTAGCCTGGAGCTGGTAGGTGCTCAGGTGGGCCGCATTTCTCACTTGGAGTTCAAGGGTCTCTCTGGTGTCGCAGCTGTGGAAGGTTGTGGAGCCTGGAGGTTCCTAACCATGCTGAGGTGTGGCCCTCCTTGAAGAGCTGGTGAGAGCTGGAGGCTGCTCCTCAGAAAAGTGCACATTAGCGCACATTTGTGCACACGTGTGCACATGCGTGTACACACACACACACACACATATGGGCTTGCACCCGATTTCACAGGTTTCACAGACACAAACGCCTGTAACCCATGTCCGTGTCAGAGGAACCAGTTTAAGTCCTGCTCCTGAGTCTTGGCAAGGACACTGACTTGGAGGTCCTTCCAGGGAGTGGGGTTGAAGGCACGGAGGCTAGGGGTGAGGACAGCTCTCCGGATGTGAGGAGGACCTGAAGGAATGATGTTCAGGCCTGTGGCTCACAGAGAGATGTCCCGGGCCCTGGGTGTGTTGGGGTTTCATCCCAGCACCTCCATTCTCCACTTGCTTGACCTGAGGCAATTAACCTTTGTCTGGAGAATAGTGTCAAGCCCAGCAGGGCAGTGGGGAGGATTAAACAAGGTATGCTACATGCAGGGCAAGCCGTGGGGCTCCGTACACGTTGGTTCTCCTCAGGCCCCCAGTCCTTGGGTGACAATGGGGGAGTGAAGACTGTGTGTACATAGAAGCTTCTGGGTTTTGTGTTTAGTGGCCACCAGAAAGGATTCTCTTTATCCATCCCATACTTTTCTCCCTGAATCACTGTCGTCTTGTGGCTCCTTCAACCTGAGATTCCTGTCTCACCCTTGAACTTGTAGTAAACTCATCTCTTCTCTCAAGTGTCACCTCCTCTGTGAAGCCCCGCAAAATCCCTGGGAGAACTGATTTCCCCCGGGAGGTAAGCTGGGGATGTTATTGTTCCTATTCTCCGGAAAACGGAGACTCTAAGAGGTTTGTTGACTTGCCCGAGGTCACTCGGTGGCAGAATCAGGACTATTATACCAGATGATGGCCCCCGCTGTCTAGCACGTTCCCTGAGCCCAGCACTGTGCCGGTCACTTTGTATATGTGAGCTTGTTGCATTTTACAGAACCCAAGTGTCTTGGCTCCAGATCCGCATTCTTTCTCGGCACCACACTGCCTCCCAAAGACAAGGATGGAAAACCAGGAGGCTTCCAAAGCTCTTTTTAAATCTTCCTTTGTGAAGAATTCTGTCAGCCATCAGCCAACACCACTTACTCAGAGCTCTGGGTGTGGACTAATGAGGGACACAGTTCTTGCCCGGATGGAATGCAGGCTCCCAGGGAGGCCAGACCTGCAGCCCTCCAGGGGGAAACAGGAGAGAGAGGACATTCTGTGTCCCCTAAGAGTCCCACTCTCATTTCTGCCACTAACCAGCTGTGTGACGTTGAATACGGGCTGCCTCCCCCCGGCCTCAGTTTCCCTGTTTGTATCGCAGGGAGCAGAAAGCATAGGCCTCCAAGGACATCCCCAGCCATAGGATTCTAGGATGCTGTGACTTGTGAGAGTGCCGTGGGCTAGCCACGCCTGGGCGCAGGGAAGCAGTGATCAGCGGGCGTTCTCGCCAAGGTGCGTTGGTCGGCTCTAATCTTGCAGCCTCATTGTCTGCCAGAGCTCAGACTCGGGAGGAGGGGCTCATCTGGGAGAAGGGGAGCCCTGGTTGAAAATGATTTACAAAAGCAGGATGTGCTCAGGTTAGCAGGGCCTAATGGTGTGTCGGGGAACAGACAGATGTGCTCCCTAGGCTGGCAGATGTTATTTTTTAAGAACTTCTGAAGGCAGAGTCCTGGGGGGAGGGAATCTTGTGGTCTCATCTCTTCTGTGCCCCAGCAAATGCTCAGTGACTTATGAACATGACCTGATTTAATTCTCCCACCCGATCTATCAGGGAAGGATATTGCGCGCCACCCCCCTCCCAGCTCCATCCTTCCGAGCTTTGGCTCAGAGGCCAAAGCAGACTGTAAGGTGTGTTATCTGGCTGGGAGGTGGTGGAAGGAGATTCAAACCCAGGCCCCGCTGGTGCCAATGCCCAGGTACCGTGCACTCCACCGTGTTGCCCTGCATCCCCTCTCCACTGGGGAGGAGTGCAGATGACAGGGCTGGCAGTTGAATTTCAACACCGTGGATCCTCAGAGAAGGAAACCTCAAATGAAAGGGTTGCAAACTGAATACTCGTGAGCCTCAGTCTAAGCAAATCTAGTATACCCAGATCTAAAAATAGCTCCTTATATTGGAACTCTTTCCCATATGAATTCATTCCCATATGAAAAAGAATCACTGGTTCTTTTCTTCAAGAAGCCAACTCCATTAGTGCATTAAAAATACGACTCAAGTTGCCAAATGTGATTTCATATGCAATCCCCTCTCCCCACCCCCAGCCCCAACATACTTCTCACTCCTGATCCCAAAGGAATACTCCGCCTTGCCTAAAGAGAGGTTTGCCTACAGTGAGGGGGGCTGGTAATCAACATGGTAAACACATGTCCTGGATTTTCTGAGACTGGCTCACTTTCTAATATTAGGTTTCCATTGTCCCATGAGAACACTTGGAACTATCAGGCGTTGGGGATTGATGCTTTGGTTTGTAAAATGTGGTCACCACGGAGGACACTGTCCTCTCAAACCCATTTTCCAGCCCGGCAGGGCTGAAGGATAGGCCTGGTCAGAGAGGGGGTGATGTGGGGCGCCCAGAGCCTAGCCTGTGAGGTGGGGTGGGGGACGTTGGGTACAGGGTGAGTCAGCTGAGAGACAGCCCCCTGGGTTCCTGGGATCTATTCATGAGCATGCCATACAAAACAGGCAGGCTGCAAAGATTCAGGGCTCCCTTCACAGGCACTCCTCTGCCTGGGAAGTGGGCGGGCGGGACCTGGAGGGTAGCCAGGGAAGAGCAGCTCCATGATTAAAGGGTTGGAGACCAGGACTTTTAAAGCAAGACTGGGAAGGCTGGTTATTTATGCATTCAGCTCTGGGCCCTGCCTCTACCCCACCCCACCCACCACCCAGCCACTCTGACCCGCAGCCTAGCCCTGGGTTGCACACTGGGCTCTGGGAGGGTGACAGGGAGGGCAAAGATTTCCAAAACCTTGACTGAGGACTTGGAGTATGTTGGCAGTGGCTGTAACACACATGCATCATGAATCTTCCCAACAAGCCTTTGGGGTAGTGGTTACCAGTCCCATTTTACAGGTGGAGACACTGAGTTTGAAATGCTTTGCTCAAGGTCACGTAGCCAAGTGGAACAAGGATCCAGGTCTCCTTCTCCTTCTCCTTCTTCTTCTTTTTCTTTTTTTGTTAAGTCTTTTTTTAAATTCCAGTTAGTAAACATATAGTGTTATATTAGTTTCAGGTGTATGCTATAGTGATTCAATAATTCTATACATGACTCAGTGCTCATCACGGTAAGTGTACTCTCTCTCTCTTTCTTTTTTTAATTATAAATGTATTCTTTAATTCCCTTCCCCGATTCCACCCACCTCCCCTTTGGTAAAGTATCAGTTTGTTCTCTCTAGTTAAGAGTCTGTTTCTTGATTTCTTTTTTCTCTCTCTGTCTTTTTTTAAGGACCCAGCTCTTCTGATTCCCTCTCATCTCAGCAAAAACAGACATGGCAAAGGGTGAGGATAGAGAAGTCTGACTAACTCCCTCCAATGACTGGGTTGTTCGCCAGCATTGTTTACGTGTGAAAATAGGAGTCCTTAAAACAGTAATTACGAGGAGGTTGCTGTAACGTACCACTTATTGAACAGCTACTACATGCTCAAGATTACTGCATGTAATCCTTACAACGATGCCCAAGGTAGGTATTATAATCCTTGTTTTGCAGATGAGGAAACTGAGGCTCTAAACATTACCTGACTTGTTCATCGTCCTAGAACCAGTCAAAGGCAGAACCAGGATTTCAGCTTTGGTTGTTTGGTCTTCAAAGCCCGCAATCCTTCCATCGTCCCATGCTCCACATGACACAAATGTCATATGGCTGGAACTGCTGTATCCATGGAAAGAAAGTTTGGGCCATGACTCAGGAGCATCTTGGGAGCATTCTTAAAGCCAAGGAGGGTTATCCCAGAAGCTGCTGGCTGATTAGCTGTTTTCTAGCACCCGACACTAGCTCATTCCCATGCTTTGGCTCCTGCTGTTTCCTTCCTGCTTTAAAAATGTTTTGTGTTTAGGGGCGCCCGGATGGCTCAGTCAGTTAAGCATCCAACTTCGGCTCAGGTTATGATCTCACGGTTCATGAGTCTGAGCCCCCCGCATTGGGCTCGCTGCTGTCAGAGTCAGCTTTGGATCCTTGGTCCCCTTCTGTCTGTCCCTCCCCTGCTCACACACTCTCTCTCAAAAATAAATAAAACATTTAAAACATTGTGGTGTGTGTGTGTGTGTGTGTGTGTGTGTGTGTTTATATGTCAAATCCTACCTGTCCTTTAGGATGAGCTCCAAGGGCTCTTCTTCTATGACTCTTCCTTGATCTCCTAACCCTAGTTGTGTATTCCCTCTCTGAACTCTCTCTGGCTTTTGTGTAGTGGGTAGGACACTGAGCCTCCTCTATTTATCTGGCCCAAATGGTTGGGGGACTTATGTTTGAGGAAGGGCTTCCTGGAATATAGAGTTCCAATCTGGGAGCTTGAGTTAGTCTTGGTGAGGTGGGTGATAGGGCAGCGAGGACCACCTCTCACAGCAGCAGGTGCAAATACAGCTCTGATCATGTCTCTGCTTTCCTTCACGTTCCTTACCAGTCCTGTGTTGCTCCTTTGCATTTGGATGTCTGAGGTTTCCTGGCAGGCACACCATACCCTCCCTCTTAATGCTACATAATCGTGGTTCCATCATGGTGTTGTAGAAAGAACTCAGGACCGGGAGTTCCACAGGCCTGGGGTTTGGTGGTCTCGGTCATAGATCCCTATGCGACCTCGGACAACTCAGCTGCCCTCTCTGGGCCTCAGAACTGGCCAGTGAGCTTTCCACTAGATCCAGGAAATTCAAGGGTCAATAACAGAGGGTCCCTGCCTTCAAGGAGCTCCCAGTCTAGAGAGGAATATAGTCAGGTAAGTAGATCTGTTGTAAGTAAGGTGGTTACTTCTTTGGTGGAAGGATGGATAGCACATTAAGGGGAAAGAGGCAAGAACAGAGGGGAGAGTGACCAGCCCTGCCTGGGGGAGTCAAGGAAGACCTTACAGAAGAGCTGACCTCTGAATAAGGATTTGAAGGATCATGGGAGTTGGTCAGGCAGATGAGGGGGTGGAGGTACCCCACTTTGGGGTTTGGTGACCTGGTTTCATCACTTCAATTTTACTCCTGAATTCCAATAGTGATGTGCCCTGGGTCACTACTTGGCTGGACATACCTTGTCACGCTTACAGAGACCTCAACTTAGCCACCATTTAAATCCTGGTGAAACTCAGGAAGAAAGCAGCTCGCAAAGGTGGTAACACTGGAGCAGAAACCAGAGAAGCAGGCCAGAGGAGGGAGTTTCAAGAAGTAAATATTCAAAAACATTAAGCGCCGCAGGGATCAGGAAAGATGAGGATGGTAAAAAGTAAGAAACCGATTGGAATAAAGAAAAAAAGACTAGAAGGAAGTATGCCAAGGTGCTCATAGTCCTTTGCTCGTGGTAGTGCGATCATGGAAGGGTAATCCTTTTTCTGCTCCTCCGCCCTACTCTGTACTTGCCATTTTTTCTACGATGAAGTATTTATATGATAACCAAGAACTAGAACAATTGAAACTTGTTTGGAAAAGAAGTCACTGGTGACCTTGGCAAGAACAGCTTCAGTAGAGTTGTTCCGCCAAGCCAGATTGCAAGGCATTAAGAAAGTGGCAGGGGGTGAGGAAGCGGAAGAAGCATGCGTGGAACGCTCAGAGAGGTTTGGCAGTAAATAGAAGGACGGGGATGATACCTGGAGGCAGCAGGGCCAAGCAAAGATGTTTGCTCTTTATTTAACGTGGGAGGGACTTTTAAAGGTAATGAAATTTCTTGAGTAAAAAAAAAAAAAAAATCAAGATCTTATAAAGGACTTTTGTGTTTCTTCTGGATATAAGAGACAGAGGGAGAAAGTGTATTGGAATTTCTGGGACATTTTTGTGGCTTGTGGGGACAACAGACAAAAATGATATGAAACTAGGATTGTCCTGGAATGCAGGCTTAGTGGCTGCTGAATATTGTGTGGGTTTGGGTTTCCAACTGGAAAGGAAGGAAACAAATAAAGGTGAAGATAAAGAGGATGCTAAGAAGTGGGGGATACCCGTGTTTATAGCAGCATCACTTACCATACACAAAAGCTGGATGCAGCCGATGCGTCCACTGACAGGTGAAGAGATTAAGTATGGTATATACAGATGATGGAATATTATTCAGCCTTAAAGAGGATGGAAATTCTGAAACATAGATGAACCTTGAAGATATTATGCTAAGTGAGATAAGCTGGGCACAAAGGACACGTGGCGAACGATTCCACTTCTGAGACGTTCTTGGAGTAGTCAAACTCAAAGAGACAGACAGTAGGGTGGTGGTGGGCAGGGCCTGGGGGGAGGGAGGAATGAGGTGGTGTTGTTTAATGAGCGCAGCGTTTCAATTTTCATGAAAAAAGTTCTGGGGATGGGTAGTGGTGATGGGTGCACACCAGTGTGAATGTTCTTCGTGCCACAAAATTGCACACAGAAACGTGGTTGAAGTGGTAAATTGTATGTGATATATATTTTACTACATCCTTTTAAAGTTAAAAATAAGTAAAGGAGAAGAATTATGAAAGGAAGAGGAGGAGGAAAGGAAGTAGGGGAGAAGGGGATTGCAAGGGCGCCATGCAGGCAGAACTGGGGGCCTTGTGTCCTAATGGGGATGCTTTTGGAAAAGTGTGAAGGACATTTCGTATTCAGAGCAGAGCAAGTGGGAAGAGTGGACAGAGAAACAGAGGTGTGATAGAGTCGGGGATGGGGACAGGTACCTAGAAGGAAATTCTGTCCCCATCTGCTATGGCTAAGATTTAGAGAACAGGTTAGAATTATTCATTCATTCATTTGTTCCATAAGAGTGTGCCTCTCGCACCAGCAGGACCCTCAGCATATACACAGCCCCTTTGTGTGAATTAGAGAAAAAGCACTCCACCTCCTTCCCCGGCAGATACAGCCTCAAGGGTGTAGGGCTTAGGAAGTAGACAGTATCTCTGAGGGAATTGGGATTTCAACCCCTACCTGGCCACAGGGCTGAGTGTCTTTACATTGTAAATGGCTTCCCCAAAAATACCCAATGGCTTATGTATCAGGTAATGTGCTCGACCCTATCGAGTCTTCTGAGCTATGGAAGTGCCAGCCCATGCTCTGAAATATCCAATATTGTGAGGGTTGAGGGAGCAGGAGAGGAGAGGCAATCAGTTAGACAGCACAACCTTGAACTCCATGCACTTTGCTTCTGCAGGCCTTTACGCCCAGGAAGCAGGGATGTGAAAGGTGACAGGAGTGATTGGTGCTGGGCACCGGCATTGCAGACCCAGTGCAGGTTGAAGGGACAGGGACATGGAAAGGACCACACTGAGGTAGCTGACCTGAGGTCCAGACTTGGGAGGCAGCCTGGCTTGACTGGAGAGCAAGGATCCTGAGGAGAGCGAGTTTGCACGAGGCGCTCAGTTTGCTTATCGCCTGGAGGAACTGGCTGGTAAGACTGGGCACCCTTAGGCAGTGATGCTTCTCTGTACTAAGCTTGGTATACAGAGATACATGGTCAGCAGCAGCTTCTGGATCATCCCTAGGGCAGGATGCCTACAACCAATTTTAATTAGAGGTTGTCTGACCTGCCCACTGCATCTGGTATGTTCTGCTTTTTTCACTATCAACACAAGATAATGATCTTCAGCCTATATGTGTCCTGAGGTAACAAATTTTAGGGGTTGGGGAGACCAGGGTTCAAATCCCAGCTTTTAGCTCTATAATTTGCAAGGTATATAACCCTGGATAAGGGTCAAGTTTCATTATCTGTAAAATAAATTCAATTATACCATGCTCCGGGGTTTATGAAGATTGAATGTGTGTGTATATGTATGATGTGTGTGTGTGTGTGTGTGTGTGTGTATCAAGCACCTAGCACAAGGACTGTAAAAATTAGTAAATGTTCAGTAGATGTCATTTCCTACACATGTGTATGCATGGGCATGCGCACGCACACACACACACACACACACACTCTTTTTGGAATGTCTATATCAGAAAGGTCAAGGTGGCTGGGCTGGCTCAAGCTTCCTCCTGTGGGCATACAGAGACCCATTCTGTTTGATTTGTCTTGGGTCTCTTTTCTCCCTCTGGTTCCTCCCCCAGCGAGCTTGGAGCTTGAGCTCCAATGAGCTGGGAGATAAGGTTGCCTCTGCTGACCATGGAGGAGCCTTTCAGACTTTAACACCATACCTTGCACTTCTATGGTATTCGTGGTGACGTATGATATAGAATGCCTACTGCTACACTGTAGAAAGGTGGAGAGTGCTGTAGGGAGGTGAAGGTCCCTGTGATGAGATGGTACACTGGGGGAGGTGAGGGATGCTGTGATGAGGTAGGGACAGTGGGGGAGGTGAGAGACCCTGTGATGAGGTGGGGTACACCGGCGGGGGGTGAGGGACCCTGTGATGCGGTAGGTAGGGACAATGGGGGAGGTGAGGGACCTTGTGATGCGGTAGCATGCACTGTGGGAAGCTGCTGGTCACTGAGATGATATGGGTATAGTGGTAAACTGAGGCCTGCTGTGGGGAGGAGAAATGCTCTGGTAGGGAAGTGTGGCCCTCCACTTTGCAGTCCTATTTGTCTTCCCATGCTACTCTTCGGCTCTTAGACTTCTTCTGGACAGGCTCCCTTCCCTAATGAACCTGTAAGTACTGCTGCCCAACAGACACTACCCTAAGAACAGCCCCGTGACCTCCTGCCCATTCTCCTCCCTGCCTTGCTGCAGGGAGATAGTTTGCTCTGTTCAGAGCCCCACTTACCATGTGTCACCCTGATACCTAACACATCTGGCAGATGGATGAGACCATTAATGAGTACAAGGGGGTCAATTCTGTGCACACTTACTGAATCCTCCCAGGTGTCACCCACTGTGCTAATCTCTGGGGATTCAGACCTGAATCAAAACTGGTCTCCATACCAGGAGCTCAGTGGGGCAGGGGACACGGACCTCCTAGATTCACCTGGACTTCAAGTGCTCCCAGAGGCTTGAACCACATCTTCAGATCAGAAAACAGGCAACTAGCTGTGCCGAGGAAAGTCTGATAAGGCTTCCCAGAGGTGGTGACCTCTGGGGTGGTTTTTGAAGGGGGGATAGGAATAGAGAACCAGGGACCAAGCATTCCAGGCCAGTGCTCGACAGTTCTGGAAGGTTCTGACCAGTGAGGGGGGTGAACCTACAGAGGTTGTCCAGGGACCTCCAGTGCCGTTTTGATTTGCTGAAACCCACAGGGACCTCAACAGGGTGATAGGGCTGCAATGGGGTACAGCTGTTTCTATTTAGAGGGAGGCAGGAGGGGGTTCGTCAGAGAACGTGGCTGTATCCATCTCTCCCAGTTGTAATCCTTTCATTTCCAGTCAAGGAAGGAGGAAGGTACGGAGGAAGGGGAGGCGCTGGGTGGGCTGGGCCGGACTGGCCTGGCACTGGAGGGACTGGCCATTGGGAGGATGATGTTTATTTGACTATGATGTATATTTAAAGGTCTCAGTTACAATGGGCCCCGGGCGCTCTTTAACAAGCTGCAGCTGTCCGGTTGCTCATTAGCTTTCCTGACATCTTCTCCAGGCTGTTCCTAGGGGAGCAGCCCCCCGGGCTGCTCTCTGTGGGCCTGGGCCTTGGAAAGCTGACATCTTGCCCCCAGCCCCAGAGCCACCATGATGAATGGCGCTGCTGCCCCATGCAGACAAACGTCTTCCTGGAACAAACCCTGTTTGTTTAAGACAAACAATCCGAATTGATTCTGGAGAAAACCCTTGGTGGGAGCCCCAGCCTCACCTGCTGTGACCTGCCACCACCGGCCCTTCTGCTCTCCGCAACCCCCCACCCCCACCCGCCCTGGAGTGGGAAAAGACACATCCAGGCTGGCAGCTCTGGGCATTGTCCTCAGATGGGCACAGAGCTGGATCTCTAAGGATAGCACATCTTCGGAGGTGAGTCCAGAGAGAACTAACCCTACACAGAGAAGTGGGTAAGCAGGCGGGCACCATGGGAAAGCAGGGGTTTTGGGAGCTTGGTGTGTGTTCTCTTCTGCTCTCTACATGTGTCTCTGCTTTGTTATACCTCCCTTGGCCTCAAGTCCCTCAAACACAGAATAGGCCAGTTTGTGAGATCAATGGTTCTCAACCCTGGTTGCACATTGGGGTCACCTGAGGAGCTCTTAAGAACTATACCCAGGCCCTACTCCCAGAGATCTGCTTCAAGGGGGTTTCAGAAATCTCCATCCCCCCGCCCCCAACGTCCTCTAATGATTGTAATATGCAGCCAGGGTTCCAAGCCATTGCTTTGGGTGGTTCCCAAGGTCTGACTCTATGGCTTATTAGGCTTTCCTTGAAAATTCCTGGTTCCTTAGCAACCACCTCCAGGAAGCCATTAATTTGCAGAATGTGAGCCCCCAGATGTCCCTGCACCAGGAGTTCCTCCTGAACAAACCCACACTGGACTGGAGTAGAAAGGGACCTCAGAACTGGTCCAAATTGGTTTTAGAGATGGCAAGCCGGAGGAATCCTCTTCTCTGGGTGAGCAAGCCCAGGCCCCACGGAAAGTGGTTCATATATGTAAAGCATCAGCAAGTTGGGAGGTTATTCTCATTACAGATGGAAATAGTTGAGGACAAAGAGCAAAACTGGAGCCTTGGAATTATAACCACTCCCTGCCTTCCCACCTTGTAAGCCCCTTAAATGCAAGGGTCAGGTCTCCTGGTTTGGTTTGTTGTTTTGATATCCTCCTCCTGACTTGGCACTAAATGACTGACAGATAGATGGACGAATGGATAGATGGGACGAATGGGCGGAGCCATCCTTGTTTGGGGCACTTATCAGTAGACTTGACTGTGGGTCACTTGGACTGCCATCTCCCCCGTCACTGCTGTGAATAATGGAGGGGCAGAGACTGAGGGGAAACTGTTAGCCTTGGGACAAGGGAGAGGGCTGTTAATAAGGAGTAAGTATCCAAAGCTAGTCTTAACAGACTTGCTGTGAATGGCAAAGCCAGATTACATGCCCGTTATCCTCTGCTGTGAATCCACAACATCCAAAGCCCATGACACAGCACAGCCAGGAGTTTCCCATCCTCAAAGGTCATTTGGCCAAAAAAGCCACTTCTGCCAAAGGAAGAGTGTGGTCCTACAGGCATGAGATGGAAAAGAGAGGGGCCCAGTGTGGGCTGAGGACAAGAGTTGGAGTCCTGCATTGGGTCTGTGTAACCCACAATCTCTTAGTTCCTCAAAGTACTGCTCTACGCTCAGCCAGCCCCCCTTAGCGATCTCCCCCTTGGGCAGACACTCTGCTCTGCTGAGGGTAAGAGGTAAAAGATACAGTCCCTGGCCCCAAGGAACTGACAGTCAAGTAGTGGAGACGGATAGGAAAAGAGCAAAATGCTAGTGAACCACGGAGGAGGAAATGCCTGACAGGGTGGGGACGTTGGTGAAGGGGCACTTTACCCTCCGTGGGAGTTCTTCAGGGTGGGTCCTGGGAATCTGAATTCTTTTAAATATTCATCAGGGCGTTCTGTTGTGCAGACAGACTAGTGGTTGGTGGGGAAGGAATCCTAGAGGGGACTGCACGTGCAAAGGAAGGCAGGCAACCCAAGGGCACACAGGAAATGGCAAATAGTCAAATGGGTCTGGAAACCAGTTTATTTGGGGGAAAGAAGATGTGACTAGGGTGGGAGAATGGGCTTCAAATGCCTTTTTTGTTAAAATAGCTTAAAATAATTCCCCCAGGAAGCAGTAATCCATTTCAGTCCTCCTCATGCGGTGCTGATTTGCCCAAGTTGCTGATTTGCTCGAGTTGCGGGGAGATCTGGTGCCGATTACCAGGTTTCGCTGCATTAAGTAATGCAACAATAAAATTTGGGTCATTGCAGCACAAAGTCCCCTTTATTTTGACAAGTGTAGTTTTTACTCTGAAGTGTTATCGTAAATAATTAAATTAAACCAGTAAATGGCTTGTAGTATGCTTTGCTGGAGTAACAAAGTCCTTGTAACCCCAGACACTGAGCCACTCCTTTGGGGGGTTCTTGGCTCAGAAACATTTGGGAATTTGTCAGAGCTCAAGAGTATTTGAACTCATCAAGGGAGAGGGCAGAACAGAAGGCTCATCTCCTTTCCCTGCTGCCCCCCTTTCCCCACTGGTGCGGGGTCATCTCTGTCCCTGTCTGTCGTCCGACCTGTTGCTCCCCAGCCCTGAACTGGCCAGGGCTGGAGGAGTCAGGTGGCCTGGTGCACATACTGAGAAGTCTTTTTTTTCTTTTCATAATCTTGCCCAGGCTGTCAGTAGGTAGGTGCCTTAGATCTTAGAGGGGAAGGGCCTGAAGGGATTCTCGGGACAGTGTAACTCCCCACGCTTACCTGCTCTTCCCTGATAGACAAGGAAACAGAGGCTCAGGGAAGGGAGAGGATTTGCTCTAGTGTTTGTTGGCTGATGGCCAGGGACAAGCAACATGCAGAGTGAGTGGAGAAGAGTCAGACCCAGAGGGAGAGTGTGTTGGAGGGATAGGGGCTGGAGGGCAGAAGGCGAGGAGAAAGCAGGAAAAAAAAAAAAAAAAGCAGCAGGGAGATTCGTTGGAGGGTGGAGAGCATTGAGCCAGGTTCTCCGGGGACATCAGGATGCGACCCTGAGGAATAACCGCCAGAGTCCTCAAGCATCCAGACCTCTGCTCCCTGCATCTAGATAGTTCTTACATAAAGCAAGAGGGAAGCCAGATCTTTCCGGTAGAGAGGGAAATAAAGGTGCTGAAGAGAAGACCCAGAGGCAGAACATGCTTTTCCCCTGAGGGAGAAGTTTCCAGACCCTCCTCAAAGTGAGCAGATGGCCTTTCTCCTCTTCTCCACCCACTCCATCCCCTACCCATAATCTGCCAACATCCTGCCTGTGGGACATCCAGCATCAGCTTCCTTCGTCCTCCCCAGGGTCCTCAGGAAGGTGGCAGCTGGTAGCTGGGTTGGAGGGGGATACATTCCCATCACCTCCCCTTTTGGTGGATCCTAGGCCTGTAGGACCCCATGCAGGGATACTTCATTCTTAGAGCCAGAACCCCCAGTAAAGGTTCCAGAACATGGGTGCCCTCAGAGTCCCAGGCCACTTCCAGGAAATGGAAATCCCAGCACTGGGGCTGAGCCAGCTCTGAGGAAGGCATCACAGACAGGTATTCTGCACCATCAGAACGAGGTGCCCGAATACCTGTGGAACGAGGTGCCACAGCACACGTGGCCTTTCCAACCACCCGCCTCTCCCCTCAGACTGGGTGTTTTTCATAGCGCCTTTGGTGGGAAGGAAAGCCTGTTGTCCTAACTCCATGGAAGGCTGAGCTGTGTAAACAACACACCTGGAACTTGGAGCGAAAATTACCCACAGGGCAGACAGAGCCACACCAGAAATCCCAAAGCGGAGGCGGCAGAGGCTCCAAGGTTCCGCGGTGGCATTTACCAGCACACACACTCAGACGTCGGTGAGGTGCCCGGTGGTGTGGGCTTTTGCCCCGGGGGTGCGGAGGAAGGGTGATGGAGGCCCGGTGGCCCGAGTGGCGGCCCCTTCTCTCGCCCTGCCCTCCAATGCATCCTTCACAAAGATGTGGGCAGGGGAGGAGAAGTGAACTTAGTTGACCCAGAAACCCTGGCCAACCCCGGGCCAGCAGGGAAGCTGTCAGGTGCTGCCCGGATCCCTGGTTCTAGGCCATCTCTTGAGCAGTGGCAGTGACCAGAACAGGGATGGAGAGGGAAAGGTGACTGCACACAGGTGGGTCTGATGCTGCCCCTGGAAATCCACCACCAAGCTGGGTCCTCAGGGGACTCCTTCCGAACTGTCCTCCCCTCCGATAGCCTCTCTCTCCCTCCTCAGAGTCACCATCTATTCCAGAAGCTCACTCTGAGCCCCAAGGCCCAGCTGGGTGCCCTCTTCTGTGCCCCACTGCACCCTGTCACACTCACACCTTATCATCTCAAGTTTTTCTCCTTAAGGCAAGTCTGTATTTGACTTCTCTGTGCTCACCGCCATACACAGTAGGTGCTCAGTAAATGCTTGTTGAACAGAACAAGGGCATCTCTAGACCAGGCCTGATTCATGGGACCTTGGCCTGGAGGGAGCAGTTGGCTGAGAGGCCAGGGAGGTCGGAGCCCTGTGCACTGCCCTCACCCCAGTCACCAGTCTGTCCCCTGTCACAGTCAAAGCCTGTCTCCTCTTCACCGAGTAGGTCTGAGGCTACTACATTCCCTCCCTGTTGAGCACGGTGTGGATGTGTGTGGCCAGGTGTTGGGGGGAAGCCCACGGCTCCAATCAGTGCCAAGGCTCACTGCACCCTTCCCCCCTCCCCAGACAGAGGTGGCTGGCTGGACCATGTGACAAGGAGACAGCAGAATTCATTTAGGGAAAAAGGATTTGAGGCTTTGCCTCACTCCTCCAGCCAGGCCAGAGAGCGCCTGGGTGCCCCTCCTGTTCTCCCTCCCCTTGGGCCTTTCACCCCCTAATCCACAGAGTGGGGAGCGGTCACGTGGACCCCCAGCTCTCGACAGGAAGCTGTCGGCACCACTGACTCGCAGGGCCAGCTCCCTCACCGCCTGGAAGGCAGGCTGCCTTCCCCCAGCCCGGCTCACTGAAACCCAACCCCTCTTTCCAGCTGCAGCAAGAAAGAGCCCCAGGCCCAGCCTTCCCCCCGGGACCCTGCAGCCTGTAGATCTCACGGTCAGGGAATTTTCTCTGTGCAGTGTTCCAAGCCAGCAGAGCCTCCAGCACAAAGGGCAGGGAGAGACAGCAACCATCTTCCCCGCTTCACCAACCTCCTCCCTCCAGTCCGGAGGCAGGGGAGACCCAGTGGACAGAGGCTGTTTCCTGACTCTGGGACAAGGGAGACCCAGAGGACAGAGACCATCCTTTCCGGGGAGGTTGGAGCCTTGGGAAGTGATGCCTGGAGTGGCCTGGCCCAGATCCGTTTGGAGCAGTTCCCATTTCTTCCAGCTCTTCCCCCCACAGGGAGGAAACGCACCTACCCTGGTCCTGACATCCCAACAGCCACGCTTGGTAGATGACCTGTGTTACAGTCAGGCCTGCTCAGAAAGGCCTCCCATGCTCGAGACAGAAGGGGACTGGGGGTGGGTAGTGGAGAGCCACCGGTTCCAGAACTCACTGTTGCCCTTACCTGGAGAAAAGTCTATTTATCCAAGAAGAATTGGGCTTTTTGTTGTTGTTCCTAAAAACAGACTCCTCCTCAAACTTCGCTGTCAAGTTATAATCCTGATGACAGCACAGGGACTACCCCTTATTCACGGTTTTGCTCTCTGCAGTTTCGGTTGCCCGAGGTCAGCATGCCTGGTCTGAGAGCAGATGACCCTCCTGACTGTCATCGGAAAGTGAGTCGTAGCCTGACACTATGTCACAATGCCTACCATGCCTAAATGCCATTCATCTTGCTTAATCTCACCGTGTAGGCATTTTATCATCTCATACCATCACGGGCAGAAGGGTGAGTACAGCCTACTAAAGATATTTAGAGAGAGAGACCACATTCACATAACTTTTACAGTATAATTGTTGTGTTTCATTATTAGTTAATGCTGTTAATGTCTCTAATGTTGTGCTTAATTTAGAAGTTAAACTTTACCATGAATATGTACATACAGGAAAAACACAGTATCTGTAGGCTTTGGTTCCATCTGCAGTTTCAGACATCCATGGGGGTCTCGAAGTGGAACCTCTGCAGACTACTGTATAATAGAGTGGAAAGATCCAGAAAGCAAGGAATGGCTTAAACCGCAGTTTTACTTACTAACCGTGCTACAATGTAACTTACACCCCAAGACACATTATAAAAAAAATGGAGCCTCATTTTTCTCACCTGGAATATGGGACCGCTATTATTTGCCTCCATTCACCTGGCAACCATTAAGTGCCTACTGTGTGCCAACCCTTAAGTCAGTTCCTGGAGACTGAAAAGTAAAAGGATTTCCACCCAAGGGGTCACGTCAAATAATGTGTATGAAGGTGCTTGGAAAACTGAAATGTTGAAATAAATAGATGAGGACCAGCTGTAATGATCTCATTAACGTTCTGTGAATGAGGCTGCTAAAGCAATTCTTACAGTCCTTAAACACACTTTTAAGTAAACCAGACTTGTCTCTGTAATTTGGCCTGCACTATTTATTTGCTTAGCAAACCATTTCTTCATAGATAGTGCAAGACGCAAGTCTTCAGACCGGCCCGAGGCCGGCTTTATCCCAAATTCGGAGTCAGTGGGGTCTGAATTAATTAGGTCTTTCTGTAGCTTAATGTATAAACCTGGGCTCAGGAAATTTGGCCTTTAAAGCAGGTGCCCTTTCAAATGAGGTGGGTTTCATGTAACTATTTTAACTTCAGCTCCATTACCCTTTATGGGCTGCAGGGCTGCGGGGGAGGAGGGGAGGATCTGGTGTAAGTCTGCTTCCGTGAGTGGGGAACCAAACCAAAAGAACTGTAAAACAGCGGTAAATTCACACTTGCAGCTCCTGCCTGGGGTCTCCTCCAGGCCCTTGAGGGCAGGGGCCAAGGTTCCCAGTCCTATTTATGGGGCTAGCCGCCTGCTGGGGTTTCCTTCTTCTTTGGACTTTCCCCGCAGCACAGCTTTATTGAGGTGTGATTCACAAATAAAATTGTGTGTATTTAAAATGTACAGTGTGAGGATCTGATATCTGTATACGTTGTGAAACGATTACTACTACAATCAAGTTAATCAACAATACAACCATCACCTCACATAGTTTCCCGCCTTTTGTGGGGTAAGAAGGGCTAAGATTTACTTTCTTAGCAAATTCCTGGGACGTTAGATCCCCAGGATGTACTCGTAACTAAACGTTTGTGCCCTTTGATCAACACTTCCCTATTTCTTCTACCTTCTAGCTCCTGGCAACCATCATTCTATTTCTAGGAGGTTGACTTTGTTTTTAGAGTCCACCTATAAGTGATACCATTCAGTATTTGTCTTGGACTTATTCCTCCTAGTATAATGCCCTATACTTTCATTCATGTTGTTGCAAATAATTTCCTTCTTTTTTAATGGCTGAATAATATTCCATTGTGTATGTGTGTGCATATATGTGTGTGTCACATGTTCTTTATCCATTCATCTGTCAATGGACACTTGGGTTGTTTCCATACCTTGGCTACTGTGAATGATGTGGCAGTGAACATGGAAGTGGAGATCTCTTTGATGTAGTAATTTCATTGCCTTTAGATATATAGCCAGAAGTGGGATTGCTGGATCAAATGGTAGTTCTGTTTTTAATTTTGGGGGGAACATCCATACTGTCTTCCATGATGGTTGTACCAATGTGGGTTGTGCATTCCCACCAACAGTCTGCAAGGATTCCCTTTTCGCCACATCCTGACAACACCTGTTATCTCTTGTCTTGGATAATAGACAACCCTAACGGTTGTGAGACGGTATCACATTGCAGTTTTGATTTACGTCTCTTGGATGTTTAGTGAGGTTGAATACGTTTTCATATAACTGTTGGTTATTTGTATGTCTTTGGAAAAATATCCAAGTCCTTTGCCCAATTAAATTTTTTTTCTAATATTTATTTATTTTTGAGAGAGAGAGAGAGAGAGAGAGAGAGAGAGAGGCAGAGAGAGGGAGACAGAATCTGAAGCAGGATCCAGGCTCTGAGCTGTCAGCACAGAGCCTAATGCAGGGCTGGAACTCATGAACTGTGAGATCATGACCTGAGCTGGAGTCAGATGCTCAACCGACTGAGCCACCAGGAGCCTCTCCTTTGCCCAATTTTTAATTGGGTTACTCTTTTTTTTTTTTTTTTTTGCTATTGATTTGTGAGACAAATATATGTGTATGTGTGTATATATATATATATATATATGCATATATATGCATATATATGACTCCTTTCTGGATGTAGGACTTTCAAATATTTTGTCCTGTTCTGTACGTTGCCTTTTCATTTTATTCATTGTTCCCTTTGCTGTACAGAAACTTTTTAGTTGGATGTCATCTCATTTGTTTGTTTTTGCTTTTGTTGCCTGCAAGGTTGGTGTCCGATCCAAAAACTAATTGCCAAGACCAATGTCAAGGAGCTTTTCCTTTAGGTTTTCTTCCTGGAATTTTATAGATTCAGGTCTTATGGTTAAGTCTTTAATCCATTCTGAGTTGATTTTTGTGTATGATGTAACATAAAGGTCCCATTTTATTCTTTTGCATGTGGCTGTCCAGTGGGACTTCTTGTTCTGGCTTGTGGGTCATCTCCAAACTCCCCAGCCATCAAGTGTCATTTCAGTCACCAGGTCCCAGGACACACTCTTGCTTAAGAACCTCTTGGCTAATCCCGAAAGTCCTCAGCCCCCACCCATAGGTCTTTCTCACTGCCTCTTACTATCTGCCCAGGGGGATTCCAGGTCAACTGTCCCTTTAACCAGTCCAATACTGTAGCCACTAGCCACATGTGGTAAGTTGAACACTTGTGGCTAATCCAAATTGAGATGTGCTAGAAGTGTAAAATATACACCAGGTTGTGAAGACTCAGTCTAAAAAAAGTAATGTAAAATATCTCCTTAATAATTTTTATTTTGATTACATGTTGAAGTAATATTTTGGATATACTGAATTGAGTAAAAAAAAATCATTAAAATTTCTCCTGTTTCTTTTTAATTTTTTTAAAAATGTGGCTACTATGCATAAAAAGTGTGCTGGGTAGTGGGCAGTGACCTTTCTAAACCTCTGCTTCCCTTTGTCATGATCTGACAGTTTGTGAGTTCAAGCCCCATGTCGGGCTCTGTGCTGACAGCTCAGAGCCTGGAGCCTGCTTTGGATTCTCTCTCTCTCTCTCTCTCTCTCTCTCTCTCCCTCTCTCCCTCTCTCCCTCTCTCCCTCCCCCATTTGTGTGCATGTGTGCTCTGTCTCTCAAAAATAGATAAATAAACTTAAAAAAAAAAGTACCTGCTTTAGATGATTCTTGGGAGAACCTAAATTAGCCAAACTGTGCAAGCACCTAGCTTATACAAGTAAACTCCATGCATGTCGGTTACCTTATCTTTCCTTTCCAAATCCCATTTCAAACACTCCCTGGAGCAGTGGTTCTCAACTCCGGATGCACACAGATCCACCTGGCCAGCTTTTAAAAAGCATACCCAGCCCTGGGCCTCATTCCAGGCTTTATTGGTCTGAGTGGGGCCTGGCTGGTCATCTATATAATTTCAAAGCTCCCCCAGGTGATTGTTATGTGTAGCCAGGGTTAAGATCCCTGCCCTGGATGAACTCTTCACTTCATCACCCTTCAATGCTCTGACCCCCTTGGTCTATGAGGCATCTTTTTAGCATCTTATATGTGTTTTGTGCTACTTTAAGTATAAGCAACATTTCCGGGAGCCCACCAAATGTCTGGCCCTTTACATATATTGTCTCTAATCCTTACCACAACTCTGTGAGGTAAATTAGATTAACCCCATTCTGCAGATGAGGAAGCTGGGGCTTAGAAAGGTTAAAGCAACTTACTTGTTCAGTAAGTGGAGGGGAACCACGGAGATGCACTCAACCCAGCTAAGTCTGACTCCAGATTGTGAGCCATTGGCCACCTGTGTGGCCTGACTTCATTTTAAATTCTCCAGTAACTAGAATATAAGCTTCTGGGTGCAGGGATGGTTTCTTCCTGTTTGCAACAGGACTCATGATTCGTTCAGTACCCCTTGATAAATACTGAAGAACCCTCAAAGTGTCTGCTTGAGAGTGTCCCTGAGCAAACTGGTGGACTGGGACCCACCTGGAGATGACTGGGGTCTGTGCTCTGCTCCAAGCAGTGGGCCACAGCATTCAGGACTACCTACCCCAGGCAGGCCCTGAAAGAGTGCAGGAAGGCTCTGGAAAAGACAGCAGTCCCAGGCGCCTGGTTTTTGTGCTTCCTGGGTTGCTGGCAGGTGGCCCAACCCCACCCCAGCTGTGCCTCCCCTACTAGAAGGACCCCTCTCCAATCTGCCACAATCAAGGGCTGCCTGGATTTTCTGGACCACCTCTGAGTCCATATAATTTTATTCTTTTCAAAATAGGTGGTTTCTGAAAGGCTTGGCTAAATGTGGTTCAAGTTCTCTACTTTTGTATGACTGCAAATACAAACACTCTTAAATCAGATGGTGAAAGCCTTTGTCTTCACTCACACGATGGACTCACGGGCAGCCGTGCACAGGAGGGCAGGCCTCCTGCATGGTGACGTGGAAAGAAGATTGTAATATCGTGACAAGTGGTGGGAAAATCCAGATGCACATTCTGGAAATGACATAATTACCATTATTAAAAGTCTTAAAAGAAGTGGGAGATCAGGGAAGGACTCACATGAAAATGTTACCAGTGGTTGTGTTGTGGTGGTGAAATTACAGATAGTTCTTGTATGTGCCAAATTTTCTGTAATATGTCCAAACGACTTTTATAATAGATGGAAAGAAAAATTCCTTTGGGGTGACGCATCCCAACAGAAACCATAAGATTTGATCTGCATTCCTTCATCTTCTGGCTCAGCCCAGGCCACCTCATCCCTACCCCTTCCTGGGAGATGACAAGAACAGAGCTGGGGGGAACTCAACAGGGCACCCTGGAGAGCTGGCCAGCACCTTCCCTGGGATGAGGGCTTGGGGCACTTTTTTCCACAGCCTGTCTGGGAGTCCAAGTCTGAAGGGCTGTGTCCTCCTCTCGGAGAGCAGGGTCCTTTGGCCTCCATAATCTAATTCCTGTTGTTCTGCAGGAAGGGAAGTGGGAAGACCTCCTTCTGGAACCTGCCAGTGCCTCCCCTATGTTTGGAGTTAAGTGCTGGAGCAGGCCACCCTTGACACTTAAGCCAGTCAGGCACAAGGGCAGGGCCACCCCGTGGTCTGAGCCCGGTGCGTGCAGGGTGGGTCGGTGTCCAGAAGTGCAGTTACTGAGAGTGAACAACCTTCCTTTCCACTTAGGCTCCCACCCTCCCTGGTGTGCCCGGGGACCCCGCCCGGAAGCTAGCCCAGCCCACCCTGCCATTTGGGGCCAGCCCACAGGCAAGCAGGCAGCGAGTACAGTGATTCTGAGCTTTGTACCCAATTAGACCTTGTTCAAATCTTGACCAGTTTCGCCACTAACTAAATGAGCAATCTCAGGCAAATTACATGTGATCAGAGCCTCATCTGAAGAATGGCACCCTGTCTGGTGGGGCTATGATTAGGGTCAAATGAGAGAAAATGGACGCCAGGCATTTAGCACAGGCTGAACAAACAACAGCTGTTGTTGGGGTTTCTGTCACCTTGGCCCCTCCCAAGCTGAGCTCTTGGGGTTTGGGGGGCACCTTGGATTTGATTTTAGGGATCAGCCCCTTTTGATGGTTTGCTCTTAGGGCCCTGCCTCTGGGGCTGGCTTTGGGGAAGCTGCATGACTTAAGGCTGGTTCCTGAGTCCCCGCTTCTCCCTTTCTTTATGTCTACTTGGCTCTGGAGGAGTGAGGCAGTCCCTGGGGAGAGAACCTCACTCCGTTTTAGGGCGTTACAATCACGGTCCTCTTGACGGAGGTTGCATGATGATGGTGGCAGGGCTGTCCTCACCTTGCCCCGTCCTGACCACCCCCATGCTCACCCTGGCCACCCCCCACTGTGGGATTGGGCAGCAAGACACAGACACTCCAGTCTAGAAACATACACAGGCTTTGGGGGTACTGCTTTGTGGGGGTGGGAGGGGGGACAGTGGCTGTTTTTATAGTACTTGCAGTTCTGTCATATTAATCACAACAATTTGTCGTGTGGCACTCCAGTTTGCAACGCACTTTCTCATGCCTCCTCTTACTCCTCTCGAACAACCTCGTGGGGTGCTATTGTTATCTTCATTTCACCAATGAGCCCCTGAGGCTCAAAAGGAGTAAATAGTGAGAACACACAAGTGATAAAGTGATGTCTCCTGACCAAAAATCCTGGACAGTAAACAGGGTAAATGGAGGTTGGAGATGGGGTGGGGGCAGTGTTCAGTGACAAGTCCCTGGGGTTTCTCCTTTTGTTTTGACTCCCTGCACACACAGAAAGGAGATCCCTTCTGTTCTCCCTTCAGTAGAGAAAGTGTGAATCCGTTTTAAGTGGAGGTGGGGAAAACAGAGGGGGAGGGGAGGTAATTTTCCCCAGGTGCTGGGTGTGAAATTAACAAGCTGAGAAGGCAGATGCCTCCCTGCCATGGGTGGTGTTTCAAGGGGGGGGGGTTAGCTGGCCCCACACCTGAGGTGGCCCCACAGGGACACGCATGACCAAGTCCTTCCTACAATGCAGCCACATCCTTGGAAGAGAACAAAAGTCTCCTTTCTGGTACACCCCTGGCCATGGGGGACGAGAGATCCCTGGAAAGCCCTCCCAGAGGGCAAGACCCCCACAGTGCTCAGAGGGGTAGGAAATGATCCCCTTCTTCCAGTTGTCCTCCGCCTGGGTCAGCGGCCATGTCACCGACCAGCTAGAAGGCGAGGGATGGGGGCAGGCTCGCTAAGGCCTGGGAGACGGCTGCTGGCAGCTCGCCAGGCCCCATTCCCCGCCTGCAGAGAGAGAGAGAGAGAGAGAGAGAGTGGTGGCCTAGGATCCCACCACCTGTGAGGCCCAAACCCAGTGACGAACACTTGCCTTAAGAGCCCTGGACTTCAACATTGCTGCGCGCTGCTGGCAGGGTGTGGGGGTGTCGGGGAGGAAAGGAAGACCTGGGAGAAGTGTCCTGAGGCCAGCAGTCACTTCACTTTGGCCACTGCCCGGTCCTCTACCTTTGTGGCCGGCTGTGTGGTGCTACTATTTTCAGCATGAGCAGCAGGAGCCCAAATGTCCTCTGCAGTCGGCCAGCTTCCCGATGTGAAACCCTAGCCCGGAGGTCCGGGCCCCTTCCCGGGCCGGCAGGCAGGCAGGGCCTCTCACTAGTTCCTGGAAACTTTATGGCCCCTCTCCCTGCTCTGCTTCGTGCCTCTCCAATAATAAAATAAGGCATTATAATAACAGTTACCGTTTATTGATCACCTACCATAAGCCAGACGCTCCGCGAGGCGTTTCATTTATATTATCTCATTAGTTACCACCTTGTCCTGTTTGTGCGATACCCTGCTTTAGAAAGAGGTATGCGATATACGGAACAGGTATACGGTTTCTAGTCCATTAAATTTGTTGCTGGTGGATTAGTCTTTATATCTATTAGTCCCTATTTTCATGGGAAAGATAGACTTCCTTTATATTGTTTCGCTTTTCAGGAAACTTCCAGAAACCTCAGTCTCAGCCAGGCTGCTGGTGTCCACAATGGGTACGACCTCTGCAGATATGTCATCTACAATTCACAGGCACCCTTCTGGCCCCACCTGTTCTTCGCATCAAAGAGGCTGTATTTTACATGTTTCCCTGGCCTCTTTTTTTCCCCTTGCTCAACAACTGAGGCCTATCCTATCAGAACTGGGGGGGTGGAAGTTCTGGGTCCAGCTATAGACCGGTGGAGCATGGGGGCCTTGGCAAGCCCCTCTCCCAGCCACTGGGGTCCTGGGACACTGCCCCTGCAGGAGCTGACAGGAGAGTGGAGGATTTGTAGGGAGGGCTGTTGGTGAAGGGTGAGAATGGGGAAAATTCCTCCAGCTGGTGGCAGGAGCTGGCTAGCCAGAGGCCTTTTTTCACGGCCCAATGCAGCGCAGCTCTTGTGTTTATGAGCTTTGTGAGATTTAGATCGCTCTGTATTAGCCACAGGTTTTTTTGGGGTCACATCAAAGGTTAGAAAGCCGTGGAAAGAGTTCTTTCCCCATGAATCACACTTCCCAAAAATGTAATTCTCTGAAAGGAGTCAGCTTGCTTTATAGAGCTAATAGGAGAAAACGGATAGCAGGGGCTCCTGGGGGGAGTTTCCCCGAATAAACCCTCTCTGGAAGACTGGAGAAAGGAATTCTCAGAGAGGAGGGGAGTCGGAGGAGGAGAAGAAAGACCCAATGGGGCCAAATTGATGAACTAGCATTTGGGGATTGAAGGTGGCAGCAGGGCTTCAGATGCTGCTGGCCTAGAAGGACGGGGCCCCTGCATTGCTCAACCCCAGGGAGCACTCTGGCTTGTACAGTGCAGTGCACAACCTGAACAGCCACACATGACAGTCCTATGTTTCCTTGCTCCCTCCTACATGGATTGGTTATCTCTTTAATATGCTGCCATGGAATCCTCTAGGTGGTCACAGATTATAATTATCCATGTGTTTATCTATACCCCATTCCCAGTCACTTCACAGTTACACTTCTGAGGACAAGGCCCATATATTCTTAGCTTTTGCTTTGCAATCTGCCATGTAGTATATGCTCATTAAGTAAATAATCATTGTTAAAAGAGTTCTTCTAGCACTCGGGGACTGGTATGGCTGACTAACTCAGGCACAAAGAGCCAAGAAGAGCTTGGCTTTGATTTCTTTGAAGAAAAGGTACTATCCAAATACAGCAACTCTCTTTAAGACCCAAATCGACCGCTACCTGCTTTAGGAAACTCCCTTGGTGAATTTTTTGTTCACTCAGTCCCTCCTTCATTTCTCAAACACTTAACCAGCCCCTCTCTCAGACACATGATGGGCTGCCCTTGAGAAGCCCACAGTCCTGGTGGGTGACAGATACACGTGCTGGTCGCTGGTCGTTAGAGTTGAATGGTCAAAACCGTGGGCACATCTGAGGCATGAGCAGGGGCTACGAGGCACCAGGAAGGGAGTGGCTCATCACTGTCAGAATGGCAGACTTTACAGAGGGGGTGAGGGGCAGGGGCTTGGAGGAGGGCCTGGAGAGCAGACACGGAGGGAAACTCTTTGCTCTGCTCCTCTCTAGTCTTTGGCTCTCTCAAGAACAGAGAGGTTAAGGGGCTACTCCAGGGTCACATAGCTAGTAAGTAGGTCTCAAACCTGATTCTTTGGCTTCATATCCTGTGACACACCGCCATCTTGCTTTCTGTGCTGGAGGCTAGGCCTTAATAAAGTGTCCATCTGAAAGCCCTCATGGTCTCACAGAGCAAGCGATGTAAGTGGAGGCCTCTCCAGTGGCTATGGAGTTTATTTCTGCACCATCCTGGTGACCTATGTGGGCCTCCTTTTATCTGTTAATAATCCAGCTTGTTCCCAGATTCTCACCTGTCTCGCTCAACAGTTTGATGCTCTGCTGACCTACTTAGCAGCTCTCATGCTCCCCGCTTTGTTCCCCAGGCCCTGTCTGGCTATCTCCCTCATGGTGGCTTATATCAGTTTCGAACCCTTGGGCGCCTGGCCTCAGGTTGTCATGGGGACACTGGGGGCTTTAGTTCCTCCAGGTCTGGGTACCTCCCTCCACTAAGCCTCCTGCAGTGGCCAACCCCAGAGCCCCAGCCCGCTGCTGCCTGATGTCCCCAGTGGTCTCTTCTGCCAGGACTCAGTCTCCTCTCTCAGCTTCCCAACTGTGACACTGCCCATCCCTGCCCACTAAGTTGCAGTAGGAGAGAGGGCATGGGTTCCACAGACAGATATGGTTCAAGTCCTGCATCTGCCAGCTTTCAGAAGTTCCTTAACTTTCCTGAGCCTTGTTTTCCCATCGGTAAAATGGGAATAACACGTCACAGAAATATACGGACAGGTATGTGAATATGCTCATTTCTGTACCTGATGCATGGCTTAGGAGTGAGAGTTGGTAGCAGTTACTGCTTATAAAAGCTTTTTAGGCGCCTGGGTGGCTCACTCAATTGAGCATCTGACTCCTGATTTCAGCTCCCAGGGTCATGGGATTGAGCCCATGCTGAGCATGGAGCCTGCTCAAGATTCTGTCTCTCTCACCCCCTCTCCCTGACTTTCACATGCTTTCTCTCTCTCAAATTAAAAAAAAAAAAAAGCTTTTCAACAGCTTTTCACCTAGGCCTTGGTTCTCTTAAGCACACATGGTTTAGCTGTCTACTCCAAGGTCTCCTGGCTAGTAAATAGGTGATTCTCCGACTCCATATGTGGTGACCAACCACCATCTTGCTTTCTGTGCTCGAACCAAGCCTTGATACCCTGTCCATCCCATCAGTCTTGTTTGATCCTGAGCCGTGCAGAGAGAGCTTGTATTAGCCCATTTTACGGTGAGGAAGTTTGGGCTCCATGCACATAAGTGAGTTGCCCAAGTCTGCACTACTCATCGGGAGACAAGTGGGTGGGGATGTGTTTTAGTTCTGCGTTCTGTGGCCTCAAACTAAATCTCTCCCACCTTGCTTCCTTCACTGTCAGAGCATCCCAGCCGTCTTCTGAGAAAGTCCTCTCTGCCCCTGCACAGAATACCAGTGAGGCTGGTCTGGCTCTTTCTGTGGGCCTAAGCAGAGAACAGTGAGAAGAACACTCTAGATATGTCTGAATGCTGGGGCTTTGGGAACTAAAGAACACAGTGCCTGGAGCTCTGGGAAGGAGGATGCTGGTTGAGATCCACTCTTCATGCCCATGAGTCAGCCCAGACTCTGTTCTTCCCGCACCCCAGTCCCCGGCCAGAGCAGCCTTGTGGCCAGTCGGTGGCTGCCGCCCAGCCCCCCCCCCCCCCCCCCCCCCCCCCCCCCCCCCCCCCCCCCCCCCCCCCCCCCCCCCCCCCCCCCCCCCCCCCCCCCCCCCCCCCCCCCGGCCTCCAAGGTTGGCAGCCTCGTGGCCACGCTGCTCGACTCTGCGCCTCTCCTCCTCAGTTTATTCCTTCCAGATACACAGTTGCTGCTTTTTATTTGGATCGCTTTTCTGTGTTATGGTATTTCGGTTGTTTTTCCAATCCCTCCCCCACCCCCCTGCCTTTCCCCGTGGCAGGATTCCTAAGAAGACTAGTTTTTGGAGAGAGCTGTGAGCACATCTGCTCTCTAGCTGCAGCATTCCAGGAGGGCCCTGTCAGGGGCTCAGGTCTCGGGGAGCCAGGACACTCTGGGCAGCGGAGGCTGGCGCGCAGGGTGCGGGGCCCCCGGCAGTTGACGCCTGTAGTAGGCACACGCATTGCAGCAGGCGGGGCCGAGCCTCAGGGCCTGCGGGTGCTGCCAGAGCCCTGGAGCCGCGGTTCGCCAACGCCCTGGCCCTGCTGGCTGTGGCTGCTGGCCGTCTCGGCTCAGGTCTGTGTACGCCAGACTTGGGGTGAGAAAGAGACCGGGAGCCTTCGAAAATACCCTGGCCCCAGTCTCCTCTCGCCGCCGGCTCTCAGGGGTGAGGGTCCTGTGTGTGGTCGGTGTGGGAGTCGGTGGGGGTGTGGGAGTAAACTAGTGTGTACTGGAGAGAGCGTGTCGGTTACGCTCAGGCACCCAGGTCACGGGGCAGGGCTCGATTCTTGGCTTTCCCACCCATGGCTGTGCCCCCTTGCGCAGGTTAGTGGGAAGGGTGATGCACTTCCCTCATAGCACTGTTGTGAAGGTTAACTGAGTTGATATGTGAAAATGCCTCCTGGCGTATAGTAGGTGCTCAATAAATGTTTTAGCTATTATTACATATACATGAGGGTAGGTACGGAATGTAGGAGATTTGGAGTGGTGCTTCTTGGACTCTGGAGTGTGAGAATTGCCTGGGGAGCTTGTTCAAAGTGCTGGATTCTGGGCCTCACCTGCAGAGATTCTGATTCAGCTGGTGTTGGGCAGGCTCAGAATTCACATTTTAATTCAGAGGCCTGGTGATGCTCATGCACTAGTCTGTGGTCTGATCTGGAGTCATTTGAGGTATCTGGATAAATCGATCCTTGGAATCTTGGGCTCTGGTACATCAATCAGAACAGCTTTGTAAATGTTGCTGGAGACCAGATGAAGGGGTGGAGTGGGATGAGGCCGAGAGGTAGTCAGGAGCCTTCCCAGGCAGAGCCCTGAGACTCTAAGGAATTAAGGTTGTTCGGGTTTTAATCAAGGGATTTACACAGGCCTACCGAGTAACTTGGGTTGGACCAGCCTGGTTTACAAACCCAGGGCACAGCAGATGGCAAGGAGGGTGTAAAATTACAGTTTGCCCAGGGCCAACGTGGCAGAAGGGTCTGTGCCCCGACAGCAGAAGAAGCAGTATCTGGAGGAAGAGAGAATCCTCCAGATCGAGCATCTGTGCCAACTCCCTCCTCCCCCGGGCCGGGCATCTGAGTCATTGGCATCCGAGCAGGGCCCAGGCTCCGCGAGCCGACTGCCTCAGCAGCCGAGCCGGGCTGAGGCCAGACTGGAGGGCATGGCTGAGGATAAGAATCTGGCTCTGTCGACTCCTCCACTCAGGACCTTGCAGTTTCTTGATTTATTGTTCTCCGCTTTCTCTCTCAGTAGAGATCTTTTAGGAAAATTCTTTGTTTTGACTGAGCTAGGGAGAGAAGGACATGGGCCGTGCTAACGCCAGTTGCCTGCTCCGGGGAGGAGACTGGGGAGATGAGCTGTGGGCTCGTGAGGCCGAGGTCACCCCTCCAGGAGCAGGCCTGCCAGGCAGCTCTGAGCGCTGGGTCCCGCTTACCTGGGATCTCCTTTCAGGTGGTGAATTTAATGTGTCTATAAGTGTATGTGAAGGTGTGTATGTGTGTGTGTGTGTAGATGTGCATAGGTGAGTGTTATATATGCATATATTCATGTAATTCATTTGACAACAGCCACAAAATATTTCCTGAGTGTGTACTATGTGCCAGACACGGTTCCAGATGCCTGGGATATATCAGTGAGCAAAATGAAGATCCTGCCTCCAAGGAGCTTACATTCTATGGGGATTTTGTAGTGTAGAGGGGGTGGGTGTGTTTGTGTGTATGATCCTGCTGTGTCTACCTCTGTGAAGAGGGAAGAAGAATAACACATGAGTGGACAGGCAGACGTGGGTCAGGAACCATCTGCCATCTTCTTTTTTCAATTAAAAAAAAAAATGTTTATTTTTGAGAGAAAGAGAGAGCACAAACAGGCAGGGGCAGAGAGAGAGGGAGACACAGAATCCAAAGCAGGCTCCAGGCTCTGAGCTGTCAGTGCAGAGCCCGATGCGGGGCTCAAACTCACAGACTGTGAGATCATGACCTGAGCCGAAGTCGGACGCTTAACCGCTTAACTGACTGAGCCACTCGGACGCCCCCATCTGCCATTTTCCAAGTATGTGATCCTGGGCAAGATACTTAATTTTTCTGACCCTCAGTTTTCTATAAAATGGGAAAACAATCTCTGTCTCATAACTGTTGTGAGACTAAATGCGAAAATACTTGGAGGGCTCTAGGCAAAGTACATGGTATATGACGGTTGCCAAATGGTATTTTTTCTTCATTTCTTCTATGGAGTCGGAGGAGATATATTTACATGTGTGTGCCAAGTTCATGTTTGTGTCTGGGTGAGGTCTGAACATGTGGGTTCTCTTTGAGTGAGAACCCCTGTCCCTCAGAGTATATCTTGTGCTGTGGAGATGTCTCAGGTCTGATTAAAGGTGATGGTGTTGCCTGGAAAGTTCCTTTCTAAGCAAGAAGGCCTGCTATAAGGCAGGGACAGAAAGGCCACTAAGTCTGGAGTCCCAGTGCATTGGCTGTTTAAGCCTTGGCTTGGGTCTGTCATGAGTCTTTCCAGCTGCACTGTGACTCTGTTGTTTGAAGTTCTGTTTCTAGTGTCCACAAAGCATTGTGGCCGCCCCTTCGTTGACACCCAGCTACAACAAACTGCAGCTTCTCTTTCCCCAGCTTCATGACTTCCTGGCCACGCGGAGACCTTCATCTGAGCCCGCGGATCATTTGTAGAAGTGAATCTAGAAGATGGATCCAGAAGCAGGCCCCAAAGCCATCTGTGGGGGCAGGACTGCATTTCTGTGTGATCTGTTGGGGCTTCCAAGATCCTCGCTTTCTCGCCCATGACCGGGGGAGAGGTGGGTCAGGTTTCTGGGCTAGACACTTCCACACGCAGAAAGTCTGGTTTGGGCTATGTGCTCTGGGAGGCTGACTCACAGCGCCTACCTGCAGCCTCAGTGTCCCTCCTCTGCTCCATCGTTAAGTGTCCATTGGATATCCAGCTGAGCAATCGAGACTCAATGTACCTGAAGCCACATCTGTCTCCTGACCCCTGGCCAGCTCCCTCTGGGCATCCAGCTGTTCTGGCGAACAACTCCGGTTTCTTCCAATCACGCCAGCTTGAAATTGCTGAGTCGTGCCTCGCACGTCCCTCTGTTTCATTTCCCACAGCTAACCAGTTATCAAATCATTTCAAGTTAGTCCCCCAGCCAGTCAGGCTGTTATCAGCTCCTATTTGGACTATTGCCAGGGTCTCCCCTTTGTCCTCTCTGCCTCCAGCTACCCCCTCCTGACCAGCCAGTTCACCTTCCTAGAGTACTGCCATGTGCTCATTGCCCCCCTCGGCCACCCCCCACCCCTCTTTGTTGCTCCCTTCAGCCACAGCTCCCTCTCCTCTCTTCCACAGACTCTGCTCCAACCTTCCGGTCCCCTCTCAGTTCCCAGGACGCTGTGCACA
The DNA here is from genome assembly GCF_016509475.1 of Prionailurus bengalensis. Taxonomy (NCBI): domain Eukaryota; kingdom Metazoa; phylum Chordata; class Mammalia; order Carnivora; family Felidae; genus Prionailurus; species Prionailurus bengalensis. The sequence goes on along the minus strand of NC_057350.1, from coordinate 83,201,026 downwards.
CTCCTGCAACCGTACCTTTGCTGGGATGGTTTCCCTTGCCTGGAATCCTTTTCCCCATCCCAAAGTTTTACCTAAACCCCAGCCATCTCTCACACCATGTAACACTCCTGGTTTTGAAAACATGCTGAGCAGGTGGGAGAAGAGGGGAGGAGGGAGCTAGAGTTGCTAGCAGTTTGCTAGAGGTAGAGAATTTAGTTCACCTTTGGGGTAGCCTTTTCTTTGGGGAAAAGCAGCGTGAACCTGAAACCATGTGGTCATCATCAGCCTGAATGTTCTGGTTCAGCAATGTAAATAGCCATCCCTAGGGAGAGAGGGAGCGCCTTTACATTCCTTTTTCTCCTAAGGTTTGAGGGGAGGAATTGTGGAGGAGGGGGAAGCCTAGACTGGTCCCTGTGTAGGTGACTTGGCTATTTTCAGCCCAAGTTTAGAGAGTTACTTGCGGGGCGCCTGGGTGGCGCAGTCGGCTAAGCGTCCGACTTCAGCCAGGTCA